>NW_005842068.1:2133915-2152372 GCF_000455745.1 Alligator sinensis | reverse complement strand
ACTCTGTAACCGAAGCTGTAACGGAACAAAGGCTCGCCTGCATCATCCATCACTATCTAGGCGACTTAAGTAAACAAACTCCTGTAACCTACATGCGTCTGTGCCTGGTTAATTCCACTCCATCCATCACTACCCGCCTGCCGAGCTCTAAATCTAAACACTCCGGTGTGAGTCAGGCGGCTGCCAGCTGCTGCTCTGATTCACGACAAGCTGATCATCCCACCTATTCCACTTTGCCACCGGGCCTTCTCTCGTCTTATTTCCATGTGCTACACTAACATGTCGGATATATAGGGGAAGCCCATCTTGGGCCATCTTCCACAAGGCCTTCCATTTCTCATCGCTCCAAATGTCCTGTCCTCATCTTTTAAAGTTTTCCTTGTTCCATAGGGGTAGCTATTTAGTGCATCCCTCCATCACCATCCAGGAGTCTCTATAAATATAAATGGGCTTTACATGACATGGATCATTCAACAATTCCCACTCAGCCATGGCATGCACTGTGCTGAACTTGGCATGCTGTGTGTGTGCCCGCCTCTGTTCTATCAGGAGTTCTCTTGCAGCCTTGGCCTGGACGATTGATCTTGTCTGTCCCAGGCCTGCGAGTGGACCCCAAAGGCTACCCCGGCTGATGTCCAGGGGTCCCCTTAACTCACCTGCCATGACTTTGAATGGAACTTCAGTGGAGGGGTTCCCCTTTGAGGCAGCTTCAGGGCCGTCACGCCTCTCAGCGGGCACTCACGGGGCTCCGACCTTCCCTCCACCCTGGCCACTCACCACCTTTGATCGCGGGTCTTCTGGCCCTTTAGTGTCCCTGGTTCTACTCGGTTTCTACCCTGGCCTCCCGTGGCTCTCCAGCCACGGGTCCCCAGTGACCCTGGGTCGCGGCTCAGCCGTGAAGCCTCCGAGGCCCTTTTGTCCTAGCCTCATCTATCCCTTGTCCCCAGCTCCCTATTCCACCCACATCGTGACTCACTGTGCGATTCCCACCACTGTGACTGTCGGAGAGATGTGACCGGTGGGCCAGGAGGCCCCAAAGGAATATAAAGTACCCCTCAGTCTACAGGCCCTGTGTTATCCCAGTGCCTCAGTACCCAAACCTGGTGGCTTGCCCCACTCGGGGATCCTATCTCCCTCCTAGGCTCGACCCTACTCCAGGGATGGCGTCCCGGTCGACCCGGGTCCTATGGGTCATGACTGATTCTCCTGGGGGATGCTGTGGGCCCGTGTGAAGGCTCCCTTAGTCCATTAACCAGTCCCACTTGGGGTCTTCTGGCTATCCCAGTTGGGGTTCCCGTCGGCCTCACCCTCTTTACCTCTTCTCCGGGCTTCCCCGTAGATGCTCTGACTTCCCCAGCACTCATCTCCACCTCTGCTCTCTCCACTCACTGCTGTTCCCTTTGTCAGGTTCTCTGCCGGCTTCTTTATCAGCTTCTCGGCTGGCTTGCTGGTCGGCTCTTCTGCCGGCTAGTCAGTTGGCTTCCCTGCTGGCTTGCCAATTTGCTCCTCTGCCAGCTTCTCTGCCGGTTTGCCAGTTGGCCCCACTGTCGGCTTCTCTGCTGGTACCCCCGCTGCTGGCTTCTCTGCTAGTGCTGGCTCTGCTGCCGGCTTCTCTACCGGCTTCTCTGCGGGATCCTTCACCGGCTCTGCTGCCAGCTTCTCTTCCGCTGCCGGCTCCTCTGCCGGCTTCTCTGCCGGTGCCTCTGCTGGCTCCGACCCCATCTTCCCAGACTGACGGATGCTGAGCCTGCACCTTTTGGGCTGTGGGCTTCCCCGTGGAGCCTCCGCTTACTGGCCCCCCTCCTGCACCCTCGGGGCTGCCTTTTGTGTCTGCCGGGTGGTGTCTCCTGGTGACATCACCCGGCCCCAGCTGGATATGAGCACAGCTGATGAACCGCATGGGTGGTTTCTCTGCGCGTGTTTCCCCATGCCTTTTGGCCCCTGCAGGAGGTAAGTTGGGGCTTTCTTTTATTTGGCCTGGGGTTCTCCTGTAACCCCGGCACCCCGGGACAGTGTGCTTTTTCTGAGGCCTTGTACCGCCACCTGCTTGCCGTCTCAAATCCTCGAGGTGACTCCAGGCACGACCTCAGGCAGACCCATCTGTAAACTAGACTTCAACATCAGCCAAGACCTCCATCTCAGGTGAGAAAGGAGGTACTTCTTTGATGGGTGAAGGTTCACTGCAGCTTGTTTGGTCAGGATAAACATTAATCATACTTTCTGTGACCCTTTCAACTAATGCAGGGCATCCCTTTGGAGTTACTCATTGGACCTGACTCAAGATGTAATAAATCCACTTTTGGACCGTGGTGTCTTGGGCTTTTCCCCCAGGTAGCAGCTGGTGGTCTGACAGAGTTATTCTGAGGATAGGTATCCGAGTAGTGATAACTGTAATTCCCCCCTTAGCGCTTCCATGGCTTCCAGGGCCACCGTTGCCTCACACAACATCTGCTCTAAGAGAGTATACCTTGCTTCCGGCCCTCTCCAGCCTCGGCTCCAGAATCCAAGGGGTTTTCCTTATGCCTCTGAGGACTCCTTTTGCCACAGGCTCCAATGTGGTCCTCCTTCTGAGACACCTACATGAAGCCAAAGCTCTTCTTCTGGATGTCGTGCTGCTAGGGAGGCATGGATAGTTACCGCTTCCTTAAGGGCCTGTAAGGCATATTCATGTTCAGGACGCCATTCCCATTCATTCTTCTTCTTACACAGGTTGTACAAGGGATGAGATAATACGCTAACCTCAGGAATGTGCATACGCCAAAAGTTGAGTGCTCCCAATTGGGGCTGCAGTTCCTTCACATTAGTGGGAGTCGGGGTCTCCACTATACTCCGCAGCCCTTCAGTTGGTATTGTGGGCCCCCCATTCTGCCATTCTATCCCTAGAAATTCACACTGGGGTCCTACCTCTTGGACTTTCTGATCAGACAACATGAATACAAAAGCACACACCCTCTCCTTTAATGATTCAAAGGCCTTGATGGCAGCCTCTTTGTCTTGACTGCCCACCATGATGTCATCTATATACTGCCACATGTGTATGTCGGGGTACTCTTTTTGGACCTCATGAACTACTGCAGCTATAACCTTGTGAGCCAGGGTGGGGCTGTGTATCCACCCTTGGGACAACACGGTGTAGGTATACTGCTGCCTTATCCACATGAAAGCAAAAACAGGCCAATGGCTTTCATGGATGGGGATAGCAAAAAACATGTCCTTAATATTAACAGATCCCATCCATGCAGGGCCATAACACCATATGTCTTCTGTTAAGGCTGGTAGAGATGGGACGGCAGCTGTCAGGGGGTCAGTATTAGCATTCAAAGCTCAAAAGTCAATAGTCAGTCACCACCCCCTGTTTGGCTTACACAGTGGCCACACTGGATTGTTATACGCAGAGTGGGTTCGGATAATAGTTCCGTCTTCCAATTGCTGGCTTATAATACACTGGATAGGTTGTGTGGCCTCAGGCTTAGTTCGATACTGGGACCATTGTACTCCTTTCATGGGAGGCAGAATTAAAGGGGTCATGCTACATCGAGTTACAGCCATTATAGCCATTTCTTCTGGTTCCTGGTGAAACACTGCACACCCAAACTGCCAATTCTCTTGCTCAAGGGCAAACCACTGTCTTCTTAGTACATTTAGTCCCAGTAAGCTTGGTTCCCCTTTAAGTATTACTTCTGTCGCCGGTACCTTAGAGCCATTAGGTAATGCAAAGGTCACTTGAACCAGATGTCCTGGTCATCTAGTGCTTCTGACCCCAATTACTTGATAAAGGGTTCCTTTTTCCCCCTTCCAATCTGTGGAATCTAAAATGCAAATCTGGGCATTCGGCTTCTCTGCGGGATCTTCCACCGGCTCTGCTGCCAGCTTCTCTTCCGCTGCCGGCTCCTCTGCCGGCTTCTCTGCCGGTGCCTCTGCTGGCTCCGACCCCATCTTCCCAGACTGACGGATGCTGAGCCTGCACCTTTTGGGCTGTGGGCTTCCCCGTGGAGCCTCCGCTTACTGGCCCCCCTCCTGCACCCTCGGGGCTGCCTTTTGTGTCTGCCGGGTGGTGTCTCCTGGTGACATCACCCGGCCCCAGCTGGATATGAGCACAGCTGATGAACCGCATGGGTGGTTTCTCTGCGCGTGTTTCCCCATGCCTTTTGGCCCCTGCAGGAGGTAAGTTGGGGCTTTCTTTTATTTGGCCTGGGGTTCTCCTGTAACCCCGGCACCCCGGGACAGTGTGCTTTTTCTGAGGCCTTGTACCGCCACCTGCTTGCCGTCTCAAATCCTCGAGGTGACTCCAGGCACGACCTCAGGCAGACCCATCTGTAAACTAGACTTCAACATCAGCCAAGACCTCCATCTCAGGTGAGAAAGGAGGTACTTCTTTGATGGGTGAAGGTTCACTGCAGCTTGTTTGGTCAGGATAAACATTAATCATACTTTCTGTGACCCTTTCAACTAATGCAGGGCATCCCTTTGGAGTTACTCATTGGACCTGACTCAAGATGTAATAAATCCACTTTTGGACCGTGGTGTCTTGGGCTTTTCCCCCAGGTAGCAGCTGGTGGTCTGACAGAGTTATTCTGAGGATAGGTATCCGAGTAGTGATAACTGTAATTCCCCCCTTAGCGCTTCCATGGCTTCCAGGGCCACCGTTGCCTCACACAACATCTGCTCTAAGAGAGTATACCTTGCTTCCGGCCCTCTCCAGCCTCGGCTCCAGAATCCAAGGGGTTTTCCTTATGCCTCTGAGGACTCCTTTTGCCACAGGCTCCAATGTGGTCCTCCTTCTGAGACACCTACATGAAGCCAAAGCTCTTCTTCTGGATGTCGTGCTGCTAGGGAGGCATGGATAGTTACCGCTTCCTTAAGGGCCTGTAAGGCATATTCATGTTCAGGACGCCATTCCCATTCATTCTTCTTCTTACACAGGTTGTACAAGGGATGAGATAATACGCTAAACTCAGGAATGTGCATACGCCAAAAGTTGAGTGCTCCCAATTGGGGCTGCAGTTCCTTCACATTAGTGGGAGTCGGGGTCTCCACTATACTCCGCAGCCCTTCAGTTGGTATTGTGGGCCCCCCATTCTGCCATTCTATCCCTAGAAATTCACACTGGGGTCCTACCTCTTGGACTTTCTGATCAGACAACATGAATACAAAAGCACACACCCTCTCCTTTAATGATTCAAAGGCCTTGATGGCAGCCTCTTTGTCTTGACTGCCCACCATGATGTCATCTATATACTGCCACATGTGTATGTCGGGGTACTCTTTTTGGACCTCATGAACTACTGCAGCTATAACCTTGTGAGCCAGGGTGGGGCTGTGTATCCACCCTTGGGACAACACGGTGTAGGTATACTGCTGCCTTATCCACATGAAAGCAAAAACAGGCCAATGGCTTTCATGGATGGGGATAGCAAAAAACATGTCCTTAATATTAACAGATCCCATCCATGCAGGGCCATAACACCATATGTCTTCTGTTAAGGCTGGTAGAGATGGGACGGCAGCTGTCAGGGGGTCAGTATTAGCATTCAAAGCTCAAAAGTCAATAGTCAGTCACCACCCCCTGTTTGGCTTACACAGTGGCCACACTGGATTGTTATACGCAGAGTGGGTTCGGATAATAGTTCCGTCTTCCAATTGCTGGCTTATAATACACTGGATAGGTTGTGTGGCCTCAGGCTTAGTTCGATACTGGGACCATTGTACTCCTTTCATGGGAGGCAGAATTAAAGGGGTCATGCTACATCGAGTTACAGCCATTATAGCCATTTCTTCTGGTTCCTGGTGAAACACTGCACACCCAAACTGCCAATTCTCTTGCTCAAGGGCAAACCACTGTCTTCTTAGTACATTTAGTCCCAGTAAGCTTGGTTCCCCTTTAAGTATTACTTCTGTCGCCGGTACCTTAGAGCCATTAGGTAATGCAAAGGTCACTTGAACCAGATGTCCTGGTCATCTAGTGCTTCTGACCCCAATTACTTGATAAAGGGTTCCTTTTTCCCCCTTCCAATCTGTGGAATCTAAAATGCAAATCTGGGCATTCATGTCTAATAGCATATTGATTGACTTCTTGCTCTTACCTAACTGAGTCTGTATGGGTATCCGAATTAAGGAGCCAATATTAACTTCAGATGCCAGTCCCTGGCCCACTACCACCCCCATGGTGGCCCCTTCCCTTGGGGGTTGGGCCGGCCGGACTTCCTAGGCTGTGCGATTAGAGGAGGTAAGTGGTTGTGGCCCTGCACGTGCCTGGGAAAATGTCGACAGTTCCGCCCTGAGGGCAGAAAATCCCCCCCGGTGACACTGCTGGCAGCACAGAAGGTTCCGCTTTTGGGCTTGCCCCTTCAGTACAGTGTTTAGCCCACAGCCCTCGCAGAACATTGGTGGGCAGTCCATCGATTTGCACCTTATTGAAACTGGCAGCCAACAAGTCTTTCCACATCTTTATTTGTGCAGCCTTGGGCCAGTCTTCCCCAGCTTTTCCCAGCAATTCAGAGGGGTGGAGGGTTTGTCCTTCCCTGAGGCCACCACCATGGCCTTGGTGGTTCTCATTGGTTTGGCAAGCCCTGGCTTCTGCAAAATGGGCAGAAGCTACACTAATCGCTGGATTGCATCTCTTACCAGGCTGTTCACCACCTCTGGCTCCAAGGCCAACAGGGCTGAGGTACACTCCGTTGGTGCCTCCCAGCAGAACCCCCTCCACATTGGTGTCGTCACATCTTCTTCATCTAGCATGCGAGACCAAGCTCCTACATGAATTATATCAGTCAGTGCTAACTGATTCAAACAGCGGACAGCCTCCTCTAAATTATCCCAAGCCCGAGGGGCAGGGTTAAGCTCTTCTTCCATATTACCATAACTGGTGGCGGTCACCTGTAGCACAGCAGAAAACAAAGTAACAGCTTCACTGGCTCCTGCAAATTGATTCAACTGGAGTTCACGGTGCAGGACAAGTTGGGCCACCTCAACATGGCTCACTGATATTGCTGAGGCCCCTTCACTATACATTTGAACTAACCAGTCTATCACTGGCTCCCCTGGCTTGGATTTATGCTGCTCCTGTATATCTTGAATTTCCGCATGGGTAAAAGAGCGTAGCTCTGTTTGGGGGTTCCCCTTGTGGCCCTGAGTGAGTCACTATTACTGGAAATGCTTGGCCAAACTCCTCCCTCCAGGCAGGGACATATGGGGGCAGTTTAGCACAAGGCCCGTCATCAATCTCCTCCCCCTCATCCGTCACCTCCCCATGATCTTCCCAGAGCTCTACTTCTGGTTTCTCACCATACAAGTACTGTTGCACCTTCTTGAAGGGGGCTCCATGGCCTGCGCCAACTGCTTCTTCCTCTGAAGGGAAGCAGCCACACACACAATCATCACCTTCCTTTCTCTTCATTCTAATGTCTCCGAGTGACTCTGGGCAGCTCGTGCAGCCTCACACACCACACTGTTGGAATCCCTTACATCCTCCAGCTCTTTATTCAATCGGGTGACCTCTTCCCAGAGCTGCGCATTCTCTTTGGCCCCTAACTGCAGGCACATGGCCAGCAGCCACGACAGGCACCCCTTCTTGGGTTTATCATGGGCGGGAGTGGCGAACCTAGCCCACTGATCAGATATGGTTCCTGGGTCACTCCAGGCAGGCCTCAACTCACACGGCCTTATCTCACATGGGATTCTCCATCCCTGTTACTTCCTTAAGCAAAGCCACCAATGGAGCCCACCCAAACCCCTCCATTCTGACCTTTTTCTCTGAACCAGAATCTCTCAATCCTGTTTGTGATGCCAATTTATGTCCCAGCTGCCAGTGGGAGGGTTCAGGATAGAGAGAGTGGTCAGGAGTAAAAAGGTAAGAAAGGTTTATTGACTTAACAAACACACAATTACGCGTAGCATAACAAGACAACAATGACAGACAATAAAATTCCAAGTCAGCAACTTATCGGCAGTCCCCTCTGATGCCTGGTATATGACAAGCCTCTCAAAATTCAGAGAAGTCAGGTGTCCCCGATCTGCGTTGTCCAAGGGGTACCAGGAAGAACCCTGGTATTCAGTCCTCGGGCTCCTTGAGATCCACCGACCCACCAAATCCAGGTCAGCAGCTTCTCTTTACAATGATAGCTTCCTTTACCACACTGCGTGTTCCTTGTGCCAATTCCTGGATGTCCTGGCAAATTTATAACTTCTGAGCTACGTTGTTGGCTCACAGCCACTCACAATCTTACACCATGAACTTTCCTTATATGATTAACCAATAGCAGTACAAACCTTCGGATTTTCCTTATATGATTAATTTCAGCTACACCATCGCTTACAAGACTGGCTTTAACCAGTTTTTTTAAACTTTAAACTAAACCCTTTAGCTATAATACATTTTGCAAACCACAAACAAACAACAGGAAATACCTGGTCTTGACATCACAGAGGATTCAGCAAGCACCTTACCACACAGACATTACTCTCAGCTATTACAGACCACCAGATCCCCTCTCTGCCTTCTCTTGTGCAGGCTGAACAGGTTCAGGTCCCATAGCCTCCCCTTGTAGGGCCTGCCTTGCTGCCCCCTGATCATGTGGGTGGCCCACCTCTGGACCCTGTCAATGCTGGCCACATCCCTCCTGAAGTGCGGCGCCCAGAACTGGATGCAGTACTCCAACTGTGGCATGACCAGTGTCGCATAAAGGGGGAGGATCACCTCCTTGGGCCTGCTTGTGATGCATCTGTGAATGCATATCAAGGTGCAGTTAGCTTTCCTGATTGTGTGCTCACTTTGGTGGCCCATGTTCATCTTGGAATCGATAATGACTCCAAGATCCTTTTCTGCCTTTGTGCTGATGAGAAGGGAGTTCCCCAGCTTGTAGGTATGCTGCTGGTTCTTCCTCCCCAGGTGCAATACCTTGTACTTGTCAGTGTTGAAACCCATCCTGTTCTCATCCGCACACCCCTGTAACCTGTCCAGATCTAGTTGCATGCCCTCTAGCATGCCCACTTCTCCCCATATTTTGTGTCATCCGCGAATTTGAACAAGGTACTTTTCACCCCCTCATTCAAGTCACTGATGAAGATGTTGAACAGTGCGGGCCCAAGGACTAAGCCCTGGGGAACCCCACTTCCCACATCCCTCCAGGCCAAAAATGACCTGTCCACTACCACTCTCTGGGTGCGGCCCTCCAGCCAATTTGCGACCCATCTGACTGTGTAGGCATCGACACCACAGTTGCCTAATTTTTTAATGAGAATGGGGTGAGACACAATGTTGAAGACCTTCCTAACGTCCAGAAAGACTACTCATTCAGCCTTTTTATAGTAGTAGAGAGATGGTGGATCTGCCACAGAAATAGCAGATCCATTACAAAAAAGTTCCTGTTTCAAACAGGAGCTTCTCTGTAGTTCTATGATTTGTAGCATTATATGTAACATGTGGACATTTGTATATAGCCCTAAAGGGGGGGGGGGGTCTCTCAGACTCTCAGCATCCCAAAATGCTTTGCACTCCCTCCTCCTCTCCAAGGGGAAGGGAAGGAGAGTGGCTAGCTCCCTGATAGCACACAAGGGGTTAGTTGTTGCCACTCTTACAAAGCCATTGCTACCCCACTCCACCAAAGAACTGAACAGTAGCCAATCAGCTGTTTGGTGGAATAGGGAAGCCACACCTCTCATTCCCATCCCCACCCCCATCCCCAGGACTTATAGAGATGAATATAGCAATGTCACCACTCAGCAGAATTCCTTTGTTAGAGCTCCTCTTTCTTAGACAAATAGTCCTCTATGGCCTCTGATAAGATGTCAGGCCTGTAACAGAGGCTCCTCTGTCCCCTATAGCCCAACCCCAGGCCTCCCAAATGACACAGTTATTGGATCCTGCTGCTATGATTTCACAGCTAAGGTGATAGTCCCAGTACCTTCCAGTTTGTATTCTGATTCCAACTGTTAGAGCTTCACAGCCAGGAGTGAGGCACCATAGCTCCCCAGACAGCTACCAGGAATTCTTATAAGTCTGTTCCCCACAAGGACAAAGAAATATGGACAGGTATCCTGCCCCTGCCCCTGCCCCTGCCCCTCTGTGACTGACTCCCTCTCTGTACTACTTCCGGCATCTCTTTAGGATATCTGCTGGATGCTCCTAGCCTATCAGTGTCAGCTTCTGCTTCTTTGCTGCTGCTTGCCTTTCCTGTGTTAATACAAATCACCTGGGGTGAACTAGGGTCAGGTGTTCCCTTTTCCCAGGATCTGCCTCACTCAAGCTGCCATCCCCCAGCCCCAGTGTTCCCAATTAGGGCCTTTTTCTCTAGAGGGTCCTGTTTCCCTGTAGACTTCTTTAAGGTGCTGGACCAGGGCTGTACCAGTCACTACATAATTTGGAGCATCTCCGTTGCCCATCCCTGCACTCCTGGGGCTGTTTGTCCCCTAACCCGGGGGCAACAGGTAAGAAAAAAGTCCTTATCCCAGGATGTCTTCACTGTACAGTGTTGGGGCCTTCTCCTCGCCTCCCACTCCAGCCATCACAGCTGTTTGTCCTGATGCCAGCAAGACAGCTTGGCTCTTGGGGGCTGAGGGAAAGGAGGCAAGTGGGGAATTTCCCCTCTCAGATCCCCCCCATTCTTCTCCACTCATATAGAACATGTGTGAGTGCCCCATATAGCATTCTGGTTTTGTAGCTCTACAAGACACTGTACTTTATAGTGCTACAGAAACAATGCACATCCAGGGCTGTAGGGTCATACTTTTAAAATAACCTGAGCAGTGCACAATCTCTAAATTTGCAGTTGTAAAGTCTGCCTGTACAATGTGTGTGTATAAGTCTTGTGGAAGGCTGGTGAACTGTTTCATTTGTAAAAAAAAATAATGATACTTGTCATAATTTTAAGGTACAGATTTAATCATTCTTTGAAGAATATGTCCTTCAACTCCAGCCCTTCAGTTATTGAAATTTGGAGTTCAACTGATTCTGTAATCACCTTAGACTTTCTTTAGACTGAATTGCTTCCACAAATTCTTAACATTTGAGCAAACTGCCAAAAACAGTCTTTTCATCCAGTATTAAATAGGCATGATGTGGCAATTCACAAGAATCCCACATAAAATTTAGGGCAGGAAGTGAAGAATATCTTCTGTGATTAAAAGCATGCAAGATACTTTTAGCTGGGCAGAACAAAATGGAATGACAGTAGAACCCATTTGTATTCAGGTGGTTTGCAATCCAAATGGTCTGCAGGCGGTTGCTGAAATAACGATGGACCACTCAGCTTTTTTGTTGCAGCTCTGCATACCTGCCAATTAAGTTGTAAGCTCTCATTTTCACAAGGAGAGGCAAGAAATCTCATTGTTGAAAGTAGAGGGTTCTGCTGTATCCAAGTTAGGAGTTTCTCAGGACTCTGGGCACAACTGTTTTCATGTAGATTTACTATAGAATCTTTAATGACAGCAAGTAGTCAGGATCTTGATTTTCTGTCTTATTTCAAAAGCAGCACCACAAGAAATGGTGTCTTTTATGACCACAGGGATTTTTTTTTGTCTTTATAATCATTGATCCAAGACCAGTACCTGGAAAAGTTGACAAAAAGCATTTGTACTGGTCTGTCAACTATAAACAGCTTTGTGTCACTCATATGTGACCTACCTGATTTTAGCATCTGGCATTACCAGGGAGTTGGAGATTAATTCTGTACACAGTTTGAAAACTGAGTTTACATTTGCTTTCACAGGGCATAAAGCATTATTTTTTTGTTTAGGAATTCTTAAATTAGCATTTGCTACAATCACATCCAATTCAACAGCAGAGTTGAGGAAAGCATGATGGTAACCAGAGCAACATTTTAAAAATATAATATTTTTCAGCCTGCAAGAGCTAAAAACCTGTTCCTCATCCTAAAAGTGTTAATTTTGACATTAATCCAGATCTGAATAATAGGCTGTCATACAAGTTGGACAAGTTCAAATTCCAATCCTGTTTTCCTTGATAGATTGGTTTATTGCTGACACAGAGGGAACAAGATATATACTTATTCATCCCCACTCACTTTTCTAGTATTTGGAGATTCATTGGCAGTCTCCCTTTCAAGTGCTTATCTGGTCCAACCCTGTTTGGCTAGTGAAATGTGACAAGATCATAATAAACAATATCACTTATTGGTGAAAAGGTGGTATGAAGTAATTTATGAATATTTTTTGTAACATAAGTTTAAAAAAATGCTGCTTTTCTGGATGCAGTCATCAGTTTCTTAAGGTCAATCGCATCTAACTCACAGGTTAATATCCTGAAAAGGAAAGTGTTCATTGCCAAGCCTTATGGGCCAGGTGTTCACTTTTAAAGTCTGATATTTAAGGCTAACTGCAAAATGAAGCCACCAAGTTTCCAATAGTACAAAGAATTATTATCTAGCTCTAACAGGCTTAGAATTTCCCCATAAATCACCAGCTGAGAGTATGACCCACAGCATAACACCAATAGCACACCTTCATATCATTGTTTACATTGTGCTGATGGTGTCTGACCTCTGTTCATAAAATGTGTCCTTTTGATTCTAAGGTGCATTGGACAAAATAATAATTCCAAAAATAAACCAGGTGCAATCTCTTTCCTGACATCTGTACTCTTCTAGGCAAGATAACTGCATGCAGTATTTGTCTTCCCGTTGTAGCCAGAACTGCTTCACTCATGACAGCTGTTATTTCTCTGTAGAATTGTATCCCTCTGCTTGACAGCATCCATAGCAGTACTTTTTTTCTGCTTTCTATTTTTGGTCTCGGAGTACAAAATCATTTCACCCAGTGATCTTCTGTCACATCCAGTTCACTAGAACGTCACACTCCTAAATGTATTTGCCACTCCACAATGACACTGTCTTTAAGACTTTTATTCAAAGCCAAATTCATGATCTTGGCTATAACTGAAGTTATATTTCAGCATTTTCCTGGACAATGTTATGCCTGATGCTAACAAGTGGTGCAATCAGAGCCATAGATTTAACTGAAATATTGTATGAATTATGTTTCATTTGTGTGTGCTTATGGTGAACCATCTGCTGTTATCTTCACAAATGAAAAATAGCAGCATTATGTTGGTATAGCCTTGCTCTTTTCACACATGCAAAAAGTAAATGAACTTTTGCAAACTAACTTGTTTTAGCTTGTTAAACAAGATCATCAGGAGTCAGAACTCCTGAATTCCATCTCAATTTCTGTTCCTGATTGTCACATTTTTCTCTGCAATCTGGAGTGCTAGAACATTATAAGAAAAAGGAAGCTGAGGTTCATTCAGAGGACTCCAGGAGATGATGCATTAAGGAATGCACCAGTGTCATAAGACTTGTGACAAAATATGAGAGCTGATAGCACTTAGACAAACCTCAGAAATGCTGACTGACTGATAGTAAGGCAGTAAGAAATGTTTGTTCTCTTAACATGCTTTCCCTCCCTTTGGCCCTCCAGGAAAAGTGACTTTGGGGTTTTTTTATTCACCTGGTTTTACACCAACTCACCTCAAGAACATTTCTACCTAAAGTTTTTTTTCTTTTTCTAGTATACTCTATTCTCTTATGAATACATCAGGAGATGAGGCCCCCTACTGTGCCTTACAACTTAATTTTGTCTTTTGATTTCAGTAGCAGGATTACATCAGTGCCCAGAAGCCACAAGCAATATTGTGGATCTATTGTGTTGGCTAGATTTTTGGAAGCACTCAAAGTCCCACAACTCCCCTTGAAAATATGAGAACCTGCTGCATGAACATCCGGCTACTTCAGGTGCAGTGATGAGGTGTACAAACTGCAGGCAGCAAAAGAAAGGGTTCAGACCAAATTATAGGGAACCAGTCAAGGCTCAGCTAAGGCCAATTCTGACCAATTACCGGAGAGGTTTGGTTCACAGAGAACACCCCCTCAGAGGGGAAAAAAGAGAATTTCTACTGAGATCCCAAGTGAAAAAGTTGAAGGCTAAAATGAAGCTACAACATTTAGAAAGCAGCATAAGCAGGAGTGGGAAGTGCGACATGGATTAGGTTTTTTCACAAGGTTGGTGGAGTGTTGGGAGGCAGCTGCCCTCTTCCACTTCATAGTTTGCTCTCTTTGGACTGAGCCACAGAAACCAACAGATTTGTATTTCATGTAATTCTTACGTCTACCAGAAAGGGAAGAATGAATGAATGAAGAATGTGTCTCCTTCACTGGATTTCATCCAGTTTGCCTAGAAGGCCAAGTCTCCCTACTTATCAGAGAAAAAACAGTACAGAGACAATGGAGCAGCAACTGCATCTGACAGAGCTGTCCTTGTCCCCAAAGTACTTAAGTAGAAGCTAGGCACTCTGAGAATCTGGCCACCTCTACAGGTGCCTGAATGGAAGAAGTTAGGTTATGAGCTTTTTCTTTTTTTAAATATAACTCATAAGAAAAAGCAGTCCCTATCCTGGTGAGTCTGCAACCTGAAATACAAAACACAAAGATCTGCTGTTACTGAGAGGGCAGAGGTGATTAAAGACGGCTATACCTAGAGGTATAAGAAACAAGAAGCCGTCACTAATCATTTCTAAAGTATTCTCTCAGGGACTTAGAGAATTAACATTTTTTGTGCAATTAGGCCCCTGAAAGTGCTCTACAACTGTGCTGTAGCACACACGTATGATTGCAGAGTGCCTTTAAAAGGCCAACCATGCAAAAAATTAACCCTGGTCAAATGAGGTAATAGATGAAGGTGCTCTAAAGTAGAGCACCTTAGGGAACGTGCGTTCCATCCAGGATTAATTTTTTGCAGGGGTGGGGCTGTCAGCAGGGGAGGAGGGGAAAAGGGAGGGAGCAGCCAGCAAGAAGCTGCCAGCTGCTTTGCCTGGCTAGAGATGGAGGAGGGTCAGGGTGGCATGGAGCCTACTTACCTCATGACTTGTCCCCCCACATCAGCAACCAATCTGCCTTCTGATGTGGCTGCCACAGTCAGCGCTGTACTTATCTGGCAGTTTGTTGACTGACAGAAGTGATGGGATAGGACAAATTAGGACTGGAAGTCAGGTCAAATAAAAAGGGTCATGTGATAAAAAAAGACCTTAGACTAATAAGGGAAATATTCCACTTTTTAATACCATAAAAGTTTTGGCATTGAGCTTTCTTTTCATATGCACACTGTAGAATCCTAGGAGTTGGAGATGGAAAAGACCTGTTCAGATCATCTAGTCCCCCTCCATTCTGTTTGTTACACTGCATTTTTGCTAAACTCCATTCTGTTTGGTACACTGCATAACCTAGTGCCTTATCTTTGCATATTTATCTGGTACTTAAACAATGAAGTTCATTTACTAATATTATGCCACCAACTTTCCAATAACACAAATAATTATTACCTAGCTCTAGCAGGCTTAGAAAATTCCCCATAAATCACCAGCTGAGATTATAACCCACAGCACAATATCAATAGCACACTTTCATATCACTGTTTAAATTGTGCTGATGGTGTCTGACTTCCATACATATTGCATACATGCCTATAACCTCTGTTGTTGCTCTGATGTTTTCATTGTTTAGCTCTTGTTTCCAACAGCCATTCTAGTCTTTTTATACTCTTCTCTACCCTGTCTCAAAGTGACACTGCTTTTAGACTACATGTAAATACTCCAGGATTTTGTGTGAATTCCTTCACTGTAATGTTGTGTGAATGTAACATAACAGTCTTGGTGCTTCTGACAAAGAATTGTAAGCATAAAATTGTGTGGAATCTCCTAACTAAAGGGATCAATTTACAAATTGTTCAGGGTCTTATATCTAATTTTCCAGCCCTGCCAACTCACCTTGGAATCAGAAAGCAAAACTGCACATGCCCTTTCAGCTTCATGCATCACCAGAGGACATTGCAGTTTTGTTCCTTGGTTACACCTCATCTACAGTGTCCACTTTTTGTAGCAGCTGTAGTGATGAAAAACTTGTATGACCCAGAATCAAAAAGATACTCTAACTCTTTCTAAAAATTAACAACTTCTGCTTTGATACACTTCCTCCTCTGTTAACTACTACCTTTCTCTGAGAACTTTTAAAGACCCACTGGCCTCTTCATGCTTCCTCTTGATTATGATCTTTTCTAATTAGAAAAGTGGGAGACTTGGATGTGACTAGTGTGACTACTTCCAAAGAATCTACATAGCTCAAATTTTTAATCAGGAGTAAGGAATACTTGCAATAGGTCTGTACAAGTTGGCAGCGATCCGATCCAGCTTTGGATCTGGCCACTTTGGATGGCCATGATCTGACCTGGAGCTCCAGATCAGTTTGCTGCTTTGATCCGGCTGAAGCGGCTCCGAAGCTTTGGAGCCTCCTTGGAGATCTGGCTATAGGTTATAATGGGGGATGAATGAAATATCTATAACTTTGATACTTTAGCTCTGATTTGGGTGCAACTTGCAGGGGTGGTAGCCTCTGCTGACAGCATGAAACCTGCCAAGCTTCAAAAAGATTGGTGCAGGGGCTTGGGGGAAACTGCACCCCAAATTCTTGAAAGCAAAACTCCTGTCATGTCTATGTGTTACACCACAGGAGGATGAAAGCTGCAGGGGTGCTAGCCCCTGGTGAGGCCACAAAGCCTGCCAAGTTTAAAAAAGAATAGTGCAGGGATTTGGGGGGGATTGCACCCCAAGCTGCTGACAGGCAAAACTCCTCATGTGGGTGGGTGCTTGGGCGACTGCTGCATCTGTCTTGGGGCACGGGGGGGGGGGGGGAAATTTAGTGCAGGCCTGAGTGCTGGGCCCTGCCAGGCCATGAAGCCTGCCAGCTGTGTGTGTCTCACTATGGGAATCGGTCATCTGGGGCCCTGCACCCCAAGCTGCTAACAGGCAAAACTTGTGCTGTGGGTGGGTGACGTGTGTGTGTGTGTGTGTGTGTGTGTGTGTGTGTGTGTGTGTCCTTCCTGGCGCCTCTGCACAACACAGCAGTGTGCCCCAGTGAGGTCTCCTCCTCCCCTACAGCCTCATGCCCAGTCCTCTGCTTTATGTGACAACAGGTAAAATAGCTTAGCTGGCTCAACACCAGTAGCATCAGCAGCGGCATCAAAGGTACTCAAACAGAACTGTCACAGAGCCTTTCTTTTTATAAAGGTATTGACAGCAAGAAGTAAAGGTGTTGTGTTGTGTTGGACATATGATGTTATTCATGGTGTGTGATAGCTTATCTTGTGTTTTTATGTCTATATGTGTATTATGAAAAAAAAAGGAGTACTTAAAAAAAATGTATCTTTGGAAGCTTTAAGGTTGAAAACCTCTTTGTCGGGCTGAGGAAGTACCTGCAGGTGGTCCTGGATGGAAGTAGTAGTAAAGAATTCAGGTAGTAAATAATTCAGAGGCTGGCCTGGCCCACAATGCAGGCAAGAAAGGCAGTCAGTGAAAATGGAAATGGAGGCGTCAGGGGGGAGGGACAGGCCGGGGTCGGGGGGAGCGGGGAAAAGGGATGTAGCAGCACAGGTAAAAGTGCAGAGGTGCCTGGGGTGTCAGATGTCCGGTAAGTTGCAGCATGCCAGAATTCCACTGTCAGCGTCTATATTGAGTCCATGAGTTTCTGTACCTAGTACCTAGGAGGCTGATGAAGTGCCATTCATAGGCCCAGCTCTGAAAAGTGGTTTGCATTGTAATTTGTTCCCTCTCAGGATCAGGCCTGAGAGACTGGAGGCAGAATATTTTTTTGGGTGAGGAATGTGCCCCCACAGGTAGTTGGGTTTTGTTGTCTTCAATAGATTCTGGTGTGTAGTTTGTGGGGGGTACTGGAGATAGTTGGCAGGTTTTGTGTTTTGAGCTATAGGAAGTTGGCTTCAGTTCTGGTCATGAGGTTAGGTGCTTGTTTGAATGTACAAACCACTTTTCAGAGCTGGGCCTATGAAGTGCACTTCATCAGCCTCCTAAGTAGTAGGTACAGTGTAGCAAAACCCCCAGTTTCTTTCTTTTTTTTTAAATTTATTTTAAAATGCATTCCCTCCCCTTCCCCAATCATTTCTGACTTTTTCTTTCCCTCTCTTTTCCCTATAGATAAGTATAAGTAAGCTAAGATGTAGGATAAGCTTTAAACATTTTTATTTTGGTAGCAAGTTTC
The DNA here is from genome assembly GCF_000455745.1 of Alligator sinensis. Taxonomy (NCBI): domain Eukaryota; kingdom Metazoa; phylum Chordata; order Crocodylia; family Alligatoridae; genus Alligator; species Alligator sinensis. Next base: position 2,134,319 of record NW_005842068.1, on the reverse strand, counting down.
TGGTTTTGGATATCCATTGTTTTATATTGTATTATTATTAGGTTTGTATTGATTTTTACTGCTGTATATTTGTATTATTATTATCATTTTCGTACTGATTTTTATTTTTTCATATGGATATTGTATGGTTTAGGCCTGTGTTTGTAGGTGAACCAAAGTCATGTCAAGTTTTCATCTTCTGTCCTCTGCCTGGACATCCCATGTTGCAACTGTATGAGTCATGTACCCCTCCCATGTAAATTGGTTCCCCGATGAATGAGTGTGATTGGGAATGATTGAAATACAATGGTAGCAGGCCTCTACTGAATGGCCTGTAATGACTGGGCCAACACCGCGCAGTGATTCGCCCAGGAACTGCGGACCGCACCCAGGAACAGAGACAAGACCAGCATTTGAAAGACAAA
>NW_005842068.1:2131592-2133742 GCF_000455745.1 Alligator sinensis | reverse complement strand
GTGGACTTCAGCCCCTGCACCAAGCCTCTCTAACCCCTGCTGCCATTGTGTGTGTGTGTATGGGTGCAAGGGAACCAATTTGGCATTGTGTCACCATTTCCCCTGTTCAATAAAACCACTGTCATTTGCAACCCCGAGTTGGGTCATGTTTTACTGAATCCCAGTCCCTTCCTTATCTTAAATTCCAGCCTCATTCTCTCTCAGTTCCAGCCCCCACCCCTCTGCACTAGTTTCCTGATCTCCTCTCAATTCCTACTGCCTTTTCCCTGCAACTTTCTGCTGCCTTTCTCTGCTTTCCCATTGCCCCTGCTGCCTCTGTCTCTTCTGTCGCTTTTCCTGTAATTTTCTGTTGTCCCCCTGCTTCCCATGCTCCTACTGCCTTTTCCCTGTGACTTTCTGCTGCCTTTCTCTGCTTTCCTGCTGCCCCTGCCACCTTTCAGTCTCTCCTGCTGCTTTTTCTGTGATTTTCTGCTGTCTGTCTCTCTGTTTTCAGGCTTCCCCCCTACAACTTCCCAGACTTCTCTAGCTGCCCTGGAGCCATCCTCTGGCGAACCCACACCCAGAGCCCCTCTTTAATACCCACACTTTCCCTTACTCCCATTTTTTCCCTGTCCCCATCTATTTTTTCAGCTTCCCCATAGCTCTGGCTCCAGACCCAGCCTCTGTGCCGGCATGCTTCCCTGTTCTGCAGGCTTTGGGCATTCTTTTAATCAATTAAGATCAATTAACCTAAAGTTATCCCTGAGCCTCAGTTCTTCAGCTCAGATCCCTCTAGTCTACCAGTTCTAATCCCAGTCCTGGTGACTTTCATTTCCAGTAACTTTAACTCCCTACACTTCTACTTTCTTACCTTAACCTTTTCCTGTCACAACCCAGTGATTTTGGTGCCTCGGCACGATGGAATTTTCCCACCACATGAGAGCCTCTTGCAGCAAAGTGTTTTCCGTTGCAACAGAAAACCCCGGTGCAAGAGAGTTCCCGCCATTCGAATGCAAATTTGTCCCCCGCTATTGGCCAGTTCTAAATTATTCCTACGTGGCGGCTAGTAATTGGCTTGCTAGCCGTTTAAAATTTTGTGCGACTTCTGCCCAAGTCGGAGAACTTTGAGCACGCTGCAGAGTGCCTCTAAAGAGGCCTGCCAGCTGGAACAACTAACATAGTTGTTCAGACGACCGGACCATCAGCGTCGCAGCTACAAGCGGCGTAAGTAAAATTTTGCAACCATTAACCCTTGTCTGCCTCTCTATTCACCAGCCCGCCCAATGAATGAGTAATAACTAAATCACCTTGAGTCAGTTCTGGCCATCCGAGACATGGCGATGAGGATGGGATCTAAGGGCACGGTGATAGAGAAGAACCTAATCGGGTGCTGCCCCTGGTGCACCGGGACCCACCACGTAGAGAATGCCAGTGATCTATGGGCGCATATCGCTTACCACCAGGCGGTAGAAGGGGATGAAAGAAATATTGATGGTTACTTCTCCGTAAAAAGAGAAGCCGTAGTGAAGGAATGGAGAACTAAGCTATCCCTTGGGGAGTTTGGATGCATAATGGGGAGCGACAGGGTCTATTATCGACCCCCGGAGGAAACCTCAACCATATCCGTAGCTGGGGTAAAGGCGTGGAAGGCAGAAAAGCTGACCCCCGCTCAGGAGTTCACTCAACGCATTCGATACTTAAGGGAAGGAGGGGAACCCACCCCCATGGACTGGTTCAACTGTCTGGATTTGGTGCCTGAGTCGCGGGGCCATGAGCTCCTCGTTCAGCTCCGGGAGGATCTGGAAACTAAGGGCCGTCATGTGCCGAGATGGGGTCTAACTAAATGGAAGAAGGGAAAGATGATGAATGTGCTGTTCCGTGCAGTAACGGGCCTACTAATATGCAAATTTAGAGGCACAGATGCATACGGCGGGTAAGGAGTCGCTGGAGCGGACACCAAAGCGCTCCGGAGCGACACTTATCAACAGCACCGACCGCATGATGCTGCTAGCACAAAATGGCGCCGAAAGAAGCGCGAGCTATCCGGGGAACCCGGAAAAGAGAGGCAGAGTTACAGAAGACCCGGCGGGGATCCGCCTAGCGACTCCACCCCCTGAGGTGACGTCGTTCCCAACGGCCCCGCCTCCTTGCCACGGGGAGGGGGCCATGGG
>NW_005842068.1:2128058-2128360 GCF_000455745.1 Alligator sinensis | reverse complement strand
AACCTCCTCATGAGATTCAGTCTGATGGGGGACCCCCGTTTAACTCTAACGCTCTAGACAAATTTGCTCGTCTTCACAGCACCTTCATCTGCCGTACCATCCGCAGTCCAACAGCGTTGTGGAAAGACACATAGGCCTGTACAAAGAACAACTTCGCCTCAGAGGAGGAGGGACGTTTAAAAACTGGACCAAATTCAATCATGATGTTCTCATCTCACTGAACACCGCTAAACCATTATGGGACGAAGCTAATGTCTAGAAACCCCCACCTTGGGAACCTGAGTTCCAGCCAGATGAGTTAG
>NW_005842068.1:2124040-2126752 GCF_000455745.1 Alligator sinensis | reverse complement strand
TAGGAACTCACCTGTGTGTATGTGTAGGTGGGTGGTATGTGTGTGAATTAGTGAATACACACACATATAAATATATATATATATAGATATAGATATCATTATGTATGTGTGTGTGTGGGGGTACACAGGCTGATTGACACAGTGTGGCTCAGACGTGCCCTTATGAACTGAATGCTGGCCCACGAGGGTGTCAGCTGGACACCCAGCTGGATTCAGAGGTAGTCTGTTCACCTGTGTGGTTGTGTCTGATTTTGAACATGTGTGTATCTGAGTTCCTAGTATGAGAGAGAGAGTGTGTGCGCGTGCGTGTGCATGAACACGTGTGTGCGTGCGCATGAACACGTGTGTGTGTGTGTGTGTGTGTGTAGCATTGTGTGCATGATATACGAATTAGTGATCTGTGTCTAACTTTTGGGGTGTATAGTGTATGTGCTTGAATTGGTGATAAGTATGCATGTGCCTAGGCTGGTTTGGATGCGTATGTGCCTGAGCTAGTAGTGTGTGTGTGTGTGTGTGTGTGTGTGTGTGTATGCACCTAATTGATTTGTGTGCTTGTATATGTGCAATTGTGTCACATGCTCCTGTCTAACAGTGCAATATTGGATGCTCCAACCCACTTCAGATATCATTGCTGAGGCCTCCACTTCGATCTGGGCATGCTGCTTCAGATGCCGAAGCATCCGAAGCGACTCCGGATTCAAAGTGGGATCTAAAGACTCGCACAGCCGTAACTTGCAATAGACTGCTTGTGATCAGCCAGCTGAGTGTGTGCGCATGTGTGTGTGTGCATGCGTGCATGTTGTTTTCTTTTAAGTGTTCATAATAAGATTTTCATTGGCTCTGTTGGGATAACAAATACATTTGAAAGAAATGCAATCCGCTTGTGGATGTTTCATGACCAGAAGACAGGCTAAATTTGTCAAGTGAATGTGACTAAGCTCAAGTATTTAGCTCTTGTTTCCAAAGATGATGCTTGAAAGGCTCACTGGGAGATGAAATAGCTGACCCCAATGTGTCCTGAGTGGAAACCATTTATGAAGTTCCATCCATTTGTATTCATACCAATTACTCCTTTGTTTGGGAGAGTATCTGGTATGGGAAAAAAGGGGGGAATTTACTTGTTGAATATTCATATCAACTTCTTTGAAAAAGAGCTGTCTTGCTGACTTCTGTTCAGATCATGAGTTTTAAATAGCTGTTACTGCTCCTACTCCCCCCCCCCCCCAATAAGTTAAGGAAGAATATCTCTATCCTGTTGCTAGCTGATTAATTGTACTTCAGGAGATATCCTATCCTGGTGGGTGATGCAAGTGAAGTAAAAACTATTTGTAATACAAATTAGGAAAAAGTAGAAGGATAGACCATAGGTGTAAGGTTAGGGAAGGAGCTCCACCATAGACTTTCTGTGTGATCATGGGGACTCACTACCCTACATATTCCCTATACTGCACAATGAAGTAGGGCTGTATGACTCTTAGAAAGTTGTGAAATATTTCAAGTTTCAAAGCTGAAGCTAAAACTGGGCTTGCCTGCAGGGAAACAGAAAATAAGGAGAGGGAGGGGGAAGGGTGGGGAAGGACTGCTCTCATATTGACTGTGTAGCTGGCCAGTGACTGTCATCTTGCCCTGAGGTCACTTCCAATCCCAGTGCTCTGTGGGAGGGATGGAAAAACAGCATAAAAGGCAGCATTGTTTGAACTGAGTTGCTTTCCTACTTGGTGTCAGTTACTGAGCTGTGTTTTCAACAATTATAGACAACGAAGGCTACTAGCACTGACCTTCTGAAGGATTACCTACTTGCTAGTCTAGCAAGAGGGATTTCAGAATACCTTTAGGGTTTTTTCTTTCCTCCACATGTTTTTATTTCATTATTATATTTATAGATTTATTCTTTTCAATTTTATAATTATATTGGGTAGGATTACTAAAGAATTTAATTTATATAGAAAGGCAAATACATTTATATTTTATTTCTATACATTTATACTTTGCAGCATACATACATTATATAATTTATATAGGAAGAAAGATATATTTATATTTGTATATACATTTATACTTCATATCACACACACATTATTGAATTTATATAGGAGGAATGACATTCATTCATATTTCCTTTTATATGTTTCTACTTTGCACCACACACACATTGAATTTATATAGGAGGAAAGACATATTTTTCATTCATTTATATTTCTGCCTTCAGGGAGGGGTAGAAGAGGGGGTAGAGGGAGAGGCATAAGTCTCCCCCCAACCCCCAAACTGAGACACAGTCTTTTTCCTCCAGCTAGAAAGGATGAGGCTTCCACAAGCAGAAAGGAGAGGGGAGCAGTGCCAGTGCCACTGCCTGTGCCTGAGACTGAATCTCCTCCACAAGCACCAGCCATAACCCCCACCCCCCGCCATGACAACAACAAGCAGGAGCACCAGCACCAGCATGACAGCTTCTTCCACCGCCATTTCACTTCCTATGCTGAGCTTTCCATTGCCAAAGGAAGAGCTGGAGCTGGAACTGGATCTGGATCTCAGTGCCCGAGCAAGGGAAATTCTGTGGAAGGAGGGGGAATCAGCTGGGTTTGTGCTTGACACCCCTCAAGTTTCCCTTTGAGCCAGGTCCCCTTCCCCAGAAGGCACTTCAGGGGAGGTTGGCATAGAGGTGGAGGCGAGTGACTAATCTAAATCTGCTCCTCCTGTTGCTGTACCTCTTCC
>NW_005842068.1:2122779-2124030 GCF_000455745.1 Alligator sinensis | reverse complement strand
GGAGCTGGAAAGTGCAGCAGCATCCACACACGCACTTGCACCCCAGAAGCAAGGTAGTGTGGTCTGGTATTATTTTGAGCTGGCAGATGATCCCATGTATGCTATCTGCCTGTGCTGCCGAGCCAAAACCAGCTGTGACAAGGGAACAAAACACATGAGCACTATGGGGATGCTGCTGCATCTCTGGAGGCACCACCCCCTTGCCCTTGATCCTCCTCAGCCTGGCACCAGCAGGACCATGCCCAAAGGGAAGACCCCCTCTTGCTACAAAGTCCCCATCCCCCCAAAACAAAGGCAGGTCATCCTGGAATAGTGGGAGCAAGGTGGACAGAAAGTGGGGCGCTTTGCAAAGGTGAGTGAGATTAACCCAAACATTCAGAAAATGCTTGCTGTGAATAGACAGCCCTTCTCCTTTGTTGAGCAGCCAGGGTTCAGGCAGCTCATGGTGCTTGTGGCACCATCCTACCAAGTGCCTACATGCACCACCTTCAGTAGGGCAGTGGTGCCCTCCCTGTATGAGGCATGCAGGGAGTACTTGAGGGAGGAGCTGTGCAAGGTAGGTCCACAGGTGGCCTTACACTTCACCTTGGACATCTGGAGCAGCCAGGGTAGAGATCCTTCGGGCACAGAGGGAGACGATCCCGATGCAGGGAAAAATGGGGAAAGGGGCCAAGAGGCTTCCTGGGCTGACTAGAGAAATCCAGAGCAGTCTACGGGCTAAAAGTGGGGCATATAAAAAGTGGAAATGGGGAGAGATTACTAAAGAGGAGTATACCTCCTCTGCTTGCGCTTGTAGGGAGGCAGTTAAACAGGCCAAAGCTACCATGGAGCTGAGGATGGCATCCCAAGTTAAGGATAACAAAAAATTGTTTTTTAGATATATAGGGAGTAAAAGGAAGGCCCAGGGTGGAATAGGAACCCTACTAGATGGGCAGAAGCAATTGGTGACAGACAGGGGGGACAAGGCTGAACTCCTCAATGAGTTCTTTGCCTCAGTGTTCCTAAGCGAGGGGCAAGACAAGGCTCTCACTGTGATTGTAGAGAGGCAGCAGCAAGACGCCAGACTACCAAGCGTAGACCCTGAGATGGTGCAGAGGCACTTGGAGGAACTGGATGCGTTTAAGTCGGCAGGCCTGGATGAGCTCCATCCAAGGGTACTGAAGGCACTGGCTGACTTCATTGTGCAGCCACTGGCGGGAATATTTGAACACTCATGGTGCACGGGCCAGGTCCCGGAGGACTGGAAAAAGG
>NW_005842068.1:2101407-2122582 GCF_000455745.1 Alligator sinensis | reverse complement strand
GGTGGGTGGTGAATTGGCTAGAGGGTCGTACCCAGAGAGTCGTAGTGGATGGGTCGGTATCGACCTGGAAGGGTGTGGGCAGTGGGGTCCCGCAGGGGTTGGTCCTTAGATCAATACTCTTCAATGTCTTCATCAGCGACTTGGACGAGGGAGTGAAGTGTACTCTGTCCAAGTTTGCGGATGACACAAAACTGTGGGGAGAAGTGGACCCACCAGTAGGCAGGGAACAACTACAAGCAGACCTGGACAGGTTGGACATATGGGCGGAAAACAACAGAATGCAATTCAACAAGGAGAAACGCAAAGTGCTGCACCTAGGGAGGAAAAATGTCCAGCATACCTACTGCCTAGAAAATGACCTGCTTGGAGGCACAGAAGCAGAAAGGGATCTTGGAGTCCTAGTGGACTCCAAGATGAACATGAGTCGTCAGTGTGACGAAGTTATCAGAAAAGCTAATGGCACTTTATCATGCATCAGCAGATGCATGACGAAGAGAACCAAGGAGGCGATAATTCCCCTGTATCGGGTGCTGGTCAGACTGCAGTTGGAATACTGAGTGCAATTTTGGGCGCCACACTTCAAGAGGGATGTGGATAACCTGTAGAGGGTCCAGAGAAAGGCCATGCATATGGTTAAGGGCTTGCAGGCCAAGCCCTGTGAGGAGAGACTAAGGCACCTGGACCTCTTCAGTCTGGAATGGGCTCCCAAGGGAGGTGGTGCTCTCCCCTACCCTGGGGGTCTTCAAGAGGAGGTTAGATAGGCACCTAGCTGGGGTCATTTTCCTGCCTATGCAGGGGGTCAGACTCGATGATCTATTGAGGTCCCTTCTGACCCTGACATCTATGAATCACACCTACCTCTCCCTCACAGGGCACTGGTGTGACCAGTCAGGTGGGCTCTCCTTCAAGCTGAGATAATGGATCAGTCCCACATGGCAAATGAGATCATGGCCATAAACTGCTTGGTGCAGAGGTGACTCACTGGGCAGGGCGAGCTCACTCGCAGGTTCATGGTCACTGACAATGAGGCCAACATAGTCAAAGTGGTCCGTGATGCCAACTTATTGGCATCTGCCATGGATGATATATGCTCCTGGCATCTGTGGGGGCACAGCAGTGGTGGGAGCATGGTGGCAGTAAGCGGGGAGCTCTTGCAGACTCCACCAGTGCTGGCAGCAGTGGGGGGGGAGGGGTGGTGAGCACTGACCAGGCCTCGGCGACCACCCACAGATGCTACCGGCAGTGTCGGTGGTTGCCAGCAGCGATCACTAACTTCCTGCAGGTGCCGCCAGTGGTGTTGGCAGTGAGGTGGGGGGTGGCAAGCAGCAACCTCCTGCAGGCATCACCAACAGTTCTGGTGGTGCCTTTTCATAGGGTGTGTACCACCACACTCAGGGGGTGAACATGCATCTGCATGCACCCCCTACATATTGCCAATGGCATCTGCTGTGTGGCACACAAGTTGCACCTCATTGTCAGGGACACCTTGGAGCAGGCAGGACTGCTGGTGATGGCAACACCAGCAAGCTCATTTCCAAATGCAGGAAAGTGGCAGGCTACTTCCACTGGAGCATCAAGAGAGGCAAGATGCTGCAGTACAAACAAACAGAGCTGAACATCCCACAGCACAAAATCATGCAGGATGCACAGAACAGGATGTGGAACTCCACATACCTGATTCTCACAAGGCTGGTGGAGCAACAGAAGTCCATCCATGAGATGGCCTTGCTAGGGGAGATTGGGTTCAGTGGTCCCCTGAACAGAGCTCAGTGGGATACCATCTCTCAGATCTTTGTGGTCCTCAAGCTCTTCCTCAAGGCCATCAAGACCCTCAATGCTGGTGATGCCCTCCTTAGCCAGGTGATCCCTGTAGTGAGGGAACTTCAGAGCAAAATGGAGAGCTTCCAGGGGATCAATGTTCCTGGCTGGGGCAGGCCACTGTCACCAGATGTGCAGGCACTGGTGATGTGGCTGAAGGAGGGCATCAGGAAATGGCTTGATCCTTTGCGGTCTGGTACGGTCCACGTGCTGGCTGCCATGTATGACCTGAGGGTAAAGAGCAGCATATACAGCAGCCAAACCCTGAATAAGTGGATGGAGGTGCTAGTGAAGAGAGTCAGAGAGGCAGAACGGTGGAGGCAGGGCAATGTGTAAGAGGGGGATTGTGGTGCACCTGCCACTTTAAGGACTAAGCCAAGCAGTCAGCAGGTGCTTGATTGTGGTGGTCATTTTAGATCTCCGGCCACCCATATAAATAGAACATTTTGCTGCTGGCAAGCAGGCAGTAACATTGCCTGGCTGCAAGGCAGTTTGGAACATCTTGGAGGCAAGGGCAGGAGCTGCAGGGGATGGTCAGGAGGCTCCTGGTCCTGGGCATGACCTAAAACTGCACCCTGCCAGGAGTGGGTGGCCTGGTGGGGCTCTCAGTGGTGTGGGAGCCTCCAGGAAATACCAGGCCAGTTATCACCCTGGTAAAAGGTGGGTTGGGGCGCCTTAATAACCCCATCTCTCACAACAGGGTGGGTTACCCCCTTATAGGGTCTGCAAGGTAGACTCCAGAGAGAGAGTGGGGCTATAGACTCAGAACCTGTCTTGAAATCCCCCAACTGGTCAATGCTGGGTCTAGGACCAGAAGGGTCAAAGGGCCAAGGGCCCACCATGAGAGATGCCTAGAGCTATAAGCCTGGGGTTCTGACTGGCCTGGAGGTGAGGCCAGGGCCAGTGTAGTCAAAGGTCCCGAGGGGACCACACCCATAAGGGCGAACTGCTCAGGGAGCTATGTAGCCTAGAATGAAGGTGGAGTAGGCTGCCTGAGTGGAAGGATCCTGGTGAGGCTCAAACTGGAGGATTCTGGGGCCCAGAGTGGGGCCAGGAATGTTGACAACAGTGGATGCCATCTTCGAGGCTTGGGATGTGGTGTAGAGAAAGAAAAGAGCCACAGATAGCATCCTCTGGCATCGGGGCAAGAAATGGGCAGCCTCCCACCTAATTAAGATAATTAATTATATAACAACAAGGCATGGCAGATGAGAAGGCAGGCAGTTGGCCTAGAAACAGGTGGGTGGGCCAAGGGTAAACTGGCCCCGAGAAGGCCCTGTCATGGGGATACACTGTCCCATGGTAGCACACCGTCCACCAGCCAGTCTCCTTCTCCACCACAGGTGCTGCCAATATGGGCCAAGGGCATGGTTTCCATGGTGGGGTCCAGAGGCACCAGACCCCACCATCAGGCAAGTTGCACTCAGTCCTTGGTGGCTGCCTACCTCACTGAGGATGTGGAGCCACTGCTGTGCGACCGCTTGGTCTACTGACTAATGTTCTGAGTGAGAGGGTATTCAGCATTGCCGGTGATGTAGTGATACTCCACCGCACCTGCTTGGATCCTGGTTTGGTGGAGCAGCCCATGTTTCTCAAGGTGAACCTCCCGTTGCTGGAGTTCCCCAAGCTCCAGGTGCAGATGGAGTGAATGCCACCCTGCTCACTCTATCAGCATCTATTTCCTTTTTCATCTTTAAAAAACCATTTAATGCCCCACTCTCAGAGCTGGAGGGAGCACTCACTGCATCACCAGCCAGCTGGGGAAGAACATGTCCCTGCTGAGCTTCCATGTCAGGACAGACTTAGAGGTATGGACAGGGGCTATGGGGAAGGAGGAGGCCCCAGGTTTGGGGCATGACAACTAAAACTGCACTCTGCCAGGGTCGGGGAGGCCTGGTGGGACTGCTGGCAACATGGCAGCCCCATAAATGCCAGAACCGAGGATCCTCTTGGTGAAAGGCAGGTAGGAAGCACCATAACCTCCAGCTACTACATGCACACACAGAATCCTGGCTGGGGAAAGCCCAGACCCATCACATCTTTAATAGGCTTGCTGGTTGCAGTGCAGTTGTGAGGCTCCAGGTGAGCTCAGCTTAGCTCCTTGGGATGCTAGCTTTCAGGCTGAAAAACCCTTTGTTAGGCTGAGCAAGCACCTGCAGTTGGTGTGTGTGTTGTTCCTGGATGAAAGGAATAGTAAAGAAGCCAGGGGCGGGCCCGGCATGCAATGCAGGCAAGAAAGTCAGTCAGTGAAAATGGAAATGGAGGCATCAGGGGGTGAGGGACAGGCTGGAGGGGGGCGTGTAGTAAGATATATTTCTCTAACTATTTAGTGTTTTTTAATAATAAACATAAACATAAAAACACAATATAGCCCATGACACACCACAAGTAACACATCATTTATATATCCAAAACAACGTCTATTTCTTCCATTAAATTCTTTTATAAAAAGAAAGGCTCTGTCACAGTTTGGCTGCCTGAGATGCTGCTGGTGCTACTGTGCTGCTGCTCACTAAGTTATTATTTTATCTGATGTCATTTAACGTGGTGGACTGGGGTGAAGCTGTAGGGAAGGAGGAGGCCGCATTGGGGCACACTACTGTGTTATGTAGGTGCTCCAGCACCAGTCAGGCACAGTCACCCATGTCATGAGTTTTGCCTGTCAGCAGCCTGAGGTGCAGTTTTCCAGAACCCCCTGCACCTATTTCCTTGAAAGCTGGCAGGCTTTGTGGCCTTAGCAGGGGCTACCATCCCTGCAGTTTTCACCACCCTGGGCCTTCACATGTACAAGTGACACAAGTTTGCTTTCAAGAATTTGAGGTGCAGTTTCCCAGAATCCGCTGTATCTATCTTGTTGAAACTTGGCAGGCTTCATAGTCTTAGAAGGGGCTACCATTCTGGAAAGTTTCATCTGAATCAGGCAAGAAATGTCAAAGTTATAGGCAGTTTTGTGCTTCCCCATTATAGCCTATGGGCAAGACATCGAAACAACATTGAAACAGAAAAAAAGTTTCAACGAAATGAAATGGAACAGCAGTTTCAAAACAAAATGAAACTCTAAATGAAACACTGTTCTGTCAAAATGGAAGTTGAAACAGAATGGTGCTATTTCGCACAGCCCTACAATGCAGTGTACTGAAAGCTTGGGTACTGGGAGACGAGGATCACTGAGCCATAGATTAACCTAGTTCAGGTAGAGTGTCTCAGTAATAGGACTGTGTTGCTTCCATTAATTGAGTGAGCTCCTTTAGAGCTAACTCATATGTAGCTCTGCATTTTGGAGCGGAGGCTTACCCACAGCCCAAAAAAGGGACTTCTGGGCACTTGGCCACTGAAGTGGAATTCAGCATTTGTTTGAATTCAGTGGAATTCAGTGCTGTGCTGCATATGGAGGCTTCATATATTCCAAGTGCTTCATAGTAGAAATCTAAAAACCCTGCATGTTCAGTGGGAAGTTGCCCAGAACTAGCTAATAAGGAAAGATTGCAGGTCAGAATAGATCTTAAATCTTACTCTTTTCTGGGGCTCATGTGCCTTGGTCACAGATCCTGAGTTGTCTTCCTCCACTTCAGATTCATGGCCTGGAATCTTCTCCTGAAGCTAGAAAAGTCTTGGAAACCTCTCAAAATTACAGCAGAACAATAGCACACCTAAGGCAGCAACAGCAACAGCCTGGGGTGCTGACTTTGTGGGGGAGGGGTGTGTGGAAAAATAACAGCTGATACCCCAGGTGCACAATTATGTTGGTGGCACAATCCAAAAGTCACCCCTGCTCCCATGTGTTGCTGCTGCTCTGAAGTAGATGTTTCTCTTCTGATGACCCATAAAAGCTGGGGTGGGAGGCAGAGGGGTTGCTTCCCCCATTTTATCTAGTAGCTTAGTAGTTAAAGCACTTGCACAGGATGTGGGCCACTTGAGTACAGTTTCTTCCTATGCCTGAAGGATTTCAAAATTGTATTTCCCAACAAACCGCCTGCATGGTATTCTAAGGTTGAGGGCATGGTCCATTTATTCTATTTGAAGTCCAGTGCCTGACTGATTAGACTTATACCAAGAAGGCATGGACAAATACTGAACTATCTGGAAAGATACAGCCATTGATATTAGGGCTGTGCAAAATTTCTCTGGCAGTTTCATTTTGATGCTGTTTCAACTCATTTTGAGCTCAAAACAGTGAAATTGAAATGAAACAAAGAGCTTCAAAACATCCTCAAGATGAAATGAGGCAAGTCAAAATGTTTTGAAATTTTTTAAACGTTTCGACTTTTGAAGCTCAAGCTGGGCTTGCCTGCAGGGAAACAGAAACTAAAGTAAGGAGAGGGAGGCAGAAGGAGGGCTCTCATTATTGACTGTGTAGCTGGCCAGTGACTGTCATCCTTCCCTGAGGTCCCTTCGAATCCCAGTGCTCTGGGGGAGGGATGGAAAACTGCATAAAAGGCAGCATTGTTTGAACTGCCCTGCTTTGTGCCTTGGTGTCAGTTGAGTGAGGGTGCACCTTAACACACACACACACACACACACACACACACACACACACACACACACAGTCACCCACCCATGTAACGAGTTTTGCCTGTCAGCAGTTAGAGGTGCAGAGCCCCAGAACCCAGACTCTCTCTGCACCTATCTCATTGAAAGTTGGCAGGCTCGTGGCCTCAGCAGGGGCTAGCCAGCCTGCAGTTTTCATCCCGCTGTGCCTTAACACATACACGTGACATGAGTTTTGCTTTCAAGACTTTCCCCCAAAATCTTGCTCCTAGCTCCTTGAAACTTGGCAGGCTTCATGCCCTCCAAAGGGGCTACCATTCCTGTAAGTTTCATTCAAATCAGGCCAGAAATGACAAATTTATAGGCTGTTTTGAGCTTCCCCATTATAGCCTATGGGCGAAACATTGAAACAGCATTGAAACAGTGAAATTGTTTCAATGAAATGAAACAAAACTGCAGTTTTAAGTTGAAACAAAATTCAAAATGAAATGCTGTTCCATTGAAACATCAAAACGCTGGTCAAAACAGAACAGTGCTGTTTTGCACAGCCCTAATAGATATAATAATACTTGCATGAGTCAACTATCTAGATTCTTACTGCATCAAAGTTGAAAACATTTCTTCAGAGCCCTGTAACCTCTTCAGAACATCCATGTGTTGAGTGGCTTGCCAAGTGGAGGTAGCTTATAGAGCTAGGTGAACACATGGGGCGAATCAGACTTTTGGTTTGTTATATTTTATCTATTTTTCTCTCTGGGGGGCACTGATGTAATCTTGATTAACATGCAATTTAATTTTTTTCCTAGATGGGAAACTTCATTAATTATGACAACCAACCTTTAGGCTACCTGTCTGGACAATTAACTGTGTATAATAACTATGCGTTTTGCTTTTCTGCCAGTGCAGCATAATTTCTCCACATCCCTTCTCTCCATTTTTTTTTCAGTGGAGGGATTGCTTTTATTTTATATTATTATATTTTTGAATAAAACAGGAGGAGACTTTGTATAATTTAGAGTAACTGGATTTGCTGCAGAGGTGACAGTTCCTTCTGGAACTTCGGTGTTTAAAAAAGAGATATTTTCATTTAATATTGACTACCTTCTCATTAGTATGGTTTAAACTATCTCTAGACATCTAATATTCAAGGGTAAACTTCTTTATATCAGTTGCAAGTATTTTTTTATTATGTTCTTGGAATCCTCTTTCTCTACCTCTTGGCTTTGAATCCTTTGGTGTGACTGCTTTGAATTTCCCCAGGAGAAAATGAGAGAGTAGAGCATATAGAAGTGGAAATGAATAGAGGAGGCAACATGTAATCCTATTGTCATTAATGCAATATTAAGGGGCTATCTTGTATTTTCAATAGAGACTACAGATTTGAAACATGCATTCGGGAAGACTGCATAACTGAGTGAATGAGATTTGGGTTTGCCTTGTTAGAGTTGTGGGTTGCATTCCAAGCTCTATCAAATGCACAAATTGTTTTGCAGAATGAGAGGGTCTGTATATGCTTGTCTTCTAGGGTTGAGGTAAGAGGACTTGTTCAGTAGTAAAAGTGTCAAAGGGTACAGATGACTTCAGCCCCTCTGATGCCTTTAGTTCATACATCTATGCTAGGCTTAATGGATTTTCTTTTCCTCTACTCCTCCTTCTCCTGACCTAACTGTAACAGCACAGCAGGCAGTGAATTCAGCTGAAATGTGGTACATCTGGCAAAACTGAGACCATTGAAAAGGTCTGCTATTGTCATGAATCGCTATCCAATGGGTGACATTTCCTGTTGAATCTCTTTTCCACTTGTGCTACAAATCTGAATCTAAAGGTACTGACACTTGTTTCTATGCCCAACTTTAAAATAAATAAAAATATTGGAGACTGAGGCCAAGGAACTTCTACCTTGAAAAAGCCTCTTCTAAGTACAGAACCTTTTCTTCTTTTTTGTTTTTTCAGCTTTCAAAACTGAATATTTGATGGAGGGGAAAGGTCCAGAGAGTAAATTCTGATGTAAGATTCTCTGCCCATGTTGCTTTCCATGAAGCTTCCCCCCCTAATGCTGATATGGTTTTGACTGTCTTTAAAATATACAGTACCACTATAATCATGGCCATCAACATTGAGTAGCTTGCTGTAGCAGTGGGGTTTTGGTTTTTTTACTAGTAAGGCCATTGATTTTGAATGCATCTCCACTCAAAAGCCAGCACTCAGAAAGGAAAGGTTTGAAGGAAAGGAAAAAAGGTTTGAAGTCTAGAAGTCCCTCAGCTGCAGAAGAACAGTCTGTTTTTAAAAGTGGGGGCTTTCCTGAATAAGCAGCCTGTCCACTACCGCATGTCAGAAAGACTGACGAGAGAAGAGGAAGGAAGGGCTTCTTGGCGTATGGATACCAGTCATACCCAGGATTCACAGGGAGAGTGAGATCTCATTGCTTTATAAAATCCTGTAACTTTGCAGTTCTTGTAAGAGTAATCATGCTGATTGTTAAAAATTTTCAGTCTTTATTTTTCATTCGTCTGCCTATATTCTGGAAGATGCTAATTAAGGAACTAGAGCTTTCACAGCCAGGAAGGTTCTGTGTGAATGTGCCCAAACAACTGGGGATCAGGTGTGCTTTGTCACCTGTGCTGGAGACCAAGGTGGGATACTATGGGATCTTGCTGCCCATGCAGCAGACAAACTCTGGGAATGTATCTGAGGAATGGGAATGGTGACCAGCCACTATCCAGATCTAGGAGGCTTAGAAGCACGTGAGACCCAGAATCTGGGTCTGCTTGCCAGGTTGTAACTACTGAATCTAAAATAAAGGGTTTTTTTTCTTTTTATTATTCATGGTGTTTGTTTTCTTGTATTTCCCTGCCCTGGGCAATAAAAATAACTTGTCTGCTACCCCCTTGCTCAAATTTCTTTCTTTTTTTACTTCTGCACTAGCACAACATTACAAAATTTGCAAAAATATCTAAAGACAAATTAAAACTGGTTTTTATTTTGTTCAAAATTTACTAAACTTCCACAAAAAAATGAGATCCAGAATTTAAGTCTACTCTTTTACAAAAAAGTTGGTTGTGGACAACTATCTGACAGCATTGCTTTCAAATAATGGTTTACCATTATAAGAATGCTTTTCATCTTTGGTATAGCTGGATAGAAAAGGTGTGCATTTGGTGGTGGGGAGAGGTAGCTACATTTTTATCAGAATTCTTTTTCCTCCTCTATCAGTGTTGTTTAGATTGAAATTTTCCCACGGGCTCTAAGCCTGGGATTTCAAAATGACTTATCCACATCAATTAAACAGCAAAACATCCCTGTGGCTGAGATTTTGCAGCCAGATTACAAATCTGTCTTTTATTAGTGATGGTTTCTACCTGTCCCCAAAATGACTCAGGTTGGACAACAGAAGATACCCTGGGTCAGATCCTTAAGTTGGTGTAAATCATTGCAGTTCCATTGATTTCAGTGGGTCGACACCAATACACACTGCCTAAGGGGCTGGCACTGCCTGAAGGGGCTGGCCTAATATTCTGTTCATCTATGCATTAGAATGTAAAAATATTCATCTATAAAGTACATCCTTTCCAAGCTGTCAAAGAGATAGCGCCCAGGGTATCCTGGTTGCTGAGCTCTGTGGTTTGCTGCTCCTGTTCAACTTGTCCCAGTGGATGCTATTTTAGTATGCAGAGGGCATGGGGAAAAGATGCTCCAGAGAAAGGATTGCTGCTTAGCCCACCATGACAGGGCATTATGGCAGGTAGTGACAACACAAACCCTCTGAGTTCTCCTTGACCACAGCTGGTGGATAATTAGCAAAACCTGCTGCTGGTACATCTGCTGACTGTTTCTGGTAGCTATCTTGTTAGTCTTATATAATTTCCTTCCAAAACATGCCAGTTTTAGCATTCTACACCCCCTAGACCTAAATTAAACTAAAGCCTAAGAGACTTTATCCCTGACTCCCTTTAGAAAGTTTTTCTCCAAGAAGATGAACTGTGCATAATGATATGAATCCTCTGTGCATATCCATGCTCAGGAACAGATACTACTCAACAAATTGACAAGATTTTTTCTGGTCTTTAATTTGTCTTAGATCTTTGGGAATTTCTGGTAAAAATAATCTGTTTTCTGAGACAGCAACTTTTATAATGCATTAAGAGTCCTTTACCTTTCAAGAGTCCAGAAAGGGAAAGTCTCTTTGATTGTTTCTGAATCTCTTGATTTCCTAAGTTTTTTAATTCTACTTCCTCTCCTCGCATGTTGAATATCACTATTCTCACAGCACTGTTCTTGCTCGTGTGTGGACTCATTTCTCTATACTTCCATGCACCAGACTTCTGGAAGCTGTCGGCTTTGGGTTTCCTATATATGGTATGACATATAGTTTTATATCTTGGGTTCTATATATGCTTAGAACAGAATATCAAGGCACAGCTAGGCTAACTGTAGCTTGCTATGGCAGAGCCATTTTCACAGTATGGCTATGGTTATTTTCTGTTGTGTGCTTAAAGCAGTATGAGTATATTCCAAATTTAAAGCATGTATTCCGAGTAAAGTTTCAATATTCTAGTTCACTCTTCTAGACATAAGTGAGCCCAAGTGAAAAGGGGCAGCAAACAGGGATGTTTGCAAGCAGTTCACAAGTCAGTTTGCAGGTCAGTTTGCCACCTGACTCCTTGAAGGCGAGCCTTTAAGGTAAGCTCTTTCCTTAAGTAAGAGTAACTCATAGGGCTGTGAGAAGCTATGGTAACCGATTTGATTAGGAGGAGATTCGGCCTGATCTGGCGGCCGAATCTCCGAATCCAAATCGAATTAGGAGACCAATTAAAAGGTCTGAATGAAATCGGAAGACTCTGAATTGATTCAGAAAAGATTTGGCAGTGCTTTGGAGATTTGGCCATAGACTAAACAGGCAGCAGTTCTCACCATGTTGGACACAGCTGCCTCCACCTGGTAAATCTGTTGTGGTGGGTGGAGGGAATGGGATGGGGCATGGGAGAGAGAGGGATTGGGGCTGGGGCTGGGACAAGCTTGCCAGCCAGGGCATGGGTGGGGGGGGTGCAGGGCTTGGGAAGGGGTGTGGGGAGGGGCATGGGATGCTGGCACAGCAGCACTGGGAGTGGGGGCTATGGCAGCAGGGCATAGCCCCTGCTCCTGAAGGGGAACAGAACGGAGTCAAATCACCATTATGTGTAAGCGAGCAGATCACGTACGCAGCTTAAGCTATGAGGAAGTCAAAGGACATGACCCGAAACCGCTAGGCTAGCGCAAACTGGAACAATCCTGTTCTAGTCCAGTAAAAGCAGAAACTTAGTGTAGAAAGAATGTGGCTATCATGTCATGCTTCCTATTTAAATGAGTCGTGAGCAAAGTAGAACAACAGACAGTTTCCTCTCAGGGCAGTTGTCTGTTCAGAATGCATTCTTTAATAAATCAAGTCTTTAAACTTATGTTGTCGTTCATCTGAGCCTCCGCCCAACGAACCCGGGGACTAAGATTTTCCCCAACAGTTTTCTGGTGTGAGAAGTGGGATTGCGGTGGAACACTGAGCTGACGGCTTGAACAGTCTGGGGACACAGCTGACACCCACGGCACCAAAACCCAGAGGTAAGAGATCCTAATTAAAAAATCTCACTTAATGGGTCTCAGTGCTCCCTAGCCTGGACGAGTTACAGCTTCTCAGTGGTAAGCGCTCCCTACATTATTTGAAAGAGGCTAAGACTTGGTTTATCTGACTGACTGAAATTTATAACAGAATTCTTTATCTGAAACTAGATATATGGGATCCCTGACAGGTAGACTGTTCTGATTTCATCTGGGGACGCCTAGATTCTTCTCTGTCTATCGCTTTGCCTACTGGCCTCTAACAGTCCCTGTCCTGATGACTCTGATTTATATTTGAGAGATTGTCTTGTGTCTTTTCCCTTGCGTCTGGTTCACGGGCAGCTGCCCCAAGTTGGTCACTTGCGAGCCAATCTTGAATGCAAGGGCTCGTGTTCCAGCTGTGAATTCACTTTGTGTCTCTGGCACCGGGCATTGCTCTGATGAACCCGTCTCCCCTTTCCTCTTGTGTCTCTGATAAATCTCTCCTGACTGAATTGTTTTGTTCTGGAAATGGGTCAAGGAACTTCCTGTCCAGATCTAAAAACCGCTTTAGGGTATATGTGTAAAACCTACGGAACTCAATTGGGTCCAAAGAAACAAAAGCGCTTAGTTAAATTGGCACATGCTTGGAATGAGTATACCTATGAAAACTTTCAATTTCCTAAGGAAGGAACCTTTGATCCTGACAAATTAAATTACCTGAGGGGATTCTTAGAGATGCCCAAGCCAAAGCAGATGGAATATTGGTACCTACGGGATAGTGAAACTTCTAAAAGAAAACAAAAATCAATTGAGGCTAGTCTCAGAGATTCAAACAAAAAATTGAAAAAACAATTGGCTACTTTAAAAGAGGCAAAATCCAGCCCTAGCGCTCCCCCACCTGATCCTCCTATCTATAAAAAAATTGTACCCCAGTATTCCGGTGCCCAACGATACCACCACTCTGGAAGACACAGAAGATTTGTTAGACTCCTTGGTACCCAGTCAAGCTCCTCCACCTCCACCTCCAGTTCCTGCAGAGGGGTCCGTTACCTCTGAAAGCAGTGCCAGACAAACTCCTGCTAAACCACCAACAACTCTAATCTCTCCCCCACCTTCTATTGATTCAAGTTCTGATGATGATGACCTGCCCACCATCCGTGATGTTAAGAAAAATTTAAAGTCTGAATTAAGACCATTATATGACATTAAAAATATCAAAAGGGGTTCAAATGGGCAGACTGTAATAACCCTATATGCCCAAGAGGGAGGAAGATTGATTGTAACCACCTTTGGAGACCCTCAGTATTTTAAGTCAACCGTTCTCTGTCCATTGCGATAATATCTGCCTCAAATACAAGGCAGCCAAAGGACTGTTATTCATGTCCCTTGGACTGCTAGTGACATTACCACCTTTTGCAATACTTTTCCGAAATTAAGGGAAAGTCCTTCTGATTTCAGAGACAAGCTGCAACAGGTTTTCAATATCTATAATCCTACTGATGTCAATTGGCTTCTGAACAGTCTCTTAAACCCAGCACAAAGGTAGCTTTTGTTTGAAGAAACCCGTAATATTCAAAATGGCACCCCTTGGCCACAAAACGACTATAACTATGAAGATAATCAGGGACTACAAAATCTGCAAAATGCCAGAGTTACTTTATTGGGCGCTATTAATAGAGTGGCTCAAACTAGTGTAGATTGGACAAAGATAGAAAATTGCAAACAAAATCCTGACGAGCATCCAGCTGATTTTCAAAATCAACTTTGTGCCTCAATTCAAAGACATACTGGCATTGATCCTGCTGCAGACAATATGTGAGGGTTAATAGTTACCACGTATGTAAAGAATTTACAGCTGAAGCTACAAGATAAACTACAGCAATTAGTCCTGGGCTGGAAGGGTAAACCAATGGCCGGGATTGTTCAGGCTTGTATCGATTTATGGGAACAACCGCAGGCAGAAAAGGAAAAAAGATAAGAACTTAAAACTAGCCTTATGGCTTTGCAAATCCAAGACTTAGAAAAAAACGTCGTACTGGTCCTCCCCCATATGTCCAACCTCGTAAAGACTTTTATCTTGGGGCCCTAGCGTCCGACCAAAACCCTCATTCACAAGTTAACTCAAGACCAAATGTACCTCCTTTTCAGCCACGTTTCCAACGTGGACTGCCCCCTGACAATGTTTGTAATTATTGTAAACAAAAGGGACACTGGAAAACTAACTGCCCAAACCGGCCCCAGCACAGTGGCCCACCTGTTTCCTGCCCCTCAAGCCCTACCCAATGATGGTTCAGCACGGCCTCTGTGTCTCCAGAATATGCTGTGCTGCATTCTCTCATCAAAACCTCTAAAAATGCCAGTGTATCTGTTAATAACAAATCTCATAGTTTCCTCGTAAATACAGGGGCCTCTATGTCTACTATAAAATATAAAGAAGCTAAAAGATTAATACCCACCAATGAAACAGTCAATGCAATTGGAGTAGGGGGTCAAGTCATTCAGCATAAATATGCTAGTCCAGTTACAGTCAAAATTGGGCCATTGTCTGCTGAACATGCTTTCTTGTTAAGTCCTACTGCTCCAGTAAATCTATTAGGAAGAGATTTGTTGTGTAAATTGGGCGCCACAATCTATTGTTCCCCTGAGGGTGTGTATTTAGATCTGCCCTCTGATCAGACCCAAAATTTAATGCTCTTGTTCTACAGACCCTGAGAATAACCAAATAGATGGTGACTCTTCCAACTCTCCATCTTTTTCGGATGTTCCAGAGTCCTTGTGGGCTTCCCACCTCAATGAAACGGGGAAGCTCTTGAACACTGAGCCAGTTCAATTGACTTATAATACATGCAAACCTTTTCCTGCTGTAGATCAGTATACCCTTTCCTGAGAAGCTGAGGAAAGTATTGCCCTGGTCATAGATGCACTGTTGCAACAGAGTGTTTTAATTCTAATTCGCTCTCCCTGTAACACCCCTATCCTACCTGTAAAGAAACCCGGGAAATTAAACAAGCACGGAAAACCTGTTTATTACTTTGTACAAGATTTTAAAAAAATTAATCAATTTGTTATTCCTTCTCATCCTGTTGTGCCAAACCTTTTACTATCCTCAGCATGATTCCTGCCTCTGCTGCTTTCTTTTCTGTTGTTGATTTATGTTCTGCTTTTTTCTCTATCCCAATACACCCTAACTCCCAATTTCTTTTTGCGTTTACTTACAAAGGAAGGCAATATACATAGACACGATTGCCTCAAGGGTTTACTGAAAGCCCTTCCATATTTTCTCAAGCGTTAAAGAAGAATTTAGATACTATCACTTTGCCTTATAACTCAGTACTCATTCAGTATATTGATGATCTTATGATTGCTTCAAAAACTAAAATCGCCTGCGTTACAGATACAATTCACCTTCTAAAATGTTTAGCCCAACAAGGTCATAAAGCTTCCAAAGCTAAGTTGCAGTTTTGCCAGCCAAAAGTTATATATTTGAAGCACGAAATCTCCAAGGGGCATAGACATTTAACTACAGATCGCATTTCTGCCGTTCTCTCTCTCCCCAGTCCCACTACCAAGAAACAACTCAGAGGCTTTCTAAGCTCTACTTCATATTGTCGATAATGGATACCCAACTTTTCCTTACTGGCAAAACCCTTAAATGAGCTTACTAGAGACAATTCTGCTGATAACCCTCTCTCGTGAACCAAACACCACGAACAGGCGTTTGTTGATTTAAAGGCAGCCCTAGTCTCTGTACCAGCATTGGGACACCCCAACTACGATAAATCCTTTACTTTGTACTGTCATGAAAGAGAAGGTGTTGCTTCTAGAGTCCTGACTCAACCCTTTGGTTCTTTTCACCAACCTATTGCTTATTTTTCTTCCTTGCTTGATCCTGTTACACAAGAATTTCCACCCTGCCTGCGTTCTGTAGTTGCCGCTGCGTTGCTTTTAGACAAATCAGCGGCTATAGTGTTAGGATCTCTCCTTATCCTTGCTGTTCCCCATGCTGTATCTGCCTTGTTAAACTGTGGAAAAACTCAACACTTGACCTCTCAAAGGTTATCTTCTTATGAGCGCACTATTCTGGCTGCTGATAATGTTACTGTTGTTCATTGTAATGTTTTAAACCCTGCTTCTCTTTTACCTTTACCGCATGATAGAGATACACACTTGCTAGACCACGACTGCGTTGTGCAAACAAATCAGGTACTTACCCCACGCCCAGACCTTACTGACAACCCATTTCATAACCCTGATTACATTTTTTTCGTAGACGGCTCATGCAAAAGAGACGCAACTGGGCAACTTCATGCGGGATTCCCCGTATGTTCACTACACACAGTCATCAAAGCACACAGTCTCCCTGGTATCCGTAGTGCGCAACCCGCTGAACTAATAGCCTTAACCCGTTCTTGTATTTTAGCTAAAAATAAGTCTGCTAATATTTACACTCATTCTCACTATTCCTTTAATGTGTGCCATTCAACAGGTCAGATTTGATTCCTTACCTCTGCAGGGTCCCCTATCTCTCATGCTCCTTTAATTAACGCCTTGCTAGATGCTATTTTACTCCCTAAACAGATTTCTGTTATACACTACAAAGCTCATACAAGAAGCTCTGATCTGATAAGCCAAAGAAATGCTTGTGCAGATCAGCACGCGCAGTGTGCCACCCTCGAAGGCACCCCACTTATCTCCTTATGTGCAACTCTTAATTTTTCACTATCTAATATCTCTCTCCTTCAACATACAGCTTCAGAATCCAAAAAGTGTACGTGGCTTGCAGCAGGCTGTACTTTACATTCTGATACCCTATAGAAGTCTCCAGATGGGTGCATTATTGCCTCAAAAACCCTTGTCCCTCAGCTTGCCTGCACGTCCCATAAAATGGGACATGCGTGCAAAAGGGGGGTAGCTGAGAACATTTTGAGATACTGGTATGCACCCACCATTCATGCGGAAGCAAAAAGTGTACGTGGCTTGCAGCAGGCTGTACTTTACATTCTGATACCCTATAGAAGTCTCCAGATGGGTGCATTATTGCCTCAAAAACCCTTGTCCCTCAGCTTGCCTGCACGTCCCATAAAATGGGACATGCGTGCAAAAGGGGGGTAGCTGAGAACATTTTGAGATACTGGTATGCACCCACCATTCATGCGGAAGCGAAAAAGGTATTGGAAACTTGTGCTATATGCCTGCAACATAGAATTAGTAAACCAACACATGTCCAGGCCAGTGCTACTCCATGGTCCTATGGACCATTTCAAAACTTGCAGATAGACTTCATTGACCTCCCACCTAGCAAAAGGTTTAAGCATGTTCTGGTTGTAGTATGCCATTTCAGTGGATGGATAAAAGCCTACCCTACCAGAAGGGCAGACGCAGTCTCTGTAGCAAAGAAATTAATGACTGAATTAATTCCAAGATTTGGCATACCCCTCACGGTAGACTCAGATCAAGGGCCACATTTTATCTCGCAAATTCAGAAAGTATTAAGTAAGGCATTGGGGTTTACATAGAAATTCCATACACCTTATCACCCAGCAAGCTCAGGAAAAGTTGAACGTCTTAACCGAGATATTAAATCCAAATTACCCAAACTTTGTAAGCAAACTGGACTTTTTTGGCCGGACATTCTCCCAATTGTATTAATGCACCTCAGAAACATGCCAAATAGAAAACATGGGCTGATGCCATATGAAATTTTGTTTGGCAGACCGATGAATGTAAGCCTACACCCTATTAACAAAAAGAAAGCAGTAAGCCTATTAGAAGGCCATGAAAATGTGTTAAATTATTGCAAAAGACTCATGAAAACTGCTAAAGCTTTGTTCCCACAGGTCAGTGCAGCCTTACCCGCGCCTATTGATATTCCCTGCCATTCTCTAAGTCCTGGAGACTGGATCCTTGTAAAAGAATTTCACCAGAAAAACTGTCTACAACCTAGATGGAATAGACCTTATCAAGTCTTACTAACCACCAATACGGCTGTAAAGGTTAATAGAAAGTCTGCCTGGATTCATGCATCTCATTGCAGAAGAACCTTAATGCCAAAAGAAGAAGAACAAAATCGACCTGAAACCAACCCAGCTGGACTTAAATCCCGCTCCTATGAAAACTAGATTTGATAAGAAAGAAGGTCTCCCTGAAGTAAGCGCTGAAGCAGCTCATCAGGTTGAGCCCCCTCATACCTACAACCTGCATCCGAGAAAATAAACCAACTACAATGATTTCAGGAAAAAAAAATCTTCCGTATGGTGAAGCAAGTGACAATGTAATCCAGAAGAGTTGCCTGCAGAGGCAAGCCAAACAATACCTACCAACATGACTGCTAAGTTTATTGTAGCTACAGTATTACTTAATTTAGCCATATTAGGTGCCCCAAACGTATACCGAGGTCTGCTACAAAAGGTATCAATAACTTTAAATGCCTCAGATTGCTGGGTATGTAGCCTTAGTTCAAGAACTCATAGTGAAGGATTCCTTATGATACCCCTCCCTTTAAGCTTAGAAAATATGATGGTCAGGTGGGCAGACCTAGATAATTCAACTTGGAAAACTGTTGAATATCTAAAAGTGATACCTCAGCAGGGCGAGATGTGTTGGGTGGACAATTACTCCCATCACCAAAATCACTCTGTGGGAAATAGTAGCTGTAATCATTACACTGTAGGAAATGGGGTATGGATGAACAATCAATCCAAAGAAAGAACATGGTGTCAGGACTTTAGGACCTGGTATTCCCTAAAAAACTAAACTTCCTCGGCCGGATCATATAACTGCACCCGACAGGTCAGTCTTAATGTTACAGTATGGAACTGTGTAGGACACAGAGGAGCTTGTTACCTAAATGGATCCCGAGCAAACTCATCCTCCTCCGCCCTAGGGCAATTTGAGCCTGTTGCAGGTTGGGGAAGTCAAGCACAGTTTGTGCTTTGGAATGACGGACAGAACACCACCAAAGATAATGCCAGCTGGATTGCCCTAAAAGGCACCTATTGGGTATGTGGTGCAACAGCATACCATTGGCTACCCAAAAATTGGTTTGGATCCTGTTATCTGGCCTGGCTAACTCCTACCATCAGGATAACAAAGGTCTTGCCTCAAGGGCATCACCGAAATAAAAGAGAAAGCCCCGATCTAGCAGACCGAGAACAGAATGCAGTAGCTACCCTTGAAACGTATAAAAAATCTTTAACTGTGGGAAAATTAATAGGGTGTTCTGTAGCAGGAATAATTCCACTAGTTACCAGCCCAGCTATCTCCTGTTTGGGAAGATATACCCTGCGACTACAAGCGGTAGTTGAAATATTGGCCATAGAAACTAAAACTGCCATAACCAGTCTGGGAAATGCTATAAAATCCAGAGTCCAAAACCAGGATAATTTATGACAAATGGTTATGCAAAACCGATTAGCTCTTGACTATGTTTTAGCATCCGAAGGGGGTGCCTGTGCAGTAATAGGGCAAGAATGTTGTACCTATGTAAATAGTACTTTCAAGTTAGTAGAAGAGCAAGTTAATGATGCTTTAGTTCACACTGCCAAGGCAGCTGAAATTGCTTTTGTTCCCAAAGACTCTTCAGCAGATTGGTTTGCCTGGTTAGACCCTAGTGGTTTGTTCAAAGGTCTGCTCAAGAAAATAATGTTTGCATTATGTATGATTCTAATTTTAGGCTTAAGTTTATATGTAATAGCACAACTAATTTTATGTTGCGTAAAATTGTGTGTAAAGAAGGCTGAACAAACTATCTCAACAATATCAAAGGAAACAGTAAAACAAATGATGGTAGAATTTAAGAAAAATGAGATAGAATAGGAGAAACTATGGACAGACCTGCACGAGATAGAAATAGAATGATCCTTCTTTTGAAGGATCAAAGGGGGAATGAAGGGGAACAGAACAGAGTCGAATCACCATTATGTTTAAGCGAGCAGATCACGTAGGCAGCTTAAGCTATGAGGAAGTCAAAGGACATGACCCGAAACTGCTAGGCTAGCGCAAACTGGAACAATCCTGTCCTAGTCCAGTCAAATCAGAAATTTAGTGTAGAAAGAATGTGGCTACGATGTCATGCTTCCTATTTAATTGAGTCGTGAGCAAAGTAGAACAACAGACAGTTTCCTCTCAGGGCAGTTGTCTGTTCAGAATGCATTCTTTAATAAATCAAGTCTTTAAACTTATGTTGTCATTTGTCTGAGCCTCCACCCAATGAACCCAAGGACTAAGATTTTCCCCAACACTCCCAGCACTACTGAGCATGCATTCCACACCCCCCACCCCGGCTGGGCAAGTAGCAGCAGCACCCCCATCCTGCACCCCGCCGCTCTGGCTGGGCAAGTGGCAGCAGCACCTACCTGTCACAACCCAAGGGTGTGATTTTTGTTTGTGTGTGCTTCGGCACTGCTAAATCATTTCCTGCCACTCGTAGCTTTCTTTGCAGGGTGCATTTCTTAGTTGCAAAAAGAGAAATGCACGGTGCAAGGAGTTCCCGCCATTCGTATGCGGATTTGTGTCCCACTATTGGCCAGTTCTAAATTATTCCCACGTGGTGGCTAGAGATTGGCTTGCTAGCCGTATAAGAGGCTTGAGCGGTTTCCGCCCAAGTTGGAGGACTCCATGACTATCAGGAGGAAGAGAACTTCACGTCTCGTGAAGATCTCTAAGCGCTGCGGAGCCTATTGGACCCAGCGTGTATTTCAAGAAGGCTATAGGGGTCTGATCAGCCTCTCACCTTTCCCCAT
This sequence comes from Alligator sinensis, assembly GCF_000455745.1. Taxonomy (NCBI): domain Eukaryota; kingdom Metazoa; phylum Chordata; order Crocodylia; family Alligatoridae; genus Alligator; species Alligator sinensis. Next base: position 2,101,964 of record NW_005842068.1, on the reverse strand, counting down.
CACCGCCTGATCCCTCAATGAACCCCTTTCCCTGCGCGCAAGTTCCACGGAGCCTAGCAAACTTCATGTGAGTGTATTCAGAGCTCTTTGCTTTGAGTTACTTTCTTCGGTTGACACGACGGGCTCGCGGTTTAGAGCTTTCAACCGGATGGGCTAGAAGGTTCACGGGAAGGAACTCTAGTCCGCCTCTCTTCTTTTCTGTCTGTACCTGCAACTCAAGCAAGTTTTCCTGCCTGCACCGCGACCATCTTCGGTGTAAGTAAAATAATCTTAAATCAACCGCTAAGCGTCCGTGCCTAATTCTAGCGTGCCGCCTGCCTTCCCTGACCCGGCGTGTCTGGGCTGCTGGCCACAGCCCGCCGCGCAAAAAGCCCCCAAGGGCCTCAGACCGCTCCCCGACCTGCACACTACCCACCCTTTCTGCCTGGAGTGTGCTGCGCCTGCATCACACCCTCCCTGCCCTGGCTGGGCAAGTGACAGCAGGGCATAGCTCCCACTCCCAGCATTGCTGTGCCCACATCCTGCACCTCCCTGTCCCTCTCCCCAAGATCTGAGCC
>NW_005842068.1:2071406-2101397 GCF_000455745.1 Alligator sinensis | reverse complement strand
CAATCCCGCCCTCCCCCCTCCGCCCACCACAGCAGACTTACCAACTTGAGGCAGCTGTGGTTCAGCATGGTGAGGACTGCTGCCTGCTTAATCTATGGCTGAATCTCTGAAGCGGTGCCAAATCTTTGGATCCAATTCAGTCGAATTGAATCAGGACAGTGATTTGACTCTCCAGATCAAATCACTGTCCCTGGGAATTGGCTGAATTTGAATCTGAAGTGAATACTTGCTGCTTCATGCAGGCCTAGTAACTAACCTATGTATATTTAATGCAAGTAGCTAAAACTCATCAGTTAGACCAAGCCCCTTGATTAATTAGAGTCCAGAGCAAGTAGCAGGTTAGCAGGGAAAAGGAAACCTTTCAGGACCAAGAAGCAGTGAATAGGCTCTTTTACAGGGGTGTGACTGCTAGGGAAGGTCTGCTTAGAGAGAGAGGCAGGAAGAGAGAGGCAGAAGATTTAAGAGACCCAGAGAAATGACTGAAGGGCATTTCAATGCCAAAGCCACTGCAAGCTTTTCCTCTGCCTGCCTGTGAGGTGTCTGTCCAGGCAGGACCACACACTGTTGAGGATTCCATCCAGGTCCTGGTTTGGTGCTGTGCAGGCTGTTTTGCACATTCCTTCCTGTGGTAAGTGGGGGAGTGCCAGGAATGTGACTGATACCTCCTAGTGGTGTCCCTCAGAGAGCTGGCAAGAGAGCTGCAGGAGGAGGTAGCAAGGCTCTGAAGCATCCTCTGCCATGAGGACTTCATCAATTTGATGCTGGGGAAACCTCTAGGACTGTGGAAGAAGGACTGCCAGAGGCAGCATTAGAAAAGGAAAAGGACATAGACTCCTAGGAAGATGGAAGCCTGTGACCTCTGGCAGCAAGCAGATGTCTTAATTCCCACCTACAGTGGTTTGGCTGGAGAACCAATATAGAGCCCTAACAACAGAGGAGAGGGAACATGTTCTGTCAGCAGAAGCGGCCAGACCAGGCCTCCCCAAGGTTGGGAGGATCGAGACCACTGCCACCAAGAGGAAGTGATGGGTGGTAGTGTTTGGAGAATCCCTTCTGTAAGGAGTGGAGGCAGACATCTGCTGGCATAACCTGTTGTCTTGGGAGGTCTTCTGTTTGCCCAGAGCCTGGTTCTGAGATGTCATGGAAGGATTACTGAGACTCATCTGCCCCTCTGACTACTACCCCTTGCTGCTCATCCATGTGAGTACCAATGATACTGTTGGGGGAACATTTAGCAGATCAAAAGTGTGTTACAGGGCTCAGGGTGCAAGAGTGGAGGGCACAGGGATTCAGACTGTTCTTCTTGATCCTTCCAGTTAAGGGGAAAGGCCCAGGCAGGAGCAGATGCATCCTGCAGATCAATGAATGGCTCTTCACATGGTGTTACCAGCAGGGCTTTGGCTTCTTCAACCATGGGATGTTGTTCCAAGAACGATTGCTAGGAAGAGATGGGATCCACCTGATGAAGAGAGGAAAGAACATCTTCACAGACAGACTCACTAACCTAGTGAGGAGAGCTTTAAATTAGGTTTGCTGGGGGATGGAGACCAAAGCCATGAGGTAAGTGAAGGACTTTTTACCTAACACAGGAGGTATATTGTCCCAGTAGGGGGAATGCTTTACTGGACTCGGTGTTGGCTACAGGAGAGGATCTGGTAGGGGAGCTGCAGATTTGTGGTCACCTTGGGGACAGTGACTACCAATCAATCGAATTCATCATATAGTGTAGGGTGGGTAAGATAAGTAGTAGGGTGGAAGTGCTCAACTTTAGGAAGGCTAACTTCAGTGTGCTTAGGAGTCTAGTCAACGACACACTGCAGGATAACAGTATTGGCTAGATGGGAGTCCAGGAAGGGTGGTCATTCCTAAAGAAAGCGATCCTTCAGGTGCAGAGGAAGACCATCCCAGTATGAGGGATAAGGGGGAAAGGAGCCAAAAAACTTCCTTGGGTAAACAGGGAAATCCAGGGGAGCCTAAGGGCAAAAAAGAAGGCATATAGGTGGTGGAAGCAGGGGGAAGCTACCAAGGAGGAGTATACCTACTTGGCCCACACTTGCAGGGAGGCAGTTAGAAAGGCCAAAGCAACTACAGAACTGAGGCTGGCAACACAAATTAAAGACAAGAAAAAGTCTTCTTTTCAGGTATGTAGGGAGTAAAAGGAAGGGACCCCTACTGAACAAGGAGGAACAATTAGTGACAGACGGGGGGGACAACAAGGCTGAGCTATTCAAAGAGTTTTTTGCCTCAGTGTTCCTGAACAAGGGTCAAGATAAGTCTCCTGATGGGTTCTTAGATGGACATTAGAGGGACATCAGCCCACCAACTGTCGACGCTGACTTGATGCAGTCACTTGGATGAATTGGATGTGTTTAAGTCAGCAGACCTAGATGAGCTTTATCTGAGAGTACTGAAGGAATTGGCTGGTGTCATAGTAGAACCACTGGCATAGCTGTTTCAGTGCTCGTGGTGCTTGGGTCAGGTCCTGGAGGACTGGAAAAGGGCCAATGTGGTCCCTGTTTTCAAGAAGGGGAGGCAGGAGGATTTGAGTAATTATAGCTCAGTCAGTCTCACCTCCATCCTTGGAAAGGTCTTTGAAAAGATTATGAGGAATCATATTTGTGAGAGTCCAGCGCAAAAAATAATGCAGCAGGGAAACCAGCATGGATTTGTAGCATGTATATTATGCCTGACCAATCAGGTTTCATTTTATGACAGGGTCACAAAAAGCTTAAATGCAGGACTAGAGGTGGATATTGTTTTCCTGGATTTTAAAAGGACTTTGATACAGTATCTCATCCCATTCTCATAAATAAATTAAGAGGCTGTGACATAGATGTTTACATGGTCTGGTGGGTGGCAAAATGGCTTAGCGGTCGCACCCAGAGAGTGGTAGGAGACCGGTAGGTATCGACCTGGAAGGATGTGGGTAGGTGGGTCTTGCAGAGTTTGGTCCTTGGACTTGTACTCTTCAATGTCTTCATCAGTGACTTGGATGTGGGTGTGAAGTGTACTCTGTCCAAGTTTGTGGGTGACCAGGAGGAGTCAACAAGAGGCCTCTGCCTTCTCACTCCTCCTGAGAAAGGAAGGCAATCTGATAAGAGTCTGCACATGAATGTGAATGCACAGAGCCTGAGAAACAAGCGGGAAGAATTGGAAGTTCTCATACAGTCACAGAACTGTGAGGTGATGGGAATAATAAAGACTTAATGGAATAGCTCATATGATGGGAGCACTGTGATGGATGGGTATAAACTGTTCAGGAAGGACATGCAGGGGAGAAGAGGAGGAGGAGTTGCTCTTTATATAAAAGAACTGTATGACTGCTCAGAAATAGGCTTGCTGAAAGTCTCTGGGTTAGGGTCAGAGTGGAGAGCAACAAAGAGGACATCTATTATAGACCATCAAAGCAGGAGGATCGGGTGGATGAGGTTTTCTTCAAAAAGCTAGTAGAAGTTTCCCAATCACATGCCTTGGTTCTTACTGGAGGACTCCAATCACCCTGACATCTGCTGGGAGGGCGATATAGCAGTACACAGGCAATCCAGGAAGGTTTTGAAGGGTGCTGTGGACACCTTCCTGGTACAAGTGCTGGAGAAGTCAGCTAGGGGCCACACTCTTCTTGATCTGTGGCCCACAAACAGGGAAGAATTGGTGGGGAATGTGGAAGTGGATGGCAACTTGGGCAGCAGTGACCAGGACATGATTGAATTCAGGATCTCGAGGAAAGGAAGGAAAGAGAGCTGAAGAGTAAGGACCTTGGACATCAGAAAAGCAGACTAGTGACAGATGATGAGGAAAAGGCTGAAGTACTCAATAGCTTCTTTACCTTAGTCTTCACAGTCAAGGTCAGCACCCAGACTACTGCACTGGGCAGCACAGTTGGACTATCTAGAAAAGCTGGATGTGTAAGTTCATGGGGCCAGATGCGATACACCCAAGAGTGCCAAGGGAGTTGGCCAGTGTTATTAAAGAACTACTGGCCATTATCCTTGAAAACTTGTGGCAATCAGGAGAGGTTGTAGATGATTGGAAAAGGGCAAATATAGTGCCCATCTTCAAGAAAGGGAAGAAGGAGGAACTGGGGAACCACAGACTGATCAGTCTCACCTCAATCCCTGGAAAAATCATGGAGCAGGTCCTCTGGAAATCCATTTCTAAGCACTTGAAAGAGAAGAAGTTCATTAGGAACAGTCATAAAGGATATGGGGTTTGGGGATATACCAAGGGCAAGTCCTGCCTGACCAGCCTGATTGCTTTCTTTGATGAGATGACTGGCTCACCAGATGCTGGGACAGCAGTGGACATATAAAACAACACCTATTTTTCTACAGTTAAAAATAAAGTAGATGCTTTATTAATATGCCAGAGGTCTGGGGCTGTATTTTCCAGTTTAAGATTGAAGCAAAGACAAATATGACTCCATTGGAATGAGTTAAAAACAGTCTGCACAACTGTGAAATAGGAGCTTCATTACCAGGAGCCACTAACAGACAGGACAATTGCTGAACAAAGTATAGGTTGATTGGTGAAACATAAGACCAATAAAAAGGAAAGAGGGTTGTTTACACCTGTGGAATGAAGAATTTAGAAGAGAACAGATCAATTATAATGAGCCATGAAGTGAATTGACTCCTGCAGCCCTGCCTGACTAGAAATGCTGCTGCCACTGCCAGGCAATTCATAAACTTTTGGATGCAGCAGGGATCAAAGCCGTCATAAACTTTTGGATGCAGCAGGCATCAACGCTGATATGCAAGTGCACCAGTGCATTTCCCCCAACTCCTCTGGATCCACCCCAATGTTACCTATCCCCTTATTGGTCCTGGCTCCAGATAGACTGGGAGTATTTACCTTCAACAATGGGAATTTTCATTGGGAAAAGGCCAAATCATAGATGAGGATGTTCAGCTTGGCTTTGCTCTGAATTCTTCTTTGTATCCCCTGATTTTCCCTGGACCTTGCAAATTCATATCGGGAATGGTACTTCAGGGCTTAGACCACAAATACTTAATCCCCAGGCCATGGCTGGTCAGTTGCCAGTCTGCAGCATGGTCAGCTGCTGGACTGGAATTGGCCATGGACCAGCAAACTGCGGCTCTCCAGAGCCGGACAGAGAGGCCCCAGATCCTTCTGCAGGGCCCATGGCAGCTCAGGGTTTGGCCCACCACCCCCACCTGGGGGTAGGGGTATCCTTATCTGTCTTCTGGCCATAAATTCCAGCCGCGGTTGGCTGTGACTGCTGGGCCATTGTTTGCTGGGCCGCAGCATAAAAACTTTGGGAACCCCTGCCTTAGACTCATCTGTAGTACTGTAGATTTAAAAGCTCTTGAATTCAGGGTAACTGTGTATAGTGGCATGGTGACTATCTTTGTACTGAATGCAGATTGGTTTTATTTATAAGTGATTTCTATAGAATTTTGACATAAAAGAAACCCTCTACAATGATGACCTCCAGATGAGGATGACCCGTTCTATTCTGTAGAACAGTTCATAATCCAAGTAAATACCACGGTCAGTGGTGAGACTGATGCTGTGAAACAAGGAGCAACAGCTAGCATCTGTATATGCATCCAAGATGCTCATTGTGCTCAGGACACACGAGACCTCTTCCCTGTTATAAGAATATTACACAAATTGTGAGGCCCACAAGAAGAGCTCTATAGAGGTTGTGGTGCTTCTTTTCCTTCCTATACCTGCATATGGTTGACACTGGATTTTAGGAACCCAGCCTCTATACCTTTGTTTTGGGTGAGCACAACCCTCATACTGACCACAATACCTGCCAGTTGATAATAGGTGAATTTATTGATACAGAGTAAAAACAGAAAATCAACAATACAAACAATTGTATATCTACCAATCCTAGGGCTGTCATCAGAGTCAAAGTACATCTGGTCAAGATGCAGGCTCCACTTTGAGGCTCTTTCTCTTAGGTGTCAGCAGTCTGGAAGTGGGATGCTGAGGCCCACAGCCCTCCTCCAGTGGGGTGTATGAGATGGGCTACTGGTATGCTCTCAGTCCATGTTGGCCTTGAGGACCCTTCCTGGGTGACAGGGATGGGGATGGGGACCCCTCTCAGGGAGCAAAATGAGGAGGGACAGGGAGATGGACAAGACAAAGGGAGAGACGGGACAAAGGGAGGGACTCCTTGTTAATCTCAGGTCTCGGCTTTTGTATTGTCCTTCCCCCTTGATGACTCCTGATGACTCTTCATCCGTGGCTATCTCTGGTTGGTTGTCTCTCTGTGGTCACATGTCCATGTAGCCTTCCAGGCCTTCTCCTAATTAGGTTCGTACCCCCAAAACTGGGACTTAGCCCCCCCTGCTGCTCTGGGGCCTTGTAGCTGGTGTCACTTACCTTGTATTATGGGACAGTATGGTACATAATTCTTTGGTTCCCAGGCTGTGTGCTCTTGTTGTCTGCCCATCTGCTTTCAGGGCCACGTGAACCTCTCAAGCTCTTTAGAAATCCAATTAATCCCTGCTGCCCATCTTGACCTCTTATAATGCATATATCTATACCTATAAGGCAATTTCCCAAAACACAGACCTTTAAATACCGTTTCTAAGCCAACATATATGAGACTCCAGTGCAGAGAGGCTGAGAAAGGGCCAGAACACAATTGCTGGATGCCAGTGTTTTGAATAAAAATCTGGATGGTGGCAAGATTGTCAAATTGTTGCCAAAGTAATTAAGTATTCATGACTGATGTGTCTGGGGAGTAAAGCTATGACTCTGTGTTATAGTCGATATAAGAAATTAGCTATGCATCCCATGGGCTTTGCCATAAAGTTAGCTGAATTTGGAAAGCTGGTCCTGTAGTTCTAGTCAATCTGTGTGAATGCTTTGAGAACATTTAATATATGTAAATTAAATTAATGTTAAATCACTATGTCTCTGTGGCAGTGAATAATATAAAATAAGCAAAACAAGACACACGGCAAGATTGGAACAATTCAGCTGTTGGATCCTGTGCAAATTCCTCTCTAAATAAGATTACAGGAGCTCAGTTTTACTTGAGAGAGAGAAAGGCGAGTCTTTTCTTTAAAAAGACAAAAAAACGCAACCATTAAATGCATTTAAAGCATCAGTGACATTATTTGGCTTTTTTCAGCTTCATTTTACAATGTTCAGGCTTTTAACATTACCATAACTTTATCATGAGAAGCTTGATAATTTAGTTTTCTTAGAATAGTCTGCCAGACTCTACCTGGTATTTTATTATTTGAAGAATCCTTCTCTGGACACACTAGGCCATATACGCCAAGCCCTAAGATGCTAACATTGTAAAAAGCAAATATTGTTCCTTCAGACAGGGAGTGAAATATTGATAGGGTTTTGGGGGGATTCTGGTGCAGGAAGTTCTGATGAGTTTAGTTTTGCAATGAGGTTTCTAATTTTATTCCCTTAAGCTCTTGGCGTATTACAAGGAAGTGTAAGACTGATGCATTCTGAATTCACATACTGACCTCTCCAAAGTGTGGGATAAAGGAAAATTATGGCTGTTTTCAAGGAATTGATTTCTTCAAAGCCTGGTGCTGGGAGGAAAGAATGCATTCTGGACAGGGTTGACCATCTGCTTCACTGGCAGTAGAAAGCTATTGCTTTTCATCAGTAACTTTGACATTTTCACAAACTCTTAATGGAGAAAGATGATGGGAAATAGATACATTGATTCTTCTCTCTCTGACCATGGAACTAGTACCCATGTATTTATTTTAATAGGAAGCACTCCTGCCCCACATTTTCTTTGTTGAATTTGGTACAAAATGTCACTATTCTCAGTAGGGTGATTTTTTTCCCAGATAAAATAGTATTCTCTTATTCATTAAGAGGGGGAGGGAATTACTGGGCTGTGTAAATGCTTCTCAAGGGCAGCAGTAATTGAGGCATTAGCATTGAAAAACCTTTTCCCTCAGGTAGTTCTTACTCTGATTTTTAAAGGGAAAGAATGACAAAGGAAAAAAGCCTAGAATGGAAAATGGCTTGAGAATCACTCGGGATTTTTCCTTAAAAATTCAAAGTGGTAAAAGGAGATTTCCTTTAATTACCTCCCGAAATTACTGAAGGGTCTGGGAGTATAACAAAAAGGCTAAGGTGCCAACAAAACAATAGAAGACTGTAGGCAAGAGGGCTTTGATTGCTTTTATTGGCTTTTAGTTTTCTGTGTTGCATACTACAATTTTATGCATCATACGGTGATGTTATACATAGCATACATTGCCTTGTGTCAGATTCAAACTGCAGGGCTCCCTGCAGGTTGGATCCAGCCCATGGCACAGAAGTTGCTGCTGTGTTCACAGCAGTGATGGCAAGGAGTGTGGGAAAGGGGTCTGCCAGGAGCAGGAAGGGTCTGGTAGCAGCAGGGGCAGAAAGCTACATTCACTGCCAATGGCCATGGCCAGCAGGGCCTCAAGTTCTGAAGCAGGCTATGCCCCCCATCTTCTTCTGGTGGTCTGCCATAGCCAGATAGAGCCCCTCTGTAGGCCAGTTACAGCCTATGGGTCATGTTTGACACCCCTACTGTGAAGATCCAGCCCTTTCTCCTGCATAACATGTAGTCCCCTTGCCAGTATTTCCAGTTTGCCCTCACGGTTGCCGTTCTGTTCAGGCAGGGAGGTTAAACTCCCTTGTCCCCTTGAGTTAGATCTGGACCACAAGGAGCCTTGCAGGACTCCAATGGCAGTAACATTAATGCAACTATAACTCACCCGTCTATTTCTGACATGCATGCCTAACAGGCCACCTCTGCCTCTGAATTTCTGTCCTCTCCAGGATCCTCGTGGGCTGGATCCAACCCACAGGCCATATCTCTAAAGCCCCTGTATTAAGCTGTTAGCGCACACAAAGTTGGCTTTTGCTGTCTACTATCCTGTTTTTGTGGCCATCACCACAGGCAGTAAGTCACTGGATGCTAACACATTTCCTTTGTTACATAGTCCAAGATGTAAACTGATAGCTGGGTATGAGATTCCAGAGCTGTCAGGCCATAGCCTTGAACCTGGGGCCTCAGCCTGACCAGCTTAGCTACTTAGCCCAGCCTGCCACCCAACAACTGGTCACCTAGTCCATAGGTTTTCAACCTTTTTTAATAAGTATACCCCAAGCAGCTCCCTTTTTAGTAAGTGTAACCCTGGTGGGGTTGGCAAGTGGCCAGACATGGAGCGGGGACATGGCAAGTGAAGGAGCAGCAGCAGCGCAGAGTCTGTGTGGTCCTGCACTTGCCTTGCCCCGGCCTTGCTCCTGTGAGGCGGCAGCATGGGGTGGTGGTGCTCTGTCTGCACCTATTCCCACGTACCCTCTGAGACCATTCAAAGCACCCTCAGGGGTATGCATACCCCTGGTTGACAATCCCTGACCTAGTCTGCTCATGGCTGTCCTGAAGCCTCCAGCAGGACCTAGTCTTCCATCCATTCATTGGTCCTGGAGTGGCTAGCCAGGCTCAGCTGATCCTCCGGCTCCCCCATATAAATATCTGACCCAGAATGGGCCTATTTGTTGCCTAAGGGACTGTGTCCTGTGCCCACTAAAAATGTTATAAGCCTCCCTTAGATGGGAGACCACTGGGTAAGCAGCAGCTGATTCCTTGGGACAAATAAAAATATAACAGGGGCAGTAGTGAGGTCATAGATTCAAAATGAGTGCGCTGGGGGGGGGCGCACTGAGCAGAGCACACCAGGCAGTGCCCATTGGCCCTCAAATGAGTTCAAGGAGCCAGTGACACTGTTGGCTTAGAAACAATATTTAAAGGCCTATTTTGTGGGACTGGCTTATAGGTATAGATATAGGCTTTATAAGGGGTCAAGATGGGCAGCAGGGGTTAATTGCATTTCTAAAGAGCTTGAGAGCTTCTCATGGCCCTGAAAGCAGATGGGCAGACAACAAGAACACACAGCCTGGGAACCAAAGAAGCATGTACCATACTGTCCCATAATACAAGATAAGCGACACCAGCTACAAGGCCCCAGAGCAGCGAGGGAACCTGAGTCCCAGTTTTGGCGGAATAGACCAAGCTAGGAAAAGGCCTGGAAGGCTACATGGACATGTGAACACAGAGAGACAACCAACCAGAGATAGCCACGGATGAAGAGTCACCAGGAGTCATGAAGGGGGAAGAAGAATACAAAAGCAGACTTGAGATTAACAAAGGGTTCCTCCCCGTCCCTCCTCCTCTTCCTTCCCATGTCCCGCTTCATCCCATCGCTCCTTCTCCTCCCCAAGAAGGGTCCTCATCCTCTGGGAAGAATCCCTGAGGCCACCATGGACAGTGGGCATACACCAGCAGCCTGTCTCATGCACCGCACTGGAGCGGGGCTGTAGGTCTTGGCATCCCACCTCCAGACTGCTGACACCTAACAGAAAGAGCCTCAGAGTGGAGCCTGCATCCTGACTAGATGTACTTTAACTCTGATGACAGCTCTAGTATTGGTAGATATAGAATCACTTGATTATTTATGTTATTGCTTTTCTATTATCACTCTATCAATTGTTATCGGGTTAGCGGGATACCGCTTGTTCCTCTGGTTCACGCCTGCCACAACTTGGATCTTATTAGGGCAGGAAAGAGATTGATGGAATGTTAATTGGTACCCGCAGAATGACTACTCCCAATACGTTATGTTATTCCAGGTATTTTATTTCTTTTACTTATCTTTTCTTTTACAGCGGCCTGGATTGCAGGCGGCAGCCCATTTAACTTGCCCCCTGGATCACCCCTGGGCTCAGGAGGGGATCTCTAGCTTCAAAGTCCTCAAGCTAAGTTCCAGCTGGTGTTCTGTGGTGCTAATTATCTCATTAGCAGTCTGCGCACATGGCATCTTTCGTTCCACACTGACTACTTGTGTAGGGAGTGACCCCGGTTACTCCCACTCAGTTTGTAATAACAACTTACAGTCCTGACTCAGTCACTCTGAGTTTGAGGTAGATTTGGGCTTCCCATGCACATGCCTCAGCTTATCACTACTAATTACCTCATTAGCAGTTTGCTCGTAGCATCTCTCAGTGTCTTCCCACAGTTTGTGCCAGTGTGGCTCTGGGAGTTCCCTTGCCGTCAGAGCCGGCACCTAGGGCCCTGGAACAGTCTCCCCGCTGAGCTCCAGGGTCGTTGCCAGCTTCCCCTCCCAGGTCTCATCCTGATACCCCTTTTCTAATCAGGGACCCCTCGCCTCGTCACAGCGCGGAGGCTCGGCTTTTCCCCCAGACTCACCACAGTGGCTGGAGTTCCTCCGTAAGTAATTGACAGTGTTGCTAACCTGCCATCTTCATGGTCCCTCAGTCTCTGCATCTCTCAGGGCCTCAGATCCCTCTACCAGGGTCCTCTTCCTCTGGAGTCTCGAACAACCCCCTCTTCCATCCGCTGGTGCCTGAAGGCATTTTCTCTGGGACCTCCCCCTTCTTTTATCCCCAGAAGCAGCGTCCCATTGACTGACCTTGAGTGATGTGGGGAATCCTCCTCCAGCTGTCCGGGTATCATAGTTAACAGTCGCAGGGATTTTCCCAAGTAACAGGGCTCCCAATAGGGACCCTATTACATCAATAAATTCACCTATTATCAACTGGCAGGTATTATAGTTGGTTTGAGGGTTCTGCCTACCTGGAATAAAGGTATAAGGGCAGGGTTCCTAAAATCCAATGTCAACAGTCACTGCCCAATGAAGCTTTGCCTGGAGACGGGATTGGACCAGGGACCAGAGCCTTTTTCCTTGTGAGCTAGATGGCTATTTTGGATAGGGCTTGGAGGAGGATGACCAGAAGGTCCTGGGACTCGGTGGGGCTGCAGACGGTGAGTGTATAAATAAACAGATGATGGGAATAATGCAGCCAGAATCTTAGCAAGAGGTTCTGGAGGAGGCAGTGAAGTGGTGACAACCTGGCACATTCTAGATAGGCATGCACCAGGGTCTCCCTCTGCTCATAGAAGGGACAGGTGTCGGGGGCATCCACGAAGTGTGCCAGATACATGCCCATGGTGATGGCTCTGTAAAGGAGCTGCCAGCTGAGGTCCCTGGGGGCCTGTGGGATCAAGGCAGAATACAGATTTGTCCACCAGGGACCCTAATCTTTGCTGAGCATGTCCTGCCACTTGGTGTTCGGGCAGGACATGAAGACAGGATGGTGGAGGGTGCAGACCATGAGCATATAGAGCTGGCAGTGATGAGTGGTTCAGAAGCAGATCAGCTTCATATCCCACAACCTTCTAAGATGGTGAAGTATGTGTCAGCATGATCCCAGACTGCCTTGCTGTTGCCTCTGGCCTGTTCTTTGACTCCAGTCTGCTTGAGCTCCTGATTTCTCAATCCGGATTGCTCTTTGACTTCACTATCTAGTTAATCTGGATTCTCAACCTATCTTACTTTCTGACTGCTCCATGGCTGATCTCCTTGCTTCCTGACTTGTTCCTAGATCTTACACTCGGACAGACCTGTAGGCTTTCTGACCTGGCCTGTACCTGGATTCTGTTCACTGCTCCTCACCCAACTCTGCACCTTGATTTCTGAGTGGTTCCAGACCTGGCCAACCATCACTTGAGGTGACAAGTGCACAGTAAGAGGCTGAGAAAGGGCCAGAACTCTGGGGGCAGGCTCTGCATTCACTACATCACTTTGGCTTGAAAGCTTGTCTAATATTTTTTTAACTATGAAGTTGGTCTAATAAAAGATGTTACCCCAAAATATCCAACACTACCATAGTACTGCACAGCCATTTATTGTTTTGTGTAATGCTTGTCAGTTGAATAATATACTTGATTGAAAAAAAGTTTCAAGCATTCAATGAAAACTGTTCTTAAAAATTATCTGTATTTAACAGTTTGCAGAGGCCCCAGCTGATATGCAGCACTGTTATGGCAGGTACTGTACATACTCTCAGTCAGTGATAATCCCTGCTCCAAAGCACTTGTAATCTAAATAGGCCAGACAAAGATTAGAGAGTTGAGATGACTTCCTGAAGGTCACAAACCAATAGAGCTGGTTGAAAAACTATTTTAAAGTAATAGTCTTCTGTTAGAAAATGCAGTTCTGTTGAAATCAAAGTATTGCACGGGAATGTATTAGTTTTGATAAGTTTTCATCAGAAAAAAAATCACAGTTATTCCAATAATGTTGCGGTATTTTGCTTGTTTTTTGGCTAATATTAAAAATGCATTAAAACGTTTTAAAATAGTATGTTTTAACATTATTGAAACAAAATGTTTCACCTCAGAATCAACTTCTTTCCTTCCTGCTCCCCCCCTCTCACCCCACCAATGTACATTCTACAAGTAATTTTGAGGTTTCATTCTCATTTTGAATAAAAACAAATGTCAGAATGCTGGCATAGCCCTATGTATGGGAAATTCTGTTGTATGAAAGCTCAAAGGACCTGATTTTTGGGAGAAGCCTCATCTTCTAAGTTTCAGTGCCCTACTTTCTGCATCATACTCTCTTAAAATAATTCAGTGTTCCTACTAGTGCTGTCTTAGTGCTGTGATATTCTACACATTTCTTTCTGAACCCAAGATTTTTCACAGTAGTGCTGAGGGAGCACAAAACATTGGGGAGCTATTGCCTGCCTTTCTATCCCCACCATAGGGGCTCAGAATAATGGCACTCCTTGAACTGATGGACTAGGGACAGAAGCTGCATGCAAACTGGTATAGATGGTCAGAAACTGTAACACAACAGAACACAACAATGGTTCAAATCTATAACACAACAGGAGTTCAGTACATACACACTTGTTTCAAAATGGCTGAAACCATTTTAAGATTAACCTGGATGGATGTAGTATCAGACTTAACTGATATAAGTTAAATAGGTTTATTGAATTTCTGTCCCAGACCCTCTCCAGTTTCAAGTTAACTTGCAGTCCCCCAGAATCCCAGGATGCTTTGTACTTCCTCTGCAAGCTACCCCCTCCTCCCCCCTTGCAGGATGGGTCTTGGCTGAAGCTGTCTGATCCAGCCGAGCAGGGATGTGTGCTTTAGCAAGCCTAGGCTTCTGTCCTAGGCCACTGCAGGTATGTGGCAGCATTTCTGGAATCAAAAATGAATTTCATTTGCTTATCTATTCAATCTACATAGTTTAGACTAGCCTGCAAAGGTTGAATCGATTCAACCTCAGGCTTTTGGATTGTCTGTACTTAGTCATGGAGTATGGGGATTAAGACCAAGCTGGTGCTGCTAACATTTAAGGACATGAGAAAGACTGGAGATGGTTCTCCAGTACAGGAAGAATACATCTGCTATTTAAAAAGGGCACTGCAGAAGCCTTGCTCCTCATCAAAGGGCATGGTGCCTAGTGCTTTTACAATGGTGAGTGCCTCTTTAAGTACCAGGCTGTGTCTCTTTGTGCAGCACTCTGATAATCACACTCTTCCTTCCACACCCCTAATGAATGTTATTCATATGGGGAAAAATCTGCAGACTTAAGAATGTAATTGTAGAACTCCTATTGAAATTAATATAGGAGGTTTGATTAAATTTTAGAGCTGGCTTTGAAAGTTTCATTTGTGTTATGCCAGATTCACAGTGGCAGACCATATTGAGACCTTTAGACATAATCTGCTTTGAAAGAGCCATCAAAGGTGTAACAGGGTGGGCCAGAAAAAAAGTATCTATCTATCTATCTATCTTATAAATTATATACTTATAAATAAATATAAATAAATTATATTTTAAGTTTGTTTCTACGCTTCTGGATAGCATATTCTGTGAATAGCAGAGTGCCTATGCCTTGGGGTGTTTAAATCAAGTTAAATAAATAAATTATTGAGTTACACTGTCCTTCTTTCTTTTTCAGTCCCCCCTCCCCCCCCACCTAAGTATAACCACACTTTAAAGGCTTGTGTGACATGAGGGCAAGTAGAAAATTCCTCCTTTCAGAAAAAGGGAAGGTACTTTTTCTATTTATATATTTTTTAAAAGTTAGGATTGGATTCATTTCTTTGATCATGAATTGCAGGTTGTCTATTACCAGAACCATTTCATACGTCATCTTTTCTCTTCTAGTTTCTCTTCCTTTTGATCTTTCTCTGTTATTCTTACCAGTTGCACTACGTGAGGGGAATAAGCAAACTTGAGACCTACATTGGCACTAGAAAGATAGATCTCTGGAGCAAGTAAATTACTTTTGTCAGATGTCTTGGAAGTTTGAGCAGAACTCAGAGTTTAGCGGTTCTGCTGGGTAGTAAAACTAAGAAGTTTGTCTGGCATCAGTGTGACAACCATCTGCAGAGAATTTCTGTTGAATTTCTGTTGCCATGGTCTGGTGTGCTGCAGTGTAAGTCAGTCTCACTAATGTTAAAATTTGGCTTTTCAGGAGTACCTTTATAGACTGGGTTGGGGAAGACAGTGGTTTTTTATTCTCCAGGGCCATAGAGAGCTTGGAGGTGTTTTTAAGTCAGTGAGGGCATCTACACATGCCTCTATAGCATCGTTGGTACTGAACCATCATTTAGTATTTCCTTTTGGAAGTACTAAATGATGGCGTAGTAGCAGCCCATACTGCATCCTGCCAGCAGCGCATGGTTATTTCTAGCCCCTATGTTGTCATAGCAATGTGCTATGAGGGACCACGTTGCTGTGGTGATGTAGTGGCGGTGTCATGGTTTTGCCTGTGGACACTATATCACTGTCGGAATGTGCTACAGGAGCACAGCATCACATGTAGACATGCTCAGTGGTTCTCAACCTCACTTGGCTCAAGGCACTTCTCAGAAAATACCAGCTTTTAGGTTTCATTTGTTTTTTGACTTTGGAAGAGTAACAGAACAGTCCTCTGTTGCAAAGAACTCAGAAAGACCAAAACATTGTTTTTGATGTTGTAGATTTGTATCTGAAATCTCTGGGTTTACCTTGTGAACCATGTGTAGGTATTTGCACACCTAACAGTGATCATATTACATGGTACCCTTAAAAGGATCTCATGGCACCTCAGGGTGTCATCGACTCTGATTGAGAATCACTAGTCTAAGCCCTAGTCTACACTAAAAACTGCTGCCAGCAAAACTGCAACAGCACTTTGGCTGGCAAAACTGAGAGTGTGCTCACTCTAAGCCCTGAAAGAATTATTCCACTTCCATTCTATGGTGCCTCTCAGCATCCAGATAAAAGCACATTGAAGGCACTATGTCTTCATTTGACTGACATAGTACATTTTGCAGCTGGTGCCCTCCCCTGGACTTGCACATCCATAGAGAAGATTATTGGTACCAATTTTGGAATATAGGACTCATGCATCCTGCTTGCACCTCAGAACCTTTCTCTAAACCTCTCTTCCCACTTACAGCATAGCTCATCCATTTTAAGGAATTATCCCACCTCTCAGGAGAGGCCATAACATTGACCAAATCAGATACTAGGAAGTCCTTTGGTATTCTGGAAAGAAAGTCATGCGGAATAGATGCTCCCAAGTTCCTTTGACTTAACAATATGCAAAAGTCATGGAGCTCAAGCCACGAGATATTTACACAGAAGGACTTCCACAAACTCAATAGGATAAAGTGGTGTGTGGCTGTTAATCCCTCCAGTCTTTTGGAACTTTTTACCCATATTTGTTTTCCTTTCCTCTGTGATAGATTACCCATAGAAGAGGGGCAGTTCTGTTTGTGAGCAATTGTTTTATGGCCTCATATTTAGCATATTTAGGTAGATCTGGAGAAACTGTCTAACTTTATTTGTGAAATAATTCTACTAAAATACATATACATATACATATATTGAAGGCCCCTGAGAGCCTTGCATGCATGGATTAATTATGTCATCTCTTGTGATTTTTTTATCCCAAGGTGTACAATGCTTGATGGGTCTCTTTCCAAAAGTCTTAGCTCTGGCAGTCTGACAGCTTTGGGAGCTGGGGCAGCTCCAGCAGTCAGCCAGAGCCTGGCACCACTCACTCCCAGCTGCCCCAGCTCCCAGACAGTGCATGATGGGCAGAGGATGGAGCTGGGCAGGGCAGCCATGGGGGCTTCTCCCACGGCTCCCCCCACCAGGGCAGAGGCAGGCACAGCTGGAGGAGCTGCAGGAGAACCTCCAGCCACCCGGATGTGCCTGCCTCTCCCTGACTGATCCAAATCTTCAAAACAGCGTCAAAATGCCGAAACAGATTTGGCCAAATCAAAATGGAACAGTGATCCGAAACACCAAAATGAATCACTGTCCTCTGAAATGGCTGAATCCAAAACCAAAATGAAATATAGCTGTTTCACAGAGCCCTATTAGATACTTAGCTCCCTCATTTTCAATGCAGAGATTTGTCATATAAATAATGGGATTTGCAAACTAGCTGAGCACTTTCTCTCCCCTTTACAACAGTTTAACATCTCTATCTTGGTAGAAGCAATTGCCAATTTGGAAAAATTATTAGGGAAGCATTTAATATGTTTTTATAGCTTCAATTTGGAAGCTGTAAATAAAGAAGATAAACCAGCATCATGTGACCAGCTAGATTTTTCTGGACTGCCACAGTTTTCTGTGGCTAACTGATCATACAGTAACTACACTTTGAGGATCTCAGTGCTATGCAGTTCATTACAAGACTGTACACTTATCTATGCACTGTAGACACCTATGCACATGCATTTAGGCTGTAATTACAGCATGTTAGAAAGACATGATTAAGTAAGTCTGCTGGAGCATGGTAATTACTGCTCTCCAGCAGACTCCAGAATCATGTATTTCAGCGTCCTTGCACTGAAAAATGGTGGTGGGGTCGCTTTAAGTAAAGCTTGTTTGATGAGCTTTAGTTGAAGTGCTCCTGCCACCATTTTTCAGCATGACAACACTGATACACATGTGATGCTCCAGGCACTTTAATTAGAGCAGCTCTTGGAGCCACTCTAATTAAAGCATCCCTCCCCTCCACTGTCTCCCAGAGCATGTGTATAAATGCCCACAGTAAATAGCATGTTCCAGATCCCTTATTCCACACTCTACATTTCTGTACCTTTAAGGAAGGTGTGTCAAAATCTGCCCTTTTTCCTTTGTGTTACTACTTCACAGCTGTCTCTTTGTGCTGCAATAACAATTAGCAAGAAACATCTCTTGCCCTTTAATGATTATCGATGGGTAGAATGCCAGGTCTCTGCAGTGTTATAAGGATGTGACTAACAGTTCACTAAAAGAGCAGGCACTCAGGCCTAGCAGGATAGAAAGAAGAATGAACACCTACCATCTGTGAAGATAAATTGGATTTCTGAAAATAGTACAGCACTTGAATTTAGAGCCTTGTCTAATGTGAATTTGTATTCCTGGAAAAACCAACCCAATATTACATTCGCCAGCCATTCAATTGCTTTAGCTGAACTTTTGCACGTCTCATCAGTCTAGGTCTATTAGAGGAAATCTTTTGTGCAGACTGAAATTCTCATTTATATTTAGAGACAGGCTGATAAACATCACCAGACAGTTTTGTACTGTTTGCACAGATGGTGGGATTAAAGCAAGTGGGGGTGGGAAGCTTCCACGCGGCGGCCACCACTGCCACACATCACCCAGTGATGTTGCCGCCCCATGTGCAGCCGCCACCACCCTGCTCTGCATGCAGCTGCTGCCTCCCTCCTCCCTCCTGCTCCATAGGGGTTTACAAAAAGGTTGAAAACCCCTGCCTTAGATCACTGGAATTTTTAGGTAACTGGCACCCCCCTTTTCCCACTCATGCCGGATAACAGAGCTTTTACTTTACTAAGATGGTTCCCCTTCTTTTCCTTTCCTCATTAAGCTATTGTATTATGCTCAGAAGCAGAATATGGGAAGGCAGGCTAGAAGACTGGGGTACCACTGAGGGCAATATTTCCCACAGGATCCTTGTTGTTAGTGGTGATACATAAAGAACCCAAGATCACAGGTTGAATGTTTTAGGGCTGGAAGATGAAACCCTCCCCCAACAATTTCTGGTAAATCTGAGCTCTGGAAATAAGACAACCAGCGGAAACCCACCCAAGGCCTGTTCTGTTAAAGCAGGAGTGCCCAGCCAGAGTCAGCAAAATAAAAAGAGAAATTACAGTTTTCCCAGGGAATACAGTATATTTTCCAGGTTAATAAACTGGGTTCAATCAAATTAGGACTATCTGTCCTTAGAATACAATCTCTGCCTGTTTGCAACAGTTGCTATATTTTTGCCCCTTCATTTATAACAGGCACTCATGTAAGTATCCCAAAACCACTTGTCTTTTACCTATTTTTAGTGCTTTTATTTTGGCTTGTTTTTAGATTATCAGAATTTGCCTCCCGTTTCTTTGTCAGCAGAAATTTGATATTGCATAATAAAAAAGTAATTGACATTGCAGGAGGAATAAATGAGGAGCTATTTAGGAGAGTATACATTGTCCTCAGAGTGTACGCTGTATTCATGAAGACCCTAGAAAGATGGGCCTGTGCATGCTTTGCTCATAATGGTACTTAATGAGTCATTAATTCAAATATAACCTTTTATAGGTCCATGATTCAATAGTTTATGTTCTGATAAGGTAGGCATATTTAATAGGTAGAGACAAATAAATCTAGGGACAGAAATTACACATCAGTCAGTATAAGTGATTGGAAACCAGTCTAAACCTGTAATAGAACAGAAGTTCAGTGAGCACAGACTGGTTTCAAAATGGCTGAACCTGGTTTAAGATAGACCAGGATGGATGTAGTATCAGATTTAATCAGTTTAGATTAGACCAGTGTATTGAACTTCTGTCCCAGATTTCCTCCTGACTCTAGTCCACCTGGTATCTCCAGATGCTGGGAGGCCCCCCACTAATCTCTCTTTGCAGGGTGGGCAGGCTAGCCTCTGCCAGTGCTCCTCCATTCCTATTGAGTTGGCCCAGCCCTGGTCCCTGGCTGTCACAGAGCTGAGGCAGCAAAGCCTCTGCTCCCCAGCCTATATCCTGCCTGCATCTGTCAGCCCTGTGGGGCAATGGGATGGGGAGAGGTGGAGGTACAGAGCCCTCCTGTCCTAGCCCCAGTCCCTGAGCTGGGGCACCTTAGGAAGTTTTATCACCCTGCTCTGGGCTCCCCCCAAGCTGTGGTCTGCCCAGCTATGGGGAGCACCATGCTGAGGGTGATGTCCCTCACTCTCAGTGGGGTAGGTGGAAGAGTCCCTTGAACCAGTGCTGGCCCCTGGAGCTATGCATCTGCCCATGTGAGGGGAGCCCCATGTCTTGTGGGGGGTGTCCCAGCCACCTGCGGAGGGTTTGGGATTGAGAGTGTGGTCGGGGTTAGAAAGGTAAGAAAGATGTATTGACTTAACAAAAACACAACTACGCGTAATAACAAAGCAAACAACAACAGACAAAAGCAATTAGTGCTGGCAACTTATCGGCAGTCCCCTCTGATGACTGATACACAGCAAGCTTCTTTTCCTCAAAGTTCAGCGAAGTCAGGCGTTCCCGAAAGACACTGTCCAAAGGGGTAACAGAAAGGACCCTGGGATGCAGTTCTTGGGCTCTTTGAGGTCCACGGGCCCACTGATCCAGGCAACAGCTAACTAATTCTTTTACAGAGCTGTCTCTTCCTTCTGAATGTTTTCCAGATATTCCAGCCAATTTAAAGCTTCTGAATGATACTGATAACGCACGATCACTCAGATTCCTTTTACTTCAACTGTCCTTAGACTGACCAGTTAGCAGTACAAGCCTTGCATTTCTTTGATAAGGTAATTTTAACTATGCCACAAGGCCTTATTACTTCAAGGCTTTGCTAAATTTACTAGGCCTTACTTTATACAAGGCCTCACTACATCTTAATTAGGTTCCATTGTTTTGTGGTAAGGACAGCCACCTGGGAGGTAGGAGAACTGGGGTCTAGCCCCTGCACTGATGGATATTACTTATGCCAAGTGGAAAAATCTTCATAAAGAAAGATTGAGAAGCCCTTCCCCAAATACTTTATGATCTGGTGAATAGGGCAGATTCAGTTTGACACAAACATTTTTTTAAAAATGTTTTTCATTCAGCAACAAAACAAGCAATCAGTGACCCTTTTCAAGTATTTGCATATACCCACTGTGTCTCTTCAGTGCATGTTTCAGTGAATAGAACTTCACTGCTGTTTGAATAACCTCCCTCTCCCATTCCATACCCTTATCTGTCTATGAGCTATTTCTTCAACCTATTCATTCTACAAGTACAGTAAACTAACAGAGTAATAAACATGGGGGGAAGAGGAGGAAGGGGCAGATGGAGGGGTGGGTATAGGGAAAGGGTCATCATACCACTTCAGCAGAACTCTTAACATACTGCTTTTGTGGCACTGAATTTTAAGTTTAATCACTAGGCTAACTCTGCCATGTATATACCAAGAGCATGAAACTGTTTGTTCTGCAAAATAACAGAATAAGACAGAGGCAGAGTTGGATTTTGAAGCTGGGACCGTGCCTCCTATTTTCCCATAGAACAACATTGCTTCTCACAGGGTGTGTCTACACATGAGCTTTAATGCACAGTAGCCTATTTTACTGTGCATTAGTGACACGTAAAAAAATATGCAATTACATTAATGCACAGTAAAATAGGCTACTGCACAGTAAGCATCACTTAAAAACTGTGCACATTCATTACTGCAGCCTAATACACATTTCTTTATTACCTCACATTAGAGGTAGTAAATTTAATGCATATTAGAAAAAGTGCCTTAATGCACATGTAGACATGCCCACAGAGAAGCAAACATTGTAAAATAAGTTGGTAAAAATCTGTGGAAGGCATCTGTGATTATTGGGAGGGCTGGGAGAAAGCAATAATGTTACATTTTGGGTTTGTCTCTGCCCTTGGAGAGAAAGGAATTGTTTGTTGCCTTTGGAAGACCACATGAGACTTTGTTTTTATACTTCTGTTTAAATACCTCCTAAGGAATAAATTCTACAGTACTGTGTAGGACCTCTGAGAACTGTGTCTCTGGAGTTAGGAACAATGTTGTGAAGAAAGCTAGCTGGAAGAGTTGAATCTCTAATGTACCAAAGTGCTGGGAAGTGGAGTGTGAGCAGTTCCTTGACTTTAATCAAAAGATGTCAAGGATTTTCAGAGGTGAAAAAGCAGCTGTTTTCCATGGTGATTATTTTCTTCATTATGTTCCTCTTCTGAGGATGTGCTGCTCTGGTCTAACAAATATTTTCCGTGCTCCAGAGGAGTGTGGTTAAGACTTCTGTATCTAATCTTTATGAATTTGAGATAATGCTATCACATCATTGTATGATGATCTTTTTAAATAATCCATTGGACTCTCTTTGTTTTACCATTTCTGGTTGTGGTTTCCTCTCCTTCAGTCCAAGGTGGCCAGTCTTCTTATCTAATGCCTATCTCTCTGTTTCTCTAAATATTAAGCATGTGTGCTATAACTTAGGTATATTTGTGGTTAGTAGCCTGTTTCCAAATTAGGTGCATGAATACAGTAAGATTCTGACACATGTGGGAAATGTATTTCCCTCCTTTTACAGTTTATTGAATAATCCCATGGGGCAGGCTGATTTGGATGTGGTTAGAAATACATTCTGGATTTACCCTACAGGAAGACTCAAACAAGTATAGAAGTCAAGGAACTAATTTATGTTTCCATGTTCCTCAGATAACTGTTTTTACATATGGCATGGGGATTAATTCCATAACACCATGACGTTTGAGTTTCCCATTTGTTGGGAAATTCAAACTTAATCCCCTTAAAATAGTTTTGATGTTTAAAACAATTCTTTCCTTATTCTTTCATGTGAATTAATAAAAAAAACAGTGATGTATGTCAGTTAAGATCAGTTTATTCACAAGCCTGTGAGAGCAAGAAAATAAGTATCTTAATGAGACAGCCTGTATTGGTTAACACACTCAAAGCTGCAGTAGGAAACTCCAGAACTGAAAGAAGGATCACCAAGTTGTTGCAGTTTAAGCTAAAAGTCTAGTGTGTGGTAACAGATCTATATGCCCTATGGACTGATCACAGAGGGGGACCAGAATAGGGAGCAGCACACACACTCTGCTAGACCTGGTCAGAGTACAGGTTTGCCATGTTGCAAACTATTTTGAGACAAAAAAACAAAGTTACCGCAGATTGGGGTGAAAAGTCAAAACTTCAAAATGCTTTGTGAAATGTCTGCTTCAAATTTAACCCTTTTCATTTTGATTTTAATAAAAATATAACTTTTGAAATGAAAACTTGATCTTTTTTGCAAACATTAAAACAAGGTTTAAAATATTTTTATATTAAATTGAACTTTTGGGGTATAATTGAAATGATATTTCCTGAAGGAAAACTGTTTTGATGAGAAACTTCTAATTACCTCTGGCATCTGCTCTGTGGCTGGATTAGAATGATTACTGCATACAAAAGTAGGGTAGGGACAGAAGTTACACATAAAGTGATTTAAGTGATCAGAAACTTGTTTAAACCTGTAACAGAACAGAAGCTCAGTGCACATAAACCAGTTTCAAAATGGTTGAAACTAATTTAAGATAAACCTGGTTGAAAGTAGTATCAGACTTAACTGATTTGGGTCAAACCAGTGTATGCAACTTATGTCCCAGACCCCTTCCTGGTTCAAGTTAAATCAAAGTCCTCCAGCATCCCATCATTTTGCATCCCTGGGGTGGGGTGGGGTGGGCTGTGCTGTCTGCTCCAGAGATCAAGGCTGGCCCTGCCCTCTGCTCCTGACCTGGAGCAGTGAGGGTTGGCTGACAAGTGGGAGGAGCCCAGTCTGTGGGGGGAGGGGCTGCCTCCCACTCAGGCAAACCCTTAGAGTCTGGGGCCAGGGAGAGGGGTTAAACACCCCTTCCTCTTCTCAAACTTACTGCTGGCTGCAACTGTGGTCTAAAAATCCCAGAGGCACCTGGAATCAGGAAGAGGAAGTGATGAGCAACCCTTCAGAGTCCTGCTGCTATAATTCTGGCCTGCAAATCCCAGGGACCTCAGGGGCAGCAGGAAGAGGAAGTGAACATACAGCTAGGGAGCTGTGCTCTAGCACCCCCCACCTCTGCCCCAGCTTCTGCAGGCACATGGCTGCATTTCCTGAATCAAAGGTAAATGTCTGTTCACTTGTTTCAATTTAATCCATGCAGTTTAGACTAGACTGCAAAGACTGAATCAATTCAGTCTCAGATTTTTTGACTGTACGTAGCCTTAGAAGACTGTCTGTAATAGGCCTGCCAGTCTTTTGGCACTCCCTTTAATAAACTCTCTAATACCACTGTACTGCAAGATTTACTCCAGTCTTTTGGGGAAAGAATGCCATATGCGCAAGCACAACTACTCAGAAGTGTGCCAGTCTGTTGGTAAATGCTTTCATGTTTGGAGAAGAGCAACAAATAACCTAAATGATCTCCAATGGCATATCACAGTGCCTAAGTATAGGCTACAGTGAATAATGCCTTTCAAAGGGGGTTCCTCTTATAGGTTAACAAAGTAAATCCCAAAAATGTGGAGAAACCCCAATATTTCATATAACAGAGATTTCTACCTCTCAAACAAAGAGGGGTGAAATTTGGGTTTACATGTTTTTAACTACGAATAAAAAATGCTTACCTTTTGCCTAGGTTGGTAATGTAACCTGTAGTTTCTTAATTTTATTTAATTTTTCACTGGGCAAATCTATCAATGGAGTATGCAAATAATGCTGATCATTTTTAATGTCAGCAAAGTTATGATCTTTAGTAGAGATCATGAAAGAATCTGAATAAATCTAGAAGAAGCCCATGAAAAATATTCAGATCAGAATATGCTAGTTGAGGCCCTTTTTATTTTTTTCAGGTGTGGTGGTACGTGAACTCCCCCTTCCAAATTCCCTTAAATCTGTTTATATTTCTGTACTTTGCCTACCATTTTCTTGGTAAAAGTAGAGTACTTCTGCTTTACTCAGCTTGATTTTACCTTTTTAAGGAAATCCTATTTTTTCCTCACTCAATTTGAAGAAATTGAAGAGGCATGTTTTCCTCTCCCTGGTGGCTCTCAGCTTGGATTCCTGGTCTTTGATACCCACAGATGAAAGAAAATACCACCCAAATTTCCCTTTTCATCTTGACTACTTATTGGGGCAAGGGAGATTTTCCTGATACACTTAGCAGATGGCCTTTTTATGGTGCAGCCTCAAGCAAGTTGATGTATTTTTCCCCCTGAATTGCTCTGGTACTTTGGGTAATTCACTTTTCTAGTCTTCTCTTTCACCTCTCTACTATTTAAAAAAGAACAGTTAATATTAACTATCTTAAATGTTTGTGAGGTGCTTTGGAATTCTTGGGTGGAAAATGGTATGATGTGTAAAGTGCACTCTTTGGAAAAGGTTAGCTTCAAGTTTTCACCCATTTTTTTCCACTATGGAAAAATAATACAATAGTTTTTCCAGTGCAAAAATCTTAAAGGTCAGAAGGTTTTTGAAATCTCTGGGTTTATCTTGTGAATCATATTTGAACACCTAACAGTGCTAACATTGTGTGGCATCCCATGGCACTCTCAAAAGGATCTCAAGGTACCCCAGGGTGCCATAGAACCTTGGTTGAATCACTACTTTAGGGCAATAGGAGCTTCCATTTTACTTTGTACATTACAAGAGGGCTTCTACTTTGATAAGTTTCATACATCATTCAGGCACTGAATAACATATAATAAATTCCATGGATTTTGAGTCAATCCTTGTCAAGTATAGATGTTTTGGAACTGAACAAAAGTGCAATAGATTTATTATTTAACCTTACAGAGAATGGACTATATCCAGACTTGGTGCAAGCACATTCTGCTTCAGGAAACAAGTAAGAGTTGCAGCTGTTTATGCGGGGTCTCCATTTGGCCTATTGTCTTTGCCTTGTACTCCAGTCTTTCTAATCACATTCATCCAAATATCTTTGATTGACATTTCTCTGCCAACAGTTCATTTCTATGCCATTTTCATATGCCAACAGTTTTGATTGATAGAGGTCTTTAATTTGTTTCTGGCACTCCCAGATCCTTGGACCCAAAGTATGTTTTCCAACTGGCTGATTTTTCTTATGAATATAGCTTCTCTATAACAGTTGTGATGTCAGACTAACGAGGTTCAGGCTTTTTGGGTTCATCCCCACATAGAAGGAGAAAGCTGAAGAATGACAACAGTTGCTTGGAATGATATGAGTTTGGGAAAACATCAGGGGTACGAAAGTCTAGTAGTTTAGGAGCAGCAAGTAGAAACTGTGATCTCTAATGCTGGTTTTGTCATAGACAAACACGTGCACTTACAGCACATTAAATTTACTGTGCAGTAAGTTACTGCACAGTAAATGGAAATAGGCTGGCATCTACACGCACAGTCGTTAAAGCACATTAATGTTGTGTGTGGTCTGACTTGGGACTAAAGTGAGTCCCAAGTCAGTGCACACGCACAGTGTTACTGTGCAGTAAGGCGTCTCCATGTGCATTACTGTGCAGTAATTAACTGGGCATAAATTTGATATGATGCAGGTATCAAAATTACGCCCAAGTCAGTGTAAGTCACCACTGTAATTACTGCGCAATATAGGCGTGCACGTATAGACTGTACTGGGCACATGTAGAGATGCCCTGTTGCTCTTTTGCATAAAATGTTTTCCCTCCCTCCTGAAAGCTAGTTATATTTAAAGACAATTAAAGTCTCTCCAGAATTGATATTATGTTACTGTCTAGAAGCTAACCAGGTCAGGGCCTCCCTGCAGTAGATGCTCTGTCCAAAAAAATGACAGCCCCTTCTTCCGAGAACTTACAATCTCAGTGCTAAGCATTATTAGAATCTAAATTTTGTAAACCTACCTATGTTTCCAGCATGGTATAAATTTGACACAGGAAAGAAAAATGTTTAATGGAGTCTTTACATAGATACAGATAGGGGGGAAAAAGCAGTCATATATATATATATATACCAGAGAATGGAATAGTTCATAACTATCTTAATCCTTTCAGGAAGAGTATTTAAAAAAAGGGTGATAAGGTGTTCTTTCCAAGTATGTGATAGCCATTATTCACTCAGATTCACAAGGACAAACCTCCAGCCTCCAAAATGTGTCTAAATTAGTTGAATGAAGGATGAGCACAATGTGTGGGGTTTTCTGTGTTGCGTGACAGTTTTGGAAGAAAATTCTGAAGTGGAAAAAGTACCTTTGGCCCTGACTTAACACAACACATAATTACAAGCTTAAATCCCATTAAGCTTACCCCACTGACTTTAAAGTGAAGCATGCTTTGCTGGGGCCTGAAAAGGCTGCTGGTGTGAGGCTATGGCATTACTAAAAGTGATAAAATCAGAATTAATACTACAATGTAGAATTTCAGTGCTTTTCTAGCCATCACTCCCTGGATTTTGTCAATGTTTAAATTCAACTTAAACAGGCATTGTGCAGTTCCATAGATATATTTTCTGTATAATCTACAAAAGAGCATGGAAAGGACTCTCTTCCTGTGGATTGAAGGTCAAGTATCATCTCAAATTTGTCAAAGAAGGTTTTCCTTATGTCCAGTCTAAAATGGTCTTCCAGCAGTTTGTGGCACCTACTTTGGATAACTTTAAGAAATGCTTGGATGCTTATCTTGCTGGGGTGATCTGACCCCAGGTGACTTCCTGTCTCTTGGGCAGGGGGCTGGACCTGATGATCTTGCGAGGTCCCTTCCAGCCCTAATGTCTATGAAATCTATGAGAATGTTAATGATTGTTTTCCAATTAAAAGTTGCCCATCTTTTCAGCTGTTTTTGGGGAGAACAAATATGCAAATTGTTACAGAGCTTGAATAAGAAATAGAACAAGTAGCCCTGAACTTAAAGAGAAAACACTACCATGTATGGCTGAATTAAATCATTCATTGAATTAATTAAACCACTTTTTCTTCCTTTGTGAGTAAATTATGCTTTTTCTTATATGTTTTGGTAGGATGAAAGGGTTCTAATAGCTCTCTGTACATGAATTATGAATTATTTGCAAATTGGGCTATGCTGGTTATTTTTCCATTGGAAGAGCCAGATGTCTGGTGTTTCCATTCCTCAAATGAATTTGGTGTCACTTCTAAAACAAGGCTTCTGGAGTTGAATATTTGACAGCACAAGATTAAAAATTGTCTTCTGCAATTATCTGCTAGTGAGTGAGTTCCCTGGGATCTGTCTTTCTGTTACTTAGATATAATAGCTAGTGCAGTGAGGGCCTAATCTTGGGCTGAGTCCTTTCCATGCTACTAAATTCAAAACCAATAGGAGGAATAATTTTAACATACACTTTTCTGTTTCTACCAACATCCCTGCCATTAGACCTGTACAGCAGAGTAAATAATAATCAGCAGAATAAATAAATAATTATTAATACTTTTCTCACCATGGACCCCACATCTAAACCTCCTGGCTTTGCTTTACCAAGGATGAGCTAGACAATGTTGAACCGGGTTCATACTAGACAAGGTAGATGTAAGTACTAGGGCTGTGCCAAATTTCTCTGAGTGTTTCATTTTGAAGCTGTTTTGAGCTCAAAACAGCAAAATTGAAACGAAACAAAAAGCTTTGAAATGAAATGAGGGCACTTGAAACATTTTGAAAGTTTAAAAATGTTTTGAGTTTCAAAGCAGCCTGGTGGCAGGAGGCAGGGGAGAGCCAGGGCTGCACTCCGATCAGCTCCACCAGCCCTACAGAGCTCAGCCTAGCAGTGGGAGGTGGGCAGAGCCAGGGTTGTGCTCCGCCTCCTGCCACTGGGCTGAGCTCCATGGGACTGCGGAGCTGCTTGGAGCATAACCTGACAGCAGGAGGCAGGGAGAGCCAGAGTTGCACTCTGATCGGCTCCTCCAGCCCTGGCGGGAGGCGGGCAGAGCCAGGGCTATGCTCCACCTACCATTGCTGGGCTGAGCTCCATGGGGCTGCGGAGCCAATCGGAGCTCTGGCTTTCCCCTGCCTCCTACCCCTGAGCTGATGATGGGAGGTTGCCGCTGCTGCCTGGGGCCAGTGGCAGCACCAGTCTTCCCCAGCGCTGGGTGCAGGCTGTGCCCAGCACTGGTCCCAGGCAGCAGCAGCAGCATCCTCCTATCATGCGGCACAGATCTGGGGGCCTGTACCCCCAGGAGGAGTCTGGCACATCCCCACAGTCCTCCCTGGGGTTCAGGCCCCTGGATCCACATGCTGGATGATAGGAGGCTACCGGCAAGTGTCATGAGTTTTGCTTTTTGCAGTTTGAGGTGCAGTTTCTGAGAGAACTCTGCACCTATCTCCTTGAAACATGGCAGTCTTCATGCCCTCAAAAGGGGCTACCATCCCCGCATTTTCATCCAAATCAGGCAGGAAATGACAAAGTTTTAGGCATTTTCATGATTTCCCATTATAGCCTATGGGCAAAACATTGAAATGCGTTGAAACAATGAAACACTTTTGATGAAATGAAATGGAACAGTGCTTTGAAACTAAACAAAATGATTAAATGAAACACTGTCCCTTTGAAATGGTGAAATGGACGTCAAAATGAAATGACGGTGTTTCGCACAGACCTAGTAACTACCTACCATGTAAATGGAATTTTATTAAAAACCCCAAGTGTGAGAGTGGCAAAATCCAAATTATAGCACACATCATGCAGGAATATCCTATTTATCATTTTAGTGGTTGCATTGAGGACCTTGCACCAGGCTATTGATGATGCCTTGCAATGGATATTAAATCTAAAATTGTTACTCTAGCCGTATCCCCCGGTGCTATTGTTTACAAGTTGTTTATAGCTCGTTCTGTCATTTGGTTACTGCATTCAATATGAATAAATACATTCATAAAGCAGAATAATCCTGGTAAGAAAATGTAGTGGAGGATAAGCACAGAAACCATTCAGGTTTTTATTTATTTGCAGATTTTTGGTATTGTGAGGCAAGACAGGAGGACATGGAAGGGAAGCACCGGCTCTGAGTACTACAAGGTTTTCTTTTTATTCTCCAGAGTCCTAAAAAGACAGTTGATGAAAAGAGAACTGGTGCATTCATTTGACCTCTAGTCATGTGGAAGGATTTCATAGTTTCATAGTTTCTAGGGTCGGAAGGGACCTGGGTAGACCATCTAGTCCGACCCCCTGCCATGGCAGGAAAGAGTACTGGGGG
>NW_005842068.1:2053493-2069886 GCF_000455745.1 Alligator sinensis | reverse complement strand
TTCTCCGCCCATCCTTGTAACCTGTCAAGGTCCGACTGTAGCCTGTTGCTCCCTTCTATTGTGCCCACATCCCCCCACATCTTGGTATCATCAGCAAATTTGAACAGGGTGCTTTGCACCCCCTCATCCAAATCACTGATGAAGATGTTGAACAGGGCGGGCCCGAGGACCGAGCCCTGCGGGACCCCACTGCCCATGTCCTTCCAGGCCGAGAAGGACCCATTCACTACCACCCTCTGGGTGCGGCTCTCTAGCCAGTTGGCGACCCATTGGACTTTGTGGGTGTCTACGCCACAGTCCCCCAGTTTCCTAATGAGAACGGGGTGAGAGACAGTGTCGAAAGCCTTCCGGAAGTCCAGGAAGACTATATCCACTGCTACCCCTGCATCCAATGATTTAGTGACCTGATCGTAGAAGGCCACCAGGTTGGTCTGACATGACCTGCCGCTGATGAACCCGTGCTGATTGCCCCTGAGCATGCATTTTCCTGCTGGCCCCTCCTGGATGTGTGCCAGAATAATTTTCGTGAACAGCTTGCCCAGGATCGAGGTAAGACTGACTGGCCTATAGTTTCCCGGGTCCTCCTTCCTCCCCTTTTTGAAGATGGGAACCACGTTGGCCCTCTTCCAGTCCTCCGGCACCTCTCCAGAGCACCACGAGTGCTCATAAAGCTGCGCCCGGGGACTCGCAATGACCCCGGCCAGTTCCTTTAGAACTCTAGGGTGGAGATCATCCGGACCCGCTGACTTAAAAACGTCCAGCCCCTCCAGCAGTTCCCTAACTAGATCCTCACTTACTCTGGGCTCAGGTGTGCCTCCCTCGGGGCCCGATGGGGGCCTGGCAGGGAGGTGGCAGTTCTGGTCCTTACTGAGGAAGACAGAGGCAAAGAAATCATTAAATATGTTGGCTTTGTCGTCTGGTGTGACAACCAGATTCCCCGTCGCGTCCTGCAAGGGCCCCACATTACCCGGGGCCTTCTTTTTACTCCCTATGTATTTAAAAAAGGACTTCTTGTTGTCCTTAATCCAGGAAGCTAGTCCCAGTTCCATCTCTGCCTTGGCCTTCCTAACTACCCCCCTACACCCCCAAGCAACTGCCAAATAGTCCTCCTTGGTGATGACCCCTCCTTTCCATTGGGAGTAAGCCTCCTTTTTAGCAAGGAGACATTCCCGGATGTTTTTGGTGAGCCATTGAGGCTTGTATCAGATTTGTTTCTAGAGTACAGTCAACTTAAAAAAAAATATATTTTGGCCTTCATATTGATTCCTTAGCTTTTGTCTTTGTGCGATTATTTTACAGGAGCTCAATGGGTGCCGCTTGCTACAGAGATCCAGCAATTTGAAGCCTATTTATTGTTTGCTTGTGAGCCAATAGACCTGTCTACTATGTGGATGAGAGGAACACTAGAAGAGCAGAAAAGGCATCTTGCTCTGGATACAGAGGCATGAGTTTTAATATGACTGCACATTTGCACTGAAGGTCATACCCTGTCAACTGAGAAATAAATGGGGTAGCGAGTAAAAGTAGCTGAACATGATGCTCCCATCACTGCCTTGTAGCTTGTGGTCCAGTTGACAATCTAAACCTGAGATGACTGTTGAGTAGTTTGATAATTTTGATTTCTCTGCTCTGTACATGCTATAACAGGGAATGGTATTGTCATAAGTACTCTGTGATTAATTGACCTAAATCTGTCCCTTTATTTTCTTGGCTCTTATTTCACACGCCCAAAGATGAAAACTCTGGGGAGTGTTGACACTTTTCTTTGTGGATATTTCTGAAATGTTTTGCCATGTTGTTGTTGTTGTTGTTTTTTTTGGCAAATTCAACCTGAATTGACAGATTTACAGCCACTACGAAGCTATAGATTTTGGCAAATAAATGACTTGTTAAAAATTGTTCTATCCAGCTCTATTTGCCATTACTAGAAAAAAGTTTAGTCATGTGATTAAGACATATGCAATGGGATCTTAACTCTTCCACAGATTTCCAGGGTGGCCTTGGAGCTATCCTTTAATCTTTGTTCCTGTATCTGTAAAATGGGTATAAGATTTTCATTGCCCTATCTATGTCAATGGAAAATTATTTAGTGAAGGGACAGTTTCTTGTTTTTGTACAGGGTCTATAATGACAGGCCTCTAATTTCACTAGGTGCTACCATAATACAAATAAAAATAGAAATACATTTTCATATGCTTCTCCCTAATACCCTAGTATTTCATTAGATCCCCTGGCATTAGAATCATGGCCTTTGAAAGGACCTCGAGAGTCATCTATTCCCCAGGACAGGCACAGGATGCACTATTCCAGGGAGTACTGTCTGAGAGTAACGACCATTTTATACTCCATGTGTTCTTTTTACCTTTGAGCTTTATCCTGCCGTAAGTACTATAGACTGTAAAAAAAAAACAACAAAAACCAAAAAAAAACCAAAAAAAAAAACCAACTGTACTTTAATCTTGAATGTTTCCAGCTTCCTTTTTTATATCTTGTGGCTTTTGGTTCTTGGGTAGTTTCCAAAACACATCCTCATAAATTACAATTCAATTTGTCTAGGAAGGGCAGTTTTCAAGTGTCTGCTAATGACGTTGTACACTGTAATGCCTGTGATACAAACAAAGAATGTCAAATACTGCTTTAATGACACAACCTGGAAAGTGTTTTTTTGCAATAACTTTGATGAATTCAATCTTGAAATGTGAGTACAACATTCTGTCTTGAGGGAGCTTCCCAGTGGAAAGGAAACAGACACTTGTAAAGAGCATATCATTTACAGAAGGATTGTAATCAATCATGTAGCAACTTTATGGTGCGCTGGAGGGGAAAACATTCAGTATCCATAGCATGTAAAAAGGGTCTTGGTAAATGCACTTAAACTTAAATTGCTGTGAAAATCCTTGGATGCCTAAAATGATGCTTGTCTGTGGAGGACACTGCTCCAACTATGTGGGCTGTCTGCCTGCCTATATCACCACTGTTACTGCAGTGTCTGAGAGGCTCATGAATATTTATGAATGTACCCCTCTCTCTCTAGAAGGCAGGGAAGTCTTATCTTTAGTTGTGGAACTGAAGCATAAAAGGCTTGATTAATCAAGTCTGCTGGAACGTGCTAATTACTGTGTTCCAGCAGCCTCCATGTCACATGTATTTAGCTTCCCCACCTTTCAAAGTGGTGGCCCAGCTGCTTTAACTAAAGCTTGTTGAACGAACTATAGTTAAATTGCCCCCAATACCATTTTGAAGCATGGGGTGCAGAATACATGTTGAAGTGTTGCCCACCCCTCCACTCTGGAGCATATGTATAGATGCCCAAAGAGAGTAAAAACCCAGATCTGGAGGCCCAGAACTTTAATCACAAGGCCATTCTTTCTCCTTCAAGGCTACAAATGAAGTGCTCTGAAAATTGTAACAGATGGTGAGAGAGCTTGAGGTAAGTGTCATGTGAGTTTAGCTTGATCCAAGTATCCAGACATGCCTATTTAAGAAGAAAGCAATTACTAAGCTACATATTTTTTTTTTTCTTTCTTGCAGCTCTAAGTTGGAAGAACAAAGGGCAGGCAAAAATTTAGTCTTTGCACAGACAAAAGACATTAAATTAACCAAACCTTATTGTGCTGAAGATTTTGATGAACAAACATGGTAGTTTGATTTTTAATTGATTCCAGCTGTCATTCCCCATTTCTAGTCTTGCTAGGCTTGGAAAACTGCTCTTTTCTTTGGGTGCACTTCTCTTTTTTCTGTTACTAGCTGCCAGAATTACTATTGTTGTGCACTGGGAAGGCTTGCAAAAATTGGAGTGTTCTGAACCATGGGAGAAATAATTAGCTGGTAAGCCAGGTTGATGTGACACATACTTCCACTCATAGCTCTCTTTCATGACCTGCAAGGAACTAGGAGTTGGATGTGAACAGAGAAATTTTCCTGTCCAGCCATGTTGCTGCCAGATCAGAAAATACATACAACTCTGCATAAGCTGCTTGATAACAGATTGTACTGTGATGTCTTTCCATACCTCCTGTTGAGGTGATCTCTTCACAGTATGTAAGTGGGACCAGTTTCTGTCTCACACGCCTACTGAAGCCAGAGATTTCTGGGCCCTTTTAATTGTTTTTTTTTTTTTTTTTCTTTCAGTAGCAAAAGCCAAGGGGATGTAGACTTTTATTTTCTTTCTGTATAATTTGGTAAGAGTTGAAAGAACCTTGTCCACTGGTTATTTATCATCATTATAACAAATTATTTGAGCTCCAAACAAGGTGGAAGAGTGGGGTGGATTAGCTAAGCAGCTTTCTATTCCATTGCAAACTCTTAATGAAATTTCGGTGTAATTTCATAGTTTGCCTTTATCTCTCGCTGGTGCTTTTCAATTCTGGGAAAAAATAAAATATTGGCAAGATTTTCTATTTCCTGAGGTGTATTAATTGGAAGAACATTCTTCACTAATTGCCAGAAGGTAAAACAGGTCTTCCTTTAGAAAATAATTATTTCCTTTGTTCATGCTGCAGATGTAACTTTGTGATTTGTAGGATATCTTGACAGCCCTATCTAGATGCATTTGCATTAAATCAATAATTTTCCATTTTGCTTATTAAAACCAAGCCCCACATAACTGGGAATTGTTATGAGAATTAATTAATGTCCCTTTATTGAGTTTTCCTGTTTTGTAATTAAGGAGTATTTGTACTGTGGACTCTGAGACTATGGTAACAATAATTCTTAGAAAACTCTTATGGGCCTTGATTTTTTTTTTTTTCAGCTGAGACACAGGACAGACTTGATTTAGAGTCCATGGAGGAACTGATCTTCTGCATAAGAAAGCAGAAGCAAGACCAATGTAGGATGAGAAGTTGAAATTGCCCAAGTAGAGGCCATAACAAATAAAGATGTGATATGATGCTAAATGTTAATCCTTTCACTCTTTTGCTCTGTAACTTAGATGTAGAGCAGGAATGAACCAGTTGTTGTTGTTGTTGTTCTGTGAAACTGTTGTAAAAATCACAATCCCAAATTTTACCTGATGTCATGTCTGTCTACTCGTCCTCTGGCATGTTTGGGAATGCCTACTCATGCTCAGTGTCATTTTCTCTGCAAAATGAGGCATTGTTGAACATGTGTCTGTTCTGAAACTCAGTGCAGTAAAACCTTGTTAATTTGAAAGGGGGGATAAAAAAATACCAGCTTCAAGATAAATGGGTTTGGAATAAATGTAGGGATAGTAATTTGAATTACTATGGGCACATACTATGAGTACATACAGACTTCGTTTACCCATGTGCCAATCTTACAAACTGATAAGACAAAGTGAGGGGTTATCCCAATGATTAATTAATAGGGCTGTTCAAAGCTTTGGTCACTGATTCGATTTGACCAGATTCAGTGGTCAAATCTCTAAATCCGAATTGAATTGGGAGACCCTTTAATCTCTTCGAATCGAATCGGAACCCTCTGAATTGATTCAGAGAGATTTGGAGAGATTATGATTCAGCCATAGACACAGCTTTAACTGTTTTTTTTTCTACGTACCTCAAGATACCCGGCAGCTCGTGAATGCTGAGATGGTGGGGTGGATGGAGTGTCCTATGGGAGCATGGGGGGCGGGGTCCCCAGTGCTCTCAATGGTGGACCTGGAAGTGGGCCAGAATCCCGCCTCCCGGCTCAGTGACTGGTGCCTCCTGGGTCTGGGGCAGCACCCAGTATCCCCTTGTGCCTCACCATCTCAGCATTCACAAGCCATGCCTGGTACCTTGAGGTATGTAGAAAAAACATTTAAAGCTGTGTCTATAGCTGAATCACTGATTCTCCGAATCAGCATTGAATCTTCAGATTTAGATTCGGCTGAATTGAACTGGGACAGTGATCTGAATCAATTAATCAAATCATTGTTCCCCAAACTGGGCTGGATCCCAATTGAACATGACCTGCTTTTCACACCCCTACCAAATAAGCATATTTCGTGGGATGTAGCACAAGGGAGTTCCTAATGTAGACTAGCAACAATGATCTAGAGGCCTTTTTTTTTTTCTGCTTATATCAATCTAAGTCCTGTCATCTTCCCACTGCCCCATCCTACCCAACTCCTAGCACACTCAGCATCCCTAATCATGTGAAACCACCCTGTTCCCGCTAAATCCCAATTTTGCCCTACATCATGCATGTACTGGGGGCTGCTGCCTCTACCTTCTGCCCTTGCAGACTCCCATGCACCCTGGCATTTGCTATCCTCAGCCCTGGCTACCCTGCATGCTCCCACTCCCTGGGGCACTCCTGGGGCAACCCCTGATCATGCCAAACTGAAGTTTTTCCAGGCTATGGACCACTGTGCAGTTCCTGCAGGGAGCATTGTGCAATAAGAGGCTGGCCAGAAATGGCTGGAGGGAGGCAGGGGCTGTGTCTCCTCTGCCTTTAAGTGTGATGGTGAGCAGTGACCAAGCCATTCAGGCATGAGGACCTGCCTCTGTAGGCAGCACATAATGGGCCACACCTAGGTGAACTAAGTCTGTATGTACCCATAGTAATTTGGATACATAAAAATTACTATCTGTACAGTTATTTTGAACCTATTTATTTCAAAGTAAGTATTTTTTGGTTCCCTTTGTTTTGAATTAATGAGGTTTTCCTGGTCCAAGGGACCAGAAAACTGCTTCGGATTTTAAAGGAGACATATTTTGAATTATCTGTATCATAATGCATATAAAAACCTATCCTTTTAGCTGGGGAGTAAGGGTGGCTTCAAGCTATCTGACACTCTGCACTATCTGATATTGAAATAACAAGGTTTTATCCTAGTTCTTCTATAGACTTCTCAGTGACTCAGGGCAGGACACTTAGAACTAGATCCAGTAAAGCAGGGTTGTCAAGCTCATCCAGCCCTGTGGGCCAGATGAGGGTCACTGAGCCAATCTGCAGGCTGGACCAGAAGCCAGGTGCAGTCCAAGTGCTGTGTGCAACACATATTGTCCCCATGGCTTGCTGTGCACATGATGCACAGGGCTAGCATGGACTGCATGCTACCTGCAGCATGTGGGCTGAACCTGGTGCTGCATGTAGTACAGGGTATCTGGGGCACAGGCCACATGCAGCACCCCAGACTGATGCCCTGTGCTGTATGCAGCATTGGGTCCAGTCCACATGCTGTGGACAGCACGCACCCCATGCCACCCCCATAGCAAGCCCTCAGGCTGGAGCATACCGCATGTAGTACACCGAGTTGGGCTGGCCAGTATGGGGTACATGCTGGCCACAGTACCCTGCTGTACCAGTCCTGAGTGCTGGTTCCAGCATGGTCCAATCCAGACCAGCTCTGGAGATAGCGTGCAGAGCTGGTCCAGTGTGAATATTGCATGCAGCACACGCCTTGGACTGATCTTTGGTGCTGCATGCAGGGTGTGTGGTGCTAGTTCCCGCCAATGTGCCACAGACAGCGCATAGGGCCAGGGCTGAGGCTGGGGCTGGCATGAAGGGTTGGTCCTGAGGTCCATGGGCTAGATCATGTGGCTCCACAAGCTGGATCTGGCTCACAGACCGCATGTTTGATACCCCTTCAGTAAAATACTTAAAAATGGAATCTAAGTTTTAGAAACTTGGGGTCATGCTTTGGTAAGTGGTAGGCTCCTCAGAGTGGGATTCTCAACAGTCAACACACCAAGCTGGGAGCTGCCTATGTATGAGTCAATAGGAAATTCTGAGTAGAGAGCATGGATAAAATTCCACCTGTCTCTGGGGCCAAGGCCCATACCTCCTTCCTCTAGTGCAGGGGTTTTCAACCTTTTTTAAGGAGTGTACCTCTTCTGAGTACACTTCTGGTGGAGCAGGGGGTGGGGGTGGGGGTGGCAGTGGCTGGATGTGGAGCTGGTGGGTAGCAGCAGCCAGATGTGAAGCAGGGAGGGGGAGAGCCCTTACTGTGGGCAGCAGCCTCTGTCACACTGGGGGAGAACGAGCTCCGTGGGCTGTGCTTTGGGCTTGGGCTACAAGCACAGGGGGGCTGCTGGCCCTGCTGCTGCTGCTCTGTGCCCAGAGACAGCATCTGGCCCCAGACCCCCGCACTGCTGTGCGCAGCCCAAGCCCTCGGCACAGCCCCTCACTGGGAAGGGGCTCGTTCTCCCCCACAGTGTGACAGAGGCTGCTGCCCCCAGTAAGGGCTCTGTCCCTCCCACCACAGCGGCAGGGAGGGGGCACGGCCAGGCAGGGCCCCTAGGGGAGGCAGGCACAGGGTTATTCCTCCTGCCTCTGGCTTTTGGTGGAAGGCACAGCCGGGGATCTATTTCAGGCAGGGCGCTACCTCCCAGCCTGTCTGTTTCAGAATGGGAGCAGGGAAAGGAAGCTTATTCTAGGGGTTCCCCAGCCAGCACTGGAGGGTGGGATGGGTGCATTGGAGCCCACCACACCTTGGGCACTGAAAAACTTCCAGACCAAACTCCCTCTGCTCCCTTCCTTCCCCCCACCCCATTCTGAAAACAGTGACGAGCTGGGAGGTAGCACAGACAGAAGTTATTAAAGATGCTATGTTTTGAAACATCTTTTCTGATGCCTCATGTAATAAGGGTTTAGATTTTCACCCAATGCCATTTTTGAAGTGGTCTGCAGCTGTGTACTTGTGTTTGGTCATGGGTGTAGACTGTTTTCTGTGGCCAGATGGGGCGAAACTTGTCACTTCTGTCTATGCCATAACAGACAAGATCTCAAGGCCTATGCAGTTCCCAAATACCCAGTGAATAGTGAACAACTGCAACAGGAAGGAGCACAGTGCCTCAAGACTAAAATAGTGACCAACCCCCTGAATTATAGTCTCTTTTGGTAGGTGGGAGCTTTCTGCTTGATGGCAACTTACACCTGGAACTCTCCACTTAACATGCAAGTTCTCTACTAGGCTCCTGGACTGCTCAGTCCTATGTACATGTTTTTTTTTTAATGAAATTGGTAATTATGGCTGTCTTGTGCACAGTTTTAACCTTTACATGAGGCCTGAGCATACTTAAAAATACCCACCTAATGAGGTGGATGGAGACATAGCTAGTTTGTGGATCCTGCTGCACTCAGGGATGAGCTTGGTTCTCTGGTAGTGATCACTGACAAGACTTGAGGCCCTTCTGAGAACACAGAGAGGCAGACCTCTAGGTGCATAAGAACATTTGCTGGTGAAAACTTGAGCTCCTACAGGATCAAGAATGGACTCCTGGATGTAAGCGCCTAAAATTCTCCCTAAGCCTTTGAATTTGGGCATAGGTCTACCTATGTCTTGGTTTCCCAGCTGTCAAATAGGGATTAGTAGTACTTCCCTGTTTCTTGGGTTGTTGGAGATATGTTAAATGACGTATTTTGATACTACCTAGATAACAGCATAATTTGGTATTTTCCATTGAACCAGGAATGCATTACTAGTTTGGCATTTTCTGGGTACTTTAAAAGTTACGGGGGGGGGGGTTGAAGAAGAAGGGAAAACTGGTTGCTGTTATTCCTTAGGTAATATAGATACTTAATGCAACATTGTAATTATTTAAACATATAACACCTATTGCTGGGTCCTATTCACATACTGCCAGAAGAAGCAAAGTGGTTCTCAGGTTTCCCAGGCTATATCACTTGTTACTGTTCATCCTCAGACTATTTTCCCCACACTTGCCCTGAACAGTCTATCATCATCTCAAAGTTGTTTGTTTGGCACCATGTGTCATTAGTTAACAGTATATTGGTGCCAAAAAGTCTAACCAAGTCAAGGTCAAGGTCTTGTTCTGCTGGGTGCTGTAAAATCCTGAAGGGCATAGACTATGCAGTCTGTACATTACTGAATCCAAGTATTCCAAAGCAGGACTAGCCTCAAAAAAGGTAATCAGATTTTTAAGAATACTTTGTTCTAGGTTTCAGGCCTTTGAGGTAAAGTTTATGGGAAACAAACATATGAATATGATTAGCATATAAATTTGTCTGTAGACTCTAACCTCAGGTGCACATCATAGGTGTACTAGGGTCTTGTGTAGAGTTTGGCTTGTGAGGATATGCTGTTGTAACCTTTCAAGCCTGGTACAGCATTCTTGTCCATGCTATGAAGTAGCCAAGGTCTTGTTTGCACTTGATATTTCTAGGACAAATGGTTAGAAATGTCACTTATACTTGGAACAATCTGAATTCTGAGCATTCCATGTTGAGTAGGGATGGGTGGTGAATGGGGAGAGAGGAAGAGAGGTAGAATTATGGTCCAGTGACATTTGTTGCTATCCTTTGGTGAACAGGCCTATGACCAATTCTGTTTATAAGAATATTTTAGGGCAGAGGGGAAATACTTTTATTCATGTATTCTCTACACAAAAGAATGAATTCATAGAGCATTGAGTTGTATTTGTGTCAGCAGCATTCATGTAGCTACTCGGTGTTTTCTGGCTTTGAGGAAGCCAATGACTTTCAAAGAGATAAAGTCTAATAGAGGGATTACAGGGTCTGAAGAGAAAGATTTAGTATGAAAGAGCCAAGGAAACTTTAGAAGTTCCAGCTTCATGCCATCAGACAAAGTGGCTCCATTGGGGGAGATGCTGATTCTGGGTGTTTGGAGACTGCAGCCATCACCACATACACACAGGAACCCATTGCAGCCATACTATAGGTGTGCCCAGTCACTGAAGGCTGAAGCACTGCAGAAAGGGAAAATTCCCTAGTCCAGCCAACTGCCTTAGGCATAGGGGATAAATTGAGGGCAGCATACAGGACTGTAAACTGGGAAGAAAGAGGGGCTTTAGCAAGAGCCAGGGGAGTGTGAATGAATTCTTGTGGCTGTTTTAATTCATTTGACTAGTAGATGGCAAAAGGAAGACAAGTGGCTTGCCACAAGCAAGAGCTTGCAGAGGGCAAGCAGCTCTGGTAGAGGGGGATGGGGAAAGGTGTAAGTGGCCACTAGTCATAGTGTGGGTGGAAATATGGAGTCTTTACAGGAAGAAAGGATCTATAGCTTGAATATAGGACAAGTGTATATATGAATATCTTCTCCAAAAAAATCCAAGCAGGGAAGAGAAATTATGACTTGTGACTAAGGTGACTAGTCATGTAGTTTGGATGACAAGCTACCCAAAGGAGTGTGCTTCCAGCACTTTGAACAGACACTACATGAGATCAGAAAAATGAGATGCATCTGGTGAACTGATACGAGTCATTTGATGTTAAACCGCAATGTTAATCCATAGTGACTGGTTGTGGCTAATTAACAAGCTCCACTGACTGCGTTTGATAGAAGTCTTCTCTAGTTTTCCTCTATGAAAGAAAATCATGATCATTATGTAGGCAACAGAATTTACAAGAAGATGGAGGGAGACAAGGTGATGTGTCCTTTCATGAGGACCAAGAAGATGTCTGGCATATGGTTTTTTTTTAACGATTTTTCCATGAGAGAGAACAAACAGTTCTTTTCAACAGTCACTATAAAGCTCATCTACAGCAAAATGGACAAAACAATAGCTAATATGAAAGGGATATGAAAGAGAGGCTGTGAATAAAACAGCAAATTCAGTTGAAGGAGGAATAGGAAATTATCTATGTGAGCCTTACCTATTGGCTTTCAAATTCAGTAAGGGCCCAGCTATTATTTTTTATCTGCTCTGGTCTTGCTGTGATGACATGTCTCTAAGTTTTAAAATATTGACATTCCTTGCTTATTGGTATCCCAGGCTAAGACCTTTCAGTCCTCGACAAAAACATCACTGTACTACCATTGTGTCCATTTCATATCTGTCTTTGGGCATTTCCTTTGCACTGTGAACCACTAACTGAAGGACCAGCCAATCAATAGTCTAATAAGGCCGGGGTGAGTAGGGGGGCTGATGTAGAGAGGCTGCTCCACACCCCTAGTCTCTGACCCTTGGCATCCTTCCCTTCCCCTTCCCCTTCCTTGTGCTTGACAGCATAGTTTCATAGTTTCAGGGTCGGAAGGGACCTAATAGATCTTCTAGCCCGACCCCCCGCCAGGGCGGGAGAACAACCCAAAAACAAACAAACAAACAAACAAACAAACAAAAGGACTCAAATGAGTCCAGCCAGGTAAGTATCCAGCCTCTTCTTAAAGATCCCCAGGGTAGGGGCCAGCACCACCTCCCTTGGAAGTTGGTTCCAGCTCCTAGCCGCCCTGACTGTGAAGTAGTTTTTTCGGATGTCCAATCTGTACCTCCTCTCCATCAACTTGTGCCCATTATTCCTTGTTATGCCAGCAGGGGCTAGGGGAAACAGCGTCTCCCCCAAACCCTTCTGGTTCCCCCTAGTGAGTTTATAGACGGTCACCAGGTCCCCCCTCAGCCTTCTCTTGTGGAGGCTGAATAGGTTCAAGTCCCGCAGTCTCTCACTGTAGGGTCTGCCCTGTTGTCCCCGGATCATGCGGGTGGCCCTCCTCTGGACCCTCTCCATGTTGTCCACATCCCTCCTGAAATGGGGCGCACAGAACTGGACACAATACTCCAGCTGCGGCCTGACCAGCGTCGCATAGAGGGGGAGGATCACCTCCCTGGCTCTACTCGAGATGCACCTGTGGATGCACGACAAGGTCCGGTTAGCCCTGCCAACCATGACCTCGCATTGTCGGCCCATGTTCATCTTGGAGTCAATAATGACACCAAGATCCCTTTCCGCCTCCGTGCTCTCAAGTAGGGAGCTCCCCATCTTATAAGTGTGCTGCTGGTTCCTACTACCCAAGTGCAGCACCCTGCACTTGTCCGTATTGAAACGCATCCTGTTCCTGTCTGCCCACCCCTGTAACCTATCCAGATCCTTCTG
Organism: Alligator sinensis; assembly: GCF_000455745.1. Lineage (NCBI taxonomy): Eukaryota > Metazoa > Chordata > Crocodylia > Alligatoridae > Alligator > Alligator sinensis. Next base: position 2,057,145 of record NW_005842068.1, on the reverse strand, counting down.
CAATCTCTCTCTCCCTGCTAGCGTGCTCACCTCCCCCCAAATTTTGGTGTCATCAGCGAATTTAAACAGGTTGCTCTCCACCCCAACATCAAGATCGCTGATGAAGACATTGAACAGCGCAGGGCCCAGGACCGAGCCCTGAGGGACTCCACTACCCACCTCCCCCCAAGTCGAATATGATCCATCCACCACCACCCTCTGAGTGCGACCCTTCAGCCAATCTGCAATCCATCTGACCGTGTAGGCATCTATGCCACAGTCGCCTAGTTTACTAATTAGGATGGGGTGAGAGACGGTGTCAAAGGCCTTGCTGAAGTCCAGAAAGACTACATCCACCGCGACACCTGCATCCATGGCCTTTGTGACCTGATCATAAAAGGCAATCAGGTTGGTCTGACATGATCTCCCCCTAATAAATCCATGCTGATTGCCCCTGAGCATCATCTCGGATGCCGGCCCATCACAAATGTGCTCCTTGATGATCTTCTCAAAGAGCTTCCCCAGGATTGAGGTAAGACTGACGGGCCTATAATTGCCCGGGTCCTCCCTTTTCCCTTTTTTGAAGATGGGGACCACATTAGCTACCTTCCAATCGTCTGGCACCTGGCCCAAGCACCACGATCGCTCGTAGAGCCGTGCCAGGGGCCCTGCAATAACCCCAGCCAGCTCCCTCAGCACCCTGGGGTGGAGAGCATCCGGACCCGCTGACTTGAACGCGTCCAGCCCCTCCAGAAGCTCTCTAACCCGGTCCTCCCCAACCTGAGGTCTGAAGGCGATCCCCTCGCGTCCGGCTTCTATCACAGCAGGGAAGTCCCGGTCCCTGCACAAGAAAACGGAGGTGAAGAATTGGTTAAAGAGGTCCGCTTTATCCTCTGACGCAACCACCAGATTGCCCCGCATATCCTGCAGGGGCCCCACATTACCCGGCGCCTTCTTCATCCTCCCAATATATTTGAAAAAGGACTTTTTGTTATCCTTAATCCTGGACGCTAATCCGAGCTCTATCTCCGCCTTGGCCTTCCTAACAGCCCGCCTGCAGGCCCGAGCAGAGGAGGTATACTCCTCTTTGGAGATTACACCCCCCTTCCACCGGGCGTACGCCACCCTTTTGGCAAGCAGGCATTCCCGGACACCCTTGGTGAGCCAGGGGGGCTTTTGGACACTCCTGCCCGCCTTGCTTCTTGTCGGGATGGACACCCCTTGGGCCCCGAGTATCGTTTCCTTAAGGAACGACCACTCCTCTTGGACGCTGAGTTCCTCTGCCCTCAAGGACCCCAGTTCCTCTCCCACTAATCTCCTCATCTCACTGAAGTTGGCCCTCCTGAAGTCTAGGGCCACCACCTTGCTGCGGGCCCTTGACACTCTACGCTGGATGGTGAATTCCAGCACGCGATGATCACTATTGCCCAGGTGGTCAAGAACCTGGAGGCCTCTTACCAGGTCGTCGCCTGCGGCCAGGACCAGGTCCAGCAGGGCATCTCCTCTGGTGGGACTGTGCACCTCCTGAATCAAGTGGAGGTCCTGCAACTCGGCCAAGAACCTCCTGGAGCGGTCCGTCCCGGCTGACTGCTCCTCCCAGCAGATGTCCGGGTAATTAAAATCGCCCATGACAACTACATCCCTTGCTTTTAGTGTCTCCGCAAGCTGGCCTGAAAATTCCCTGTCCAGCTCCTCCTCCTGATTGGGGGGTCTGTAATAGACCCCCACCGTCAAATCCCTCTCGCCTTGCCCCCCCTGGATCTTGACCCAGAGCACTTCAGCTCGCCCTTCCCCTGACCCCATACTGCTGGCAGAGGATGTGTAGTGCTCCTTGACATAAAGTGCCACCCCCCCCCCTTTTCTGCCTTCTCTATCCCGCCTGTCCAGCCTATAGCCCCTAATGTTAACTGCCCAGTCATGGGATGAGTCCCACCATGTCTCTGTTAACCCTACGACATCTGGATTTGAACTAGCTATTCTGAGGGCGAGTTCTTCCTGTTTGTTCCCCATGCTACGAGCATTGGTGTACAGGCATTTAAGGCCTTGCAAGACTGTGTGCCCCCCCACCCCCTGATTAGCCAGACCATCAGGACCCCTGTTACTTACCTTTGCACCCCTTGCCCTGATGGCGTCTCCTCGTCTTCCTGCAGCCCCCTCCCCCGGCGAGTCTAGTTTAAAGCTCGCCGTACGAGATCAGCCAACCTGGAAGAGAAGATACGCTTGCCATTAGGGGAGAGATGAAGCCCATCCCGCCCCAGCAATCCCCCCTCCCGAAAGCATGGGTCGTTGTCAAGGAACCCATGGTGCTTCCCAGGGTGCTAAAACTGCTAGTTACACCTCTGAAGCTAACATTCATAGTGTTGCCCTGTGGGGGTCAGACCATCTCTCAGGATCTCAATATTGCACTGTTAGACAGGAGGGTGTGACACAATTGCACATATATAAACACACAAATCAATTAGGTGCATGCACACACACACGCAGGTACATACATGTCCAAACCAGCCGAGGCACATGCATACCTATCACCACTTCAAGCACATACACTATACACCCCAAAAGTTGGACAAAAATCAATTGCCCATACCCGCACACTCAGTACACATACACAGATCAATAATTCATATAACTTGCACACAATGACATATATGCACACACTCACCAGTTCACACATATACCACCCACCTACACATACACACAGGTAAGTTCCTAACTTGGATGGTACAGTATGTATGTGTGTGCTTGCAGTACCTGGGATACTTGGGGGAAGGTTAAGGTGAGAGAGAGAGTTAAAGTGTAGGGAGTGAAAGTTGCCAGAACCAGGATTAGAACCATATGTGTGTGCAAGGAGGGCACAGCCAGGAAAGAGAGAGGAATAGATACCTGGGATCTTGGGGCTGGAAATTGAGGCAGACAGCTGAGATATTGCGGGGGAGAGGGCAGATAAGTGGTGGCAAGGAGATAGCTGGAAAGAAACTGAGTCAGAAACCTGGGAGCTCAGGGAAAAAGGCAGTGGGGATAAGACAGTGGCAAAGAAACTGGAGGTTTGCAGGCAGAGAGGAGCTCAGGACAGGGGTTGGAGGTGGCAGTGAGCCAGAAGCAGGAGAGGAAGAAATGAGACAGAAGTTAGAGCGGCGAGGAGCAGAGATTGGAGCAGGGCTGAACCATAGTGACTCCATCCTGAGAGGTACGGAGGGCCCCATCTGTCGCCAGGACCCCTCGGCACGTGAAGTATACTGTCTACCCGCAGAGAGGATTCAGGATGTGAAAGGGATGCTCCAAACCGTAATCCAGCCCACCGATGATTACCACATGGTCCTAGTCCATGTGGGCACTAATGATGCGGCCAGGAGGAGCCCCGATTGCCTGATGGAGGACTACCAAGCTCTGGGGGGCGTGCTGAGGGAGATGGGCGCACAGGTGGTCTTCTCTTCCATCATTCCAGTGAGTGGACGGGGCAGACGGCACGAATCATGCGTCGTGGAGACCAACTGGCGACTACGGGAATGGTGTTTCGAGGCGGGTTTCGGCTTCCTTGATCATGACCGCCACATCACGATGAGAGACATGCTAGGATGGGACGGGCTTCACCTTTCCCCTAAAGGTAAGCGTGTGTTCTCTTTTAGGTTGGCGGACCTACTCCGGCGGGCTTTAAACTAGGCTTGTCGGGGGG
>NW_005842068.1:2024779-2050839 GCF_000455745.1 Alligator sinensis | reverse complement strand
ACAATGGCAGCAGGAGAAAGAGACTCAGTGGAAGGGTTGGAGTCCAGGTAGGGAAGAGAAACAGAGTCCAAGTCCTTGGTTGAAGAGAGGGTGGGGATATCTACCTATCCAAGCTTGGGGTCCTTGTCCAGTAGGTGTTGTCCAGAGGGGGGTCACCGGCAGGGCCTCTGGGTGGATAGATGGTGTGGCATGGTGCTGGTCCAGATGGAGCGGGTGTCCCAAGGAGTCAGTCTTCACTACCCCTTTTTATGGGGCAGACTACCTCTGATCTCCTATGGGGAGGGCATGTCCAGGCAAAGTCAGTTCTGTTCCAGAGGGCTCCAGGTGTTTTTACTGAGCATGTGCAGCCTTGACACAATGGTGGGTTGCTTCATCTTTTATTTCTTGAATACTAAGGGTGGTTCCACTGGCTGGGTCATTGGTCCAGGTATTGATGTTGATGGTTCGGTCATTCAGAAGGAGCTATTTTTAGACCTACTGCCATTGTCTCTGAAGCACCCTCATTCATCCCCATTCATTCAGGAACCAAGTTACATAGGAGGGGTAGTATGAGTCATAGGTTACACAACCGGGCATGGGGATAAGATGGAAGCTTGACATTACAAGACGGAAACTTGACACGATTTATGTTAACTTACATATGTAGGCCTAAAACTTTAATCACAAAATATAAAAGCAGAAAAAAATCAATACAAACATAATAATTATCATTTATAAAACAGTGGATATCTATATGAAAATGGCAGGGCACATATTTGCAGAGGGGAGAGAAATAAAACAATACCTAAAATAAAATGTTAAAGCTTATCCTACATTTTAGCTTTCTTATACTTATCTTTAGGGAATAGAGAGGGAGAGACAAATTAAGAAATGGTTGGGGAAGGGGAGGGAATGCATTTTAAAAGAAAAAGAAAAACTGGGGGTTTTGCTACAATAGGACAGTACTGTACTATAAAGTTATGCAGAGAGATTAGACAAGAGCAAGCGGAGAAATGCCATACTAGAACATCTTGCAGATGGGGAATGGGAGGGAAACAAATTGTGTTTCTGCAGGTACCCCTTGGTAGAGGGATCCACACAGCTACCTCCATCTCATTACAGCAAATTTACCTTCTTGCCATAGCCCTAGTATTAGTTTTCATATAATCAACCTGTAAGGGAAGGATAAATCCATTGGGAAGCTGGGAGAATGTGTGTCTACAAAAAAAAAAATGTTTGCACTTTTTTACACTGTGGAATATTTTTAAGTGCCTCCAGTGGACCGCAGGAAAGAATGTGTTGCTGGAACCTGGTTCTGGTTTCTAGTGTTGCTGGAAACTGTGTTCCAGTGTTGCAGGTCTTTAGTTAGACTTGAGGAAAGGCACCTGATGTCCACAAGTTTGTCTAACAGCTCAACCAGCTATACAGTTGGTCCAATAAAAGATATCATGGAAAATACTTGCCTTTTGTTAGAAGGATGTTGTTTTTACAGTGCACCTTGAAGCTCCATTTTACAGATAAATACTGATGACAGTATTACACAATTATAAGCAATTCAGCTTATACTTTATATTACTTTAATTAGAACATCACAACATTTTGAAATTTCAAAGTACCAAGTTCACAATTTTGATCCTAAGACCCAAGAAAACAGATATCTACACCTCCCACACACAGCTAATATAGATATTTTTCTACAATTTCCATTTTCTGTCCTGATGAAATATCCAGAAATTGGTTTGGTAGGATTATTTGGTGTGAAGCTAACTATATTTTATTTTCTTAGAAATGGATATTAATGCTGAGATGTCTTTTATCTCTTTGTTCTACTGTAAACTTGGAAGAACAATCAGATCAGAATAATCATAGAACTAAAAATAACTCTTAATTAAAAGAACGGTCTTTGATGATCTTGTTTGTTTATGATACAGGGATAATGACTTAGTAACAGCAGTCTGGTTTTAAAACCATGATTAATTTTGGAATCAGTATAAATAAGCTAATATCTCCAATGGAATATTTTTAAAAGCCATTAATTTGCTGTGCGGGCCGGGAGCGACCCGAGCCCTCTTCTGTGCTGCACGCGGGCTGTGGCCAGCAGCCCGGGCACGCCGGGTCAGAGAGGGAAGGCCATCGAGCTGGAATTAGGCACAAATGCTTAGCGGTAGTTTTAAAGATTGTTTACTTACACTGAGATGGCAGTGGTGTAGGCTGGAAAACTTGCTTGAGTTGCGGTTACAGACAGACAACACAGACGGTTTCGTGGAGGTTGCTAGGCTCCACGGTACAGAGCTCCGGATGCTCTGGGTGAACGAGCCACCAAAATCAGAATCGTAGGTACGTCTTATAAAAGTTGCGCTCGAAGACGGGAAGAGGTGGGCGGTGGATCAGGCCGCCACGCTCCTCTGAATCTCACACAGGGTTTCTATTACCCTGCCGTGTATCCAGAGTCCCCACGAGATGGATGTGGAGTCCTCTTCGGCTTGGGCGGAAACTGCTCAAGCCTCTTATACGGCTAACAGGCCAATCGTTAGACGCCACGTATGAATAATTTAGAATTAGCCAATCGTGGGGAACGAATTTGCATACCGGTGGCGGGAACTCTTTTGCACCGTGCATTCCTTTTGCAACTCGAGCAATGCACTCTGCAAAAGAAGCTGCAGAAAAGGCGGGAAACTCATCCCTGCTCCGGGGTTTTCCTTTGCAACAGAAAACTCTCCTGTGCAATGAAGCTGCAACTTGGTGGGGATAATTCTGGTGCCGAAGCGTACACAAAATCATGCCTTTGGGTCATGACATTTGCCAGCTTATACTATATATAAAATTGCTACTGGTGACCAGGATATATTGAACATAATTATTTTCATTTTGAACAATGTTGAATATGGTGTTGAAGTTTAGTAACTATTAAGACCGTCACACACACATGCATATTGATCCTACTGAAACATTAGTAACAATGCTCCACTCTTTTGCTTGTAATATCTTGTTTCACATGCATTTTATTAGGTTTTAGAAGTGCAAATATGCTCATGTTATAGAATATGAGAATATTATAGTGACTGCTTTTGTACTATCTGTTTGTATGGTCCTTATCTCAATGGGATCTGGTAGGAGTTTCTATATAGGAACTGCTTAACTCTGAGAAATAAAGTGGTAATTCCTTGGTTAAAAGTAAGGACAATAACTTTTTCCCACTTCAAAGATACTATACAATACTTTATATCATGTTTTAATAGTCTTTAATGCTAAAGTAGCTGACAATTGCAATAATTCTTCCCATTCTCTTAAAATATAACTTTAAACTTCCTTTTTCCTGTGAGGTGGCTTGCTGCAATATAGCTCAGAGTGATAAAGACTTATCTTGTAGTGTAAGCTCAATATATTTCTAAACTTTCGAAATCTCAAGCACTTATAAAGTGTTGCAACCTGGCAGAGTGTGATAAACTTCACAGGAAGAGAGAAGACATGTTCACTACTCCAAGGAACAGGCAATCTAAATTAGATGAGGCAAGTCGGGGAGAAAGCTTGGGAGAGAGTGTGCATGGAGGTTAGGGATGAAAAGAAGAGAATAGGAACTGCTTCTCTCTTGCTTCCAGTGTTGTAAGGCAAAAAGTGTTTTGTAGATCTGTGTTACAAGCAAGTTGTATCTAAATATTTGATGTAGAGCATTGGTTTTTCAGTTGCGGACCCTTAAAACATTTTGAATGGAGGTGTAAACCTGTTTGGAAATTTCAAATGGAAGTACACACCCATTTGAATTGTAAGTGTGGGCATTCATATACTTGTGATTGATCACACTCATCTTTCACAGACCTCTTTGTAGCAATTTAGATACTCTGTCCTAACAGTAAAGCAGAGAGATGGATCTGGATTTCCAGCTCTCCCTCATAATAGGGGCAGGGTTGTAGATGGTTAACGCTATAATTTTGTGATATATGTCTACATTCTTAGATACACAAAGCTCTTGGGTCAGAGGAGATATCTTTTATTAGACTAACTAAATAATAGCAAAAATTGTCCTTTCTTTGCAAGCTTTTGAGAACATACACCCTTCTTCAGGCTGAGGAGAATTCAAAGTTTGCAAAAGTCCTTCTAGGTAGAAAATAAACTCCATTTTGCACAGGGGAGGTAGAGGGTGGACGTTTATTCCCCAGTGTATCTCAGAGTCCTTTTGTGAGAGTGTTGCTTTGTAGCAAAACCCCCAGTTATTTTTTTATTTATTTTATTTTAAAATGCATTCCCTCCCCTTCCCCAACCATTTCTGACTTCTCTCCCTCTCTGTTCCCTATCGAAAGGTATAAGTGAGCTAAGACATAGGATAAGCTTCAGCATTTTATTTTGGTAGTGAGTTGAATTTGTTTAATCTTTTTCTCCTTCTTTATATTGTATAATTATTATGTTTACATTGATTTTTACTGTTCCATATTACTGTTTTACTGATACTATATGATTTAGGACTACCTACGTAAGTTAGCATAAATCATATCAAGTTTCCATTTTGTTTGTCAAGTCCCCATCTTTTCCCCATCCCCTGATGTGTAACCCATGACTCATACCTACCCTTCCTATGTAACTTGGTTCCTGAATGAATGGGGATGAATGAGGGTGCTTGAGAGACAATGGCAGTAGGTCTAAAAATAGCTCCTTCTGAATGACCGAAACATCAATACCAATACCTGGACCAATGACCCAGCCAGTGGAACCACCCTCAGCATTCAAGAAACAAAAGATGAGGCAACCCACCATTGTGTCAAGGCTGCACATGCTCAGTAAAAACACCTGGAGCCCTCTGGAACAGAACTGACCTTGCTTGGACATGCCCTCCCCATAGAAGATCAGAGGTAGTCTGCCCCATAAAAAGGGGTAGTGAAGACTGACTCCTTGGGACACCCTCTCCATCTGGACCAGCACCATGCCACACCATCTATCCACCCAGAGGCCCTGCCGGTGACCCCCCTCTGGACAACACCTACTGGACAAGGACCCCAAGCTTGGATAGGTAGATATCCCCACCCTCTCTTCAACCAAGGACTTGGACTCTGTTTCTCTTCCCTACCTGGACTCCAACCCTTCCACTGAGTCTCTTTCTCCTGCTGGGGGGGGGGGGGGGGGAACCAATAATTTCATGGGGCTGTGTAGTGTGTTGTCTGTTTAATAAACCTGTTATTTTGAAATCCTGAGTTGGGATTTTGTTTGTTTCCTGACTACTTCCTTCCTGACACCACTTTTCCCTCCCACTCCCCCAATTCTCAGCTGTCTGCCTCAGTTCCAGCCCCAAGCCCCTAGGTTTCTGCCTCTTTCTCTTTCCTGGCTGTCTCCTCCTTGCCACCAGGCTTTTCCCTTACACTAGTGACCTCGAGTAACCCTGGGGCCACTTGACCTTAAGTAACCCCAAGCCTCAGTTCCTCAGCCAGCTTCTCTCTAGTCCACTGGTTCTAATCCCAGTTCTGGCAACTTTCACTCCCTACACTTTAACTCTCTCTCTCAACTTAACCTTCCTCCAAGTATCCCATGTACCCCAAGCACACACATACATACCATACCATCTAAGTTAGGAACTTATCTGTGTGTATATGTAGGTGCGTTGTATGTGTGTGAACTGGTGTGTGTGTGTGTATGTATATATATGCCATTGTGTGCATGATATATGAATTAGTGATCTGTGTATGTGTAATGAGTATGCAGGTATGGACAATTGATTTTTGTCTTACGTTTGGGGTGTATAGTGTATGTGCTTGTATTGGTGATAGGTATGCATGTGCCTAGGCTGGTTTGGATGTGTATGTGCCTGAGTTGATAGTGTGTATGCACCTAACAGCTCAATATTGTGATCCTGAGAGGTGGCCTGACCCCACAGGGCAACATCTCTATAATGTGCATATTAGGCTGTCTTATTTCTGGGAGGTGTCCAATGCCACAGTCAGACAGGGAGGTGAAAAAAACCTTTGTTTATTGGTTAGCAATGAAGTTTACTTTTCCAAATGTCTAAAATATGATATCTTCCATGTTTCAGGGATCTGTGTTGAAGTCGTGTTGGCCTGAGAGAGAGAAACACAAAGCTCTTGGGTCAGAGGCAATATCTTTTATTAGACCAAGTAAATAGTGGCAATATAGACTAACGAAATAGTTGCTACATTCTGAGTCACTCCAATAGCTTTTTTTTTTCTAGAGGGGGAAATATGAACATGATCAGTAGTAAACAATTACCTTCTGAATATTTTTGTGAAATGGCATCATCAAAGTGTTTGTGTTTTTCAGGTTGAAACCTCATCTCTTGATTGTAAAGTTTTCCTGTTGTTTTTTGTGTGCACTAGGGTTGGGGTTAAAGGCCTGTGCAGTCACAGTGCAAAGAACCAAACCAGGCAGGCTTTAAAGAAGAAGACATTGTGGGTGCTGACAGATGTGAAGCTCCCTGCTGTAACTCAGTGCATGACAAAAAGCGCCATGGGTTACAGCAACTCCACTGACCCAACAGACATTCACTGCTGGGTCTGGGGGGTGGAGGATCAAGCTCCACATTGGAGCTGATCCAAGAGAGGCCATATGTCTGCAGCCTCTCTCCCCTAGCTCTGCCTCCTCCCCACCTGCTCTGTTGTTCTCTGTAGGATGGGAGGGGAATAGGGAGGGGAGGGAGCTCCTGTCTGGGTTTTGCCCAGCCTGTGCTGGAAGGGGGTTGGTGGATTGGAGCCCTTCCAAGGCAGAGCCCAAGCGGGCTGCAATATACCTGCCTGCTCTGGAACCATGCACTTTTGTCAGGACACAGCTATAGATTGCTTTCAAGGAGCAGATCATGTGACCAATATCACAGAGTTCAATTCTGGTACATTGCAGCAAGCAGAGGCAGTTGTCGAGAAGTCTTCAAATGAGAGAGAACTCTTCCACTAGATCTGGAACCTCCTGATCAAGTGACTAAGATTTGGATAACTGCCCAACCATTGTTCTTGGACAGTGGACAATGTTGTACTACAAGGGAGGCAGTCAGGGGTTTCTGGGTTAAATTCTCATGTCCCTGAGGGTGACAGAATGTATAATGTATCACTGGGGTCTTAACTTCTTTCTTCTCCCTTCACCCCTTCCATCCCTCCAAGTCTAACCCTTAATTTTCATGGTAAAGCAGAGTTTATACTATTCATCTGTAGAGTGTATGTACATATACAAATAGGGGATTTGACTATGTATGGGAAAAGAAGACCTGCTTTTGAATCTACTGATTGAAACAGAAATAAAAATCTTTCAAGCTGTTACTGACTTGAAACATTAAAGCAAATTTTATTACAGGGATTAGTTTACAATACACTTATTTATTAAAACAGAAAGACATCTTTATAAAAACTACTGTATAGAAAGACAAAAGCAGTGCAATAGCAGTGTAAAACACATTTTTGGTTTACCTGGCAATCACTTTAGAAGGAAATGATTCATAATATGAAGTCAGAGTATACAGCAAAAAAAAAAAAAATAGGACAAGTTTAGATCCAAAACTAGAATAGCAAATCACCGGACACCTGCATGTATTGAATTTAAACATCAAGTGTTTAAATAAATGATATTGTTTTTAAGGTATTAGTAAAAATAAGAAAACCACTATAATCCTAGAATTTCTAATTAGGTTAGAAGGGAACCTAAATTTTGACTGTAAACTATTAAAATATACTATTGTTAATATTTTAATATTTATGAAAGAGAGAGACTGAACGAATGCCTGCCTTGCATAACAGGCTTTGCAATGCTTATTAAAAAGTTACTCCAGGTGGTTGGGTTTTTTATGTTACCTTAATTTGCCCCCACTGGGTAGATTGTTAAACATAATTGAATAATTGGCTTTAAAAATATGTTTGAAATGTATTTTATTTATGCTACATCATACTTTTTCTTTATATGGACAGCTTTCATATAAAAACTCTAGCCATAATAAAACCTCAGTTATTTAAAATTGCTGCTACAGTATGCTGAAGGATACAGTAAAATTGACAGGCCAAATTGCTGCACTTGTGTATCTGTACTGAAATCAAAACCAGACATGAAAGATGGCTAAATGCAATGCTAACACCTACATACTCTTTTTACTAATTTCTTTTTGTCCTATTTTGTACAACACTAGAATATTTGTAAGCTGGACACACAAATTATTCTTAGTAAAATATAATATATGAGGGTATGTATATAATAAATTTAGACAGGGAAAAATGCCTGTAAACTATGAGCAACATAATAGCTGTTGAAAAGGGAGTCCTTCATGAGGGATAGGATGGGATTATAAATTTTCCATAATGGAGTGATTTCATCTCTCCTATTGTTCCAGTTAAATAGGAAAGGGCATTAGTAGGTGAGTTTCATTCCATCACTCATTTTCTTTTACATATTGCAGACATGATTATTTGAAGCTGTGATTAAATCAGGCTCTTAATGTAAAAGCAAATGCTGAATTTGGTGATGGTATGTTTTTGGTTTGTCATAATCAGCTAGCAGAAGGCTGTGATCTGATAGTTCTCTACATTTAGCTTATAGCTGAGATGCTGAAGCTACTGTTTGCCTAGTCATTGCTTTTTAAAAACTTCACAAGCTATATGTCACATAGAGGAGAAAAAAATCCAGTGATTTTTGATGCATATTTTTAGTTTAAGGCTCAACTAATATTAGTCTTATTTAAGATCCAGTATTTAGCTACAAGATATAGGCTATCATGATGTTTATGGAACGGTATGTTCCTCTGTTATGACATGGATTTATCTATATATGTTAATTTGTAGGAAGTATGGAAATTTCAACCAGTGAGTATCTACCTAAGATTAATTGGTTCTGTATAGAGATTCAAAAACACACATCTATTACAATGTATACACAGACTAGAAATAAAGCATAAAACTGCTCATTAATAACGCACAATTCCCAAAGGGAAAAACCCTTACAAAATACAGTAAGTCACACAAACCAGTATCTAATACAAATTCCTTCATGAACATAAGCTTTTTTACAAAGATCTCTGTGGTGGTTGTAACCTCACAATAAAAGTAGGTCATTTAAAAAACACTCAGGAAGATTTCTGATTTCTTGTTTAGGAGATCATTAGAATGACTATGTACACGAAAGGACACTGCTGATTGTAAAGTTGCTGAGTTTGTACTTCATGGGAAAATATTTGTTGTAATATTGCCCTATGGAGGATGAGCTTTTTGTGCCTTTGTTACTTTGGGTCTGACTTTTTTTTTTTTTCCCCTTACACTGGTGGAATCTGGGAGTTACTTTAGTAGAGTTCCAGTGTTATAAAAAAATCTTGGTCAAAAGCTGGCCCTCTGTTTTTTATTGTTTTAGTACTATGAAATTTGACACACAAATTAACAAACTCCGGGCTAAAATTCAGGGACCGTTGGCCCAAAAGCTAACTGAAAAAAATGTGTTCAGAATCTAACTTGCCCCCCTGACAATTTTTGATGTTTACAATTGTTCACTTCTTTCTGTTTTTAAATATTTTCCTCCTCTCATTTCTTTGCTTCAGGAAACATCCTCACAAGTACAAGGGAAATTGATCTTACAGAGGGGGAATGGAGAAACTGGTTATACATAATACAGTAAAATTCTTAAACAAAGTAGAAAAAATAGTGAAATAATTTTTCTTCAGTCTCCATGGTAATTGTGAGTGCTACAATATGGTAAGAAAATATCAGAGGGGTTTGATTTCTAAATTGATTGTGTTTCCTTAAGTTGGATGTTCCATCCTCATCCTTCTGTACTGTGGCATAGTGTCACATAACAAAGTGTCGTTTGTAGTCCTTTAAGAGCAATGTACCCCATAAGCTCAAAGGAGCAGTAGGTTTGGTCCTTAGAGGTGCTGCTGAGCTGTCTCCCACTTGATTTCTGTTTGGTAACAGAGGGCACATCTACACAAGATGTTTAATGCACAGAAGACTAATTCTACTGTACATTAGCATGGTGGGCAAAGCTCGTGCTAATACACAAATGCAGGGGTTGTCAACTGGGGGTATGTGTGCCCCCCAGGGGTACTTGAGAAGGCCCTAGGGGGTACGTGTGGGTGGGCGGGGATGGAATACCACCACACACCATTCCGCGCTGCCGCTGCCCACCTGGCGAGATGTGGGGGGTGAGGTAAGCTCATGTGCAGTGGCTGCTGCTGCTCTGCATCTGGCTGTGTCCACCCTCCCCTCCATGTCCAGCCACTGGGGATACACTGCTCTGCGTCTGGCCACCAGGGTACACTAATCAAGAAAGGTTGAAAACCCCTGCAGTAATGCACAGTAGATTTAGTCTAATGCACAGTAGCATCACCAAAAATGTTCAACTGCACTAATGCGCAGTGGTGCCCATTACAGCACAGTAAGTTAGTACCTGTCATTACAAGTACTAAACACAATGAGCTGTAATTACAGCACTTTAATGAAGGTATAGATGCACCCAGATACTTTCTAAATTTCTGTAGGCCTGATCCTGTGCAGATCTATTGTAACTGATGGAAATGCAGTGTTACTGCTTTGGAGAGGGTGTAAAGTAACAAAGGACCTGTGAAAGGAAGGTGATTATTATAGGTAAAACCTCAGAGATAGTTTGCAAGGGAAGGTAGGTTGTGGGGAAGGAACTATTTTACCCAGTGGGTCAAGAACAGAAAAAATATTGTGTCCAGGTACATGGGTTTTCTGACCTAACTAACATATTGGGGCTGATGATTCCATCTAATGGCTCCATTTTGCAGCCTTTACTTGTGTGGAAAGCATGATCACAGGGGCTGTGTTACTTTGCTCTTGTGAGGGAAAATTTAATTCTTCAGGAGAAACGAATGCTGTGTGCACATTACATACATCCATACAGTGTTTGAGACCTACCCATAGTGTCCTTTGCTGGAACTCTGCTATTTTTCCGTGCTTCAACTAAAGTGCTTTGAATTAATCTCTTTTAATATGCTGTTTTTAGAAAACTAAAAGCTTTTGAGGTTCTAATGTTAACCATGAATTTAAAGAATATTGATTCCCCTTTTTTGCTTGGAGTGCTACATTTTCCACTGTAAAATACCTTAGAAATATTTCAAAGGTCCTAGTATGGCTCTTCAAGATGACTTGCATGTGGAGCAGGAGGAAGCACTGGAGCACCGTGCACAGTGGGGATGCTGCACGTATGCCCCTAGAGAGGAGGAAGGATTCGGAGCCTCCAGTGATGCTGATGGGGAGCATGCTTGCTTGTCTGTGACACCTGCTGTTTTAGATGTTCATTAGGGCTAGGGAAAGACATTACACACAAACTGATTTAAGTGATCATAAACTAGGTTAAATCTGTAACAGAACAGACATTCAGTACACAGAAACCAGTTAAAAAATGGCTGAAACAAACCTGGTTGCATATAGTATTAGACTTAACTGATTTGAGTCAAGCTGGTTTAATGCAATGTCTGTCCCAGATCCCTTCCTGGTTTAAATTAAACCAGACTCCCACAGCATCCGGGCATGCTCTCTGGGCTGGACAGGGCTTTCTGCTCCAGAGCAGGGCTGGCCCTGCCCATCTGCTCCCTGGCTGGAGCTCCAGCAGAGACTTGCAGGCATGGAGCATCTGCCTGGCTTCCTCCTGCTCCCCCCCCACCCCAACTGCTTGCAGCTCAAGCAGGGATCCCTCCCTGCCCGCTCCCAGAGCACGGATGGTAGCTAGCATGTGGTATGCTAGCTAATACTGAGAGGTGTCTGTGTAAGGCAGACAGGACAGTGTCTTTTTAGGGGTTTTTGGAGATAATCAACAGGACAGCTGGTAATGTCCCTCCCTTCTTTCCTTGCAAAAAGTTGTTTAAGAAGAGCTTGAACTAATGAGAGAGGCTTTGTTTTCTGATGGGGTGTTAAATGCTGATAACAGAGCTGATAAATGCTTTGTTATCAAGGGTGGGGGGGAGAGGGGAGGGAACCCCTTCCTAATCAGAGCTGAAGGTGCTGGGGTTATTATTATGGCTGGGGGTGTTTGAGGGGGGGGGGGGGGGGGGGCTGCTGTAGTGCCCCCTGCTTCTAGTCTGAGCCACTGCAGGCATGTGCCTGAATTTCCTCAGTCCAGAGGGGATGTCTTAACAGTTACAAACCTGGTTTAGCCTATCCAGGTTAGACTAACCTAGAAAGATTGAATCAATTAAGGCTCAGGCTTTTGAATGTGTGTCCCTAACCTAGATGTTGCATGCTCTCACCTTACTTAGGAATGCTTTCTATTTGCTGGCTGATGTGCAAGAAGATGGTACATGGACACATTCCTGTCTAACTCAGTCCTCTGGTGAGGACTTGGCTACTTCAAGCAAATCTGACTGGCCTCCCTTACTTGTGCCCTCCTACATAAATTGCTCCCAGTTCCTTTTTTCTGTTGACTGTATGTAAGCATGGAAGCCATAACTTGTTCCAAGTCATCAAGTAATAATCTATCCATTAGGTGTTCAGTAAAATAGTAAAATGTACTCAAGTCAAAGTAGTCTCTAAATGATATTCAATATGGAGTTGTTCTTGGTGTGGCCAATGCAATAAAATATATGCCTAGTCATTATCATATTGTTTTGTGTTTGAAAAAATATTAGCTATGATTTATTCATTTGGAATAAATGTGCTGTATAGACTGCTGGAATTCCAGAGGAATTACTCCTTTTCATTGTCACCACCAGGTGCTTTGTTTCTATATAAAGTCTCAATGCATGACTGAAGTTCACAGGAATGATTTGTATAAAACATACCACAGGATTTCAAATTAAACCTGTAACATAAAAAATAACATTTAGCTATTGCAACATACAGTGAGCATTCAATATGCTTCTGTGATTCTATCATTGCCACTTTGGCCTGCTCAGGAATCCTCAGATAAATTATGAAGCCAATCAATGGCTGAGGGAACTGGATTATTGCCTTGTAAAACAAGAGGGGCAATGGCATTATTGCTATTTGTAATATAAACATTTCTTTTTTTTCTTCCACTTTCTATTAGTTTCAGGAAGGGGAGAGGTGATGGTGGGGTGGTATCTATCTTATTTCTTTACAACCACTCTTCACCCTGAAGGAGGGTGTGTGTAGCTGAAACCACTTGGTGTGCTCAGGAGTCTGATGTCCTGCAGCTGACACAGCTGTGGGTGAAAGAAGAATTTAGGTGTTGGAATGACTATTATCTTGCATTCCAATTAGATGACAGGGGTTCCCTTGCATTATAATGTGCAATAAGGGGCAGGGGAGGGACAGTGACTTGGCTTGTTGACATCTAGACTATTGTGACATAATGTTCACCAGAGAACTTTGGAAAAAACTCACATTCAATATTGTGACACTTAGATTAGGCTCAAATGGCAATAGATGGATGGGGAGGCAAAGAAAGGTTATCTACCAAATGTCTTGTAGTCTGTGTCCACCTTGACATGGATCTTGCCAGAGCAACATGTGTTTCATTTGTCTGAGCATCTTCTCAATACAGTTTCTCCATTCAATAATAATAATCTTGGTCTAGAATGAAAATATTGCTTGCAGACTGCTTCCTGATCAAAAACTTTCTATGTTGTTTGCTTTTTTTTTTTTAAGTTGGCAGGTTGTGGATTCTCTTCAGGTGAGTTGGCCAACATCCATCTCAAGAGTGTCTTTCTTTTTCTGTCATTCAGCTGGACGGTTCTGTTGGAAGCTCCTCCCTGGATTCTAATCTTACCTCTCCCATCTTGAGGCACATCAATATATATATATATTTTCTGAAAGACAGAAAAT
Organism: Alligator sinensis; assembly: GCF_000455745.1. Lineage (NCBI taxonomy): Eukaryota > Metazoa > Chordata > Crocodylia > Alligatoridae > Alligator > Alligator sinensis. Next base: position 2,037,154 of record NW_005842068.1, on the reverse strand, counting down.
GGAAATATTTGTCAGGATGCTTCAAGCTGTCACTGTAATAGAATTTTCCATAAATGTAAACCTGTGTTTTCAAACTGACTTTAAAAAAATGTTTCCTAATAATACTGAACACTGACACTCATGCTTAATATAAATAGTCCTACTAAGAATTATTTCCATAGTCAGGTATGAGGTACTTGGTTGGTTGGGCTCTAATAAGAGAAATGAAACTAGTTTCTTCCCAAATTTCTCATCTTCTCTGTGGGTTAGTTTGTTGTTGATGATTGTCTTGTTAGGGCTATGTGTACATGCACCCACTGTTGTTGTCCCCAAAGGACAGTGAGTTCGTGCCTGGTGTGCTTGTGCCAATAAACACACAGGGGTGAAGGATCCAACTTAATCTTTATTTCTGCGCAGAAAGTGGTGCTTGGCAATCGTTCACAAAGCAAGCACACCCACCCCAGTGGGCATCTGCCTTATATAGCTACGTAACAGGTTAAACTTGCTGATGTGATGAAATGTGTAGCAAGCCCAGCAAGTAACCCCCGCTTCAGCTCCCCCCCAAGTAACCCCCCTTCCAGCTCCAGAACTTTGTTGATACAGCTTTTCCTTCTAGTGAGGCCAGCAATCAGCAACTACGCAACAAGCAATCTTCCCCCAGCCTAAACAACCTACTCTATGCCCTTGGTTAGATAAAATACTTTTTCAAAACATACAAAGCTGTTCCCTGGTTAAAATGCATAGTGAACGTTCAGGGGATCTCTGCTGGACATGGCTTCCAGCCCTACCTCTGTCCCTAGGGGTTTGGCCAGATGCCCCTGAAACAAGGGGTGCTTATCACTGTAACCATTATTCTCATGAAAAACCTTACTTGACTGAATAGTCTCCATGGACTTGGGAACATTTGCATAAATCAGATTTACCCATGTGTTGGGTATGGTGCTTATTGCTACTACTAATAGATTATGCATGGGGATGGGAATAATGCCTAAGCCAGATCCTTACTCGGCTGCTGATTCTTTTTGTGGCATTACTTAACTTTTACTTATGGGGCATGTCTATACTCTCAGTAGCTGAGAAACACTTCTTGCCTACCTGTTTCTGCTACATGTGCATCAGTCCTAGAAATGAAGCAGAAAAGCTGTCCTGAGATTGCCTCTCCTAGCCACTCTTGATCTGGTTCTGGAGTGCTTGCGAGTGGAGGGGGATCCCTCAGGTGGCTTCATTTTCTTATTTCAAGGATTGGTGCACATGGAGAGGTTGGGTGTGGCATGCTTCTCAGGCCTCCCAGGAGTGCTGCAGAATGTGTATAGCCATGTTTTCACTTACCACTATCTAAAAGAGTGACTGAGGCTCTAGTTCACATTATAATTCAAACACAATGCATTTGTTAATCATCTGTTAAGCAGTAACCTGGCCACATGTTCAGGGGATGAATAGTACCACAAAAAGGGAAATTAGTAAAAATGTGTAATTTTTGTGGCTCTTTTCCACTGTATCTTAAACTGAACATGTGGCAGTGTGAAGACTGCACCGAAGTCTCCAACTAGCCCAGATACTGTCTCTGCTGATGTTCAGCTATTGTTGTCAGGATCAGGCCCCTATCAGAGCTTGAACTGGCCCCAGTGTGATTTCTGCCAGCTCCAGGGACCATGTATGTGCAATCCTGGACCCAGGTGACAATCAGCCGATTGTTGGGCACTGAACATTGAACCTGCCAGATCTGATCTCTGATCCCAAAATCGCACATCCTGCCTTGCATTTGTGGCATGGCAGGAAGCTCAGTTGTTGGGATTGGGGATTAGATCCCATTGTGCCTTTACATTAACTCCGGTCAGTGGCCTAAGATATGTATTTGCTTTCCTCCAAAAGGTGTTGAGATTAGTGTTATTTGGAGTTTCTACAGCATGCCAGACAAAACAGATGTGATAAATGTGTTAAGTACTTGTACGCTCTTTACAAATGGTTCCTGGGTACTGAGCACCTGCAAATTGAGTCATTTTTGCAACATACTAAGATGTTCTCTGCTGAAGAATGCTAAATGGCCAAAATGTACAAAACATGGACGGAAAATGGAGACACAGGGTAAACAGATTTTGCCCAAGGTGACAGTAAATCACAGTACAGCTGAGAGAACTCTGCTCTCCTGAATCTCAGACCCTGCTGCCTGGAGGCCGAGAGTGACAGACTAGTTCATGTAGGAATCCAGCACTCACTCACACCTCAGGATCTTTTGTTATGTGTAGTATAACTTAACGTTTAGATAGTAGGTTAAATTTAGAGGTAGGTCAAGATTAGAAAAAAACATTAACTATAATAGTTGTAGGCAAGAGGCAATAATAGTATTACTCATCTGCATCTTCTTTCAGACACAAATTTCTCTTTATCCATTGTTAGTATTCCCAAACCGATGTACAACATCATACAGATTGCATGTCATTAGTGCAGTATAAAGAAACATCTGTTTCAGGGAACAAAATATTGTCATCTGCTGTTATTTAGTATATACCTATCAAATCAATTCAGAACATAGCGCTAGATTCACCATTTTGTTTACTCCAATTTTACATCAACATAGCTTCACATGAATGTAACAGTGAATCTGTTTCTAAGAGTACTATGTCAAGCCGTTATTTTTGAAAATGTTATTTTGAAAATGCAGGGGGAATTTGAAATAAAGAGGTACAAGCTGGCTCATATAGCACTGACTCATTTCCAGCCTTCACCCAAAGTTCCAATCAAATTAAATAATTAAGTTTTGAAAAAAGTTTGGGGTGAGTTTAGTTGTCTGCATTATCTTGTGCCTCTTGGTTCTGATTTGAAACAAAGAATGAAACATGATTGTTTTCATGGTATGTCTGACCTTGCCAAATCACGGAAAGGAACAAAACAAAACAAAAAATTATTTGTGAAAGCCTGCTTCTCATGAGGTTTCCATACTGAAGAAGTTGAAACAAGTCTGTTTAGTTCTAGAGGGAACCTTTTGAGATCTACTCATAACTTAAATTAAAATACCTGGACGGAGATATAAAATAGTAAGTGCACCTGTCACAGTTCAGGGCTAACTGTGTCCATTATGGTACCTTCGGGTTTTTTTTATGTGTATGTAAAGTGCATTGCATGCTGTTGGCTCAGGTGAAATTCTTTAGTATTATTCTTGTCATAACCCAATGGTTTTTAGTGCCTCGGCACAGTGGATTTTCCCCGCCACATTGGAACTTCTTTGCACGATGGAATTTTCTGCTGCAGAGAGAGACCCCCGGTGCAAAAAAGTTCCCGCCGTTTGTATGTAAATTTGCACCCCATTATTGGCTGATTCTAAATTATTCCTACTCAACGACTAGTAATTGGCTCGCTAGCCGTATAAAAATCCGCGCGACTTCCGCCCAAGTCGGAGAACTTTGAGCACGCTGCAGAGTGACTTTAAAGAATTCCTGACTCGTGGCAGAGTGAATCAGTAGCCTCATCAACTACCGATTTTTCCTCCCTGTCGCCAAGCGCTTATCCCCGACGTACCCTTTCCCTGCATGCCCGGTTCGTCTGTGGACTCACTGGCTCGGTTTCTTGCCAGTTGAAGCAACTCATTGTAACTACGCAAGCAGCCTTTACAGCCTGCATCGCAGCCACCAGCGGCGTAAGTAAAAACTATTTTTGCAACCAATACGCTGTCTCGCCTCTCCATCCACCAGCCCGCCTGATGTTCGCTTAATTAACCAGCGTTTCCCTTGGTCGGCTCTACCCCGCCGAGACATGGCGTCACGAACAAGATCTAAGGGCACGGTGGTGGAGATGAATCTAATTGAGTGCTGCCCCTGGCGCACAGGGATCCGCCGTGTGGAAAGCGCAAACGAGCTCTGGGCGCATATCGCCTACCACCAAGCGGAAGGAGGGGATAGAAGAAACATTGACGGCTACTTCTCAGTAAAAAGGGAAGGAGCAGTCATAAAGGAGTGGAGAACAAAGTTGTCTGTCAGGGAGTTCGGGTGTGTAATGGGCAGTGAGCAGGTTTACTATCGACCTCCAGAGGAAACACCGACCCTATCCCTAGCGGGGGTGAAGGTGAGGAAGGCGGAAAAGCTGTCCCCCGCTCAGGAGTTTGCCCAGTGCACCAGATACCTGAGGGAAGGAGGGGAACCCACCCCAACAGACTGGTTTAATTGTCCGACTTTAGTGCCTGGGTTGCGTGGTCACGAACTCCTCGTTCAACTCCGAGAAGACTTGGAGACCGAGGGTCGCCACATGGCAAGATGGGGGATAACAAAGTGGAAAAAGGGCAAAATAATAAATGTGTTATTCCGTTCAGTAGCGGGCCTACTACGGGAGAATGCAAACTTAGGGGCTCAGTTATATACAGCGGGCAAGGAGTCAATGGAGTGGACGGTAGAGGACTCCAAACCGACACTTAAAAATAGTGCCGGTTGCGTGGCTTCGCCGCCAGAAAATGGTGCCGAGAGAAACCCAAGCTGTCCGGAGAACCCAGAAAAGAGGGGCGGGGCTTCAGAAAAACAGGCAGAGATACGCCCAGCAAGCCCGCCCCCGGGAGTGACGTCGCTCCCAACGGCCCCGCCTCCTTGCCACGGGGAGGGGGCAATGGGAGGGAAGATGTATCCAGTGCTCCCTCCTGATGAATTTAACCCTTTCCTGGCTGCAGCTCACCCAGTAGCATTAACGAAGCATGTCGCAGATGAGGGAGGTACCACATGATCATTACATCTCGCACGTGCACCCGACCAGAGATACAAGAACTTTGAAACTCTGTCCATATGGCTGGGACGACTGATTGTGGAATTTGCATCTGACATACTGGACCTAGAAGAGGCAAGTGCCTTGACCCAACAAGCGGCGTGGAGTGGAGGACGCGCCACTGATCTGAACGTGGTCTTGGAAAACACACATTGGCCCATTCCTCTCCCGGCGCTCGTGGTGGGACAGGTAGCCCATAAATCCCACACCTGGCATGAGCGCCACCCACAAAAGACCAGCGTGGAACAATTTCTCTTGGCCATAATTGGAGTGTCATACCTTACGTGGAACCCAAGAATACATCCACTGGGACTAACAGATGCCCAGCGTAGGGAAAAATGGGCTCATCGCCACTTACCAAACCCCGGAGCAATTCCAACGCCTCTGGAGGCTATAAACACCTGTGTAGAGGTGTACGGAGGAAAGGACGCTGTCACACTCCGACTCTTCCTTAATTCAGTGGCAGGTCAGCCAGTAGGAAACCTCTTGGGTCATCTCCCACGATTACAGGTGCTCATGAAACAAAGCGAGGGAACTCCTATTGATGCAAAAGACCGGCTTTGTTGCATCCGGTTGGAGCACCAAGACCGAGGCGTCAGGAATTTGACTTACGGCGAGAGCCATGGTGATCACCCCAAAGATCAACGGAGGAAAGAGTTATGTTCAGATTCCTCCTCAGCCACTCTGGACTTACAAAGCAGCAGTTGTGTATCCTTGGGAATGAGGGCCAACGTTGTCTAGCCAACACACTAGGATTCAAATTCGGGGACAAGCCAAAAAATGAATAACGGCCGTCAGCTCCACCGGTGGCCTTCTCCAACTCAAACCTGACCCCACTGATCTCTGTCCCTATGCTGAACTTACTGTCTATGATCCCACTGATCCAGGTAATCAACAACAAGTGTTCTTCCTCCTCGACACCGGAGCTCAAGTTAATGTAATCACTTCAACGATACCCCACCAGAAAACCACAAAAACAATTAGGGTACAGGGACTTAACGCTGTTGCAGTTACAACAAAAGTCAAATTTACTGTCCAAGGCCCTCAACGCGCTCTAGGGGCAGTGTTAGGGGGCATCAATATTCTGGGAATTCCGGGAATCAAAGCGCTTAACCTCAAGGAACAAGTGTTACAAGCGCTACCCATCACTATCCCGAAGACGGATTGGCATTGACCGACGCTCTACAACACCTCCACCTGGCAATACTGACCAATCCCAACCAAGGGCCCCCTCAAAAAATCCCTCATTGATCTCCTGTAATGACTGGAGCAACAAGGTTGCATCAAACCAGTAACTGCCAGTACCTACCTGTCACCGGGGTAGGGAGTTGCAAAGCCTGGGAAACCCAACGAAGCCCGGCTAGTCGTTGATTACAGGGAGGCCAACAAAAGTTGTCAAGTGCTTCAGCAACCCAACCCTTCTACCCTACCACAATGAATGTTCGAAATGGTTCAATTCCAGTGAAACAAATGGGTCGGGGTCACACTGGACCTAAAGAACATGTTCTTTTCAATTCCGATAGTTGACCCTGAAGGAGTATTGAATATGTGCATCGAGGGCACCATGTACAGATGGACGGTCTGCCCGCAGGGATACTGCAATGCTCCGTCACTAGCCACCGGTGCCATGAATGATACCCTGAAGAACTTTCGTGCCTCACATACCCTTCCACCAACTGGTCGCCCACCTTCAGAGTGAGGGATGGATGATTAACGAGGAAAAGTCATGCCTACATCTCGTAGATGACATCACATTCCTTGGCACCCGATTCATTGGCTCCATCCACCATGGAATCTCATCTCACATCATGGTCCTGACATCGACCCATTAAAGAAATCTCTGCCCGTGACTAAAAGACATTTTCAGCAGCTCTTAGGTCACTTAAATTGGTATCGGCATTATGTTAACCCGAGTCATTTAGCACTCCTTACTAAATTACACCGACAGATCCGTAATAAGTCCCGAAAATCCACACCTTGGACGGAAGGGGACCAGCAGAATCTGCTTCGCCTGTTAGCCGCTGTCAAGAGTACGCAGCTCTATGCAATCAATCTTGGTGAACCATTAACCATAACCCTTGGATTCACCACAAACTACGTGTGGGCTGTTGTGCACAACCCTCGTGATGAACTAGTATACACTGCCCATAAGACTCTTCAAGCAGCACAACATCGGTATGGAGCTATAGGAAAAATCCTCCTAGCTGGACAGCTAGTGGACCCATTAGCAAGGGGGCACAGGACACTTCGCGCTCCCGTTGCCACGTTGCTGCCCTTGCTAGATGCAGAGAAAGTCGACCCGCGTTTTCAGGGGGAACCTAAGACATGGAACACGTTGGTGCTTACCCACCACTACAACTGGTGCTGCTGGAAATTTGAGGACACAAAACCTAGTCCTAGCCTGGAGGATGAGGAAAAGCTCCCAACGCTATATGGAACCTCTGCCCCAGCCTGGATGGCTTCAGATGGAACCTCCCGACACGGTGGAGGCTATGGGTATTATTAAGGATACAACACTTCCACGAGTCCATGCATTGGAAGCCCTCTGGATGCTACACCCTGTGTTGGCTCAGGGAAGACTTGGATCTGGTGGGTGCTGCCTGTGAACTGTGACAGCACCTGTGCAGCTAGCACCCTACCTGTGTGGCCCTGGGGAACACTGCCACCACAGAGGGAAGGACTGCTCCCCACCTGCTCAGGGGCTGTGTGGCCTGGCAGTAGCTTGCGCAGGCAGTCTTCACTGAAAAAAAAAAAGGCGAGGGTCCTTTTTTTTGTTTGTTTTTCACCCACAGAGCCTGCCCACCTCTCCCAGTAGCATCTTAATTTTGGGAATGTAGAAACTATAAGCAGCTTCCTACATCTGTTTGAAAATTAAATTTTGTCAGCATGCTTGGCTGTACAGTCTTTGTAAGGAGTGGATAAATAAGACGTCATGTACCGTGTTCTCTAACTCACAGACCAGCACTCAAATACCCTTACAAGAAAGCACTGATCAGTCAACTGGTGTGGGATGTAAAGCAGTTTCTATCCCATTTTTAAAGTTATTTAACTATCTGAAGAAAATCTTAATGTGTTCTGGGGAAAGTTCTATAATTTCTCACCTCTCTCAATTGCTTTTGGGGTGGATAGGTGCTGTGTGTGAGTGTGTGCTTGCAGAGAGAGATTGTATTAATAGTGACACCAGCAGCAGAACTGAAAAAAACATTCAACACTTTTCTAGCAGATTGCATGTTTAAAGTGCTGTACAGTGAGAAAAAAAGAAAGTGCTATTTATACATCCATCCTTTCAGATTGCTTGGCTAACTAACCACAAAAAGTGTTACTGCTTTTAGGTTGAAATCGTGATGTCATTTATGGGGGTTTGTTGTCTTGGTGGTGGTATTCAATAGACTGATCTTAAGTTCCTGCAACTAGTAAGAAAGCTTCCAGTGGCTTCAATAAACATTATGCAGGCCTCTAGTTCTGTACAATTTTGTAACTCCTATGAGAGTCTCTGGGTATAAAGTCAAGCAGTGGGTTTAACCATGGTGTGAGATGCACGTTACATAGATAAAACAAATAGGTCCCCTGAGTTTAATGGCCCATTGGGCTGTAGTATACTTAAGGACACCTGTTTCTATAGTCAATCACACACATCAGGTCTGTTCTTTGATTCTGCAGTCAGAATGATCAGCCAGGTACAGCTGGATTGACTGAGGACAGCCTTTGGCAGGCTTCAGGAGTTGAGGATTCACACTCATAGCTTCTCAAAACATAGCTGGATGCCTTAATTGCCCATTTCCCTGCCCTGTAAATGGATGTAGAGTTATTATTGTATTTTCTTGCATACAAACACACCCCTTCTACACAACACACACCTTGTTTTTGAAAGGCAGAATGAAGAAAAAAATATTCCTTGTAGAAACTAACTAGTAGCAGCTAGGGAGCTGAATCTGTTCCTGAGCCTGCTCCAGTCCATTGTGCCAGATGAAGTTTCAGCAACTAAAGCTGCTACCACTCTGTAGCTTCAAATTTCTGGACCTATAGGGTGTTTGTACACATACTTGATATTTAGTCACTAAAAATGTTCCTGGTTTAATTTCCCTTTCTTATTTTTGGTGACTAATTATGTAATGTGTACCTGATTTAGCATAATAAGCCCTTACATGTTCTAACTAGTAGGGGTGTGCAAAATGAGCTGTATTTGATTTGGATTCGGATTTGGCCCAAATCGGGGACAGTGATTCAATTTGGATCACTGTCCCCGATTCAATTTGGCCGAATCCAAATCTGAAGATTCGATGCTGATTCAGAGAATCAGCAATTCAGTCATAGACACAGCTTTACATGTTTTCTACATACCTCAAGGTACCAGGTAGCTCATGAACGCTGCAATAATGAGGTGGATGGAGTGTCCCACAGGAGTGCATGGTGGGGGAGGGGGGGCCACTGTGTGCTTGGCAGTGAACCTGTAAGTGGACTGGAAGAACTTCAGGTCTGCCGAGGAGTGCTCAGGGGGGTCCCCCCACATCCTCCCAGCTCAATGATCAGCTGCAGAGGAACCCTGGGTGCCCCCCCATCCTAGGAGGCACCAGTCACCAAGCCAGGGGGACACAGGGGGGCCCCCACCCCACACTCCCCGGTGGGCCCAGAAGTGGACCAGAAGCACTTCTGGTTCACTTCCAGGTCTGCTGCCAAGCATGCTGGGGAGCCCCCCATGCTCCTGTGGGACACTCCATCTGCCCCAGCACCACAGTGTTGACAAGCCACCTGGTACCTTGAGGTATGTAGAAAAAAACATTTAAAGCTGTGTCTATGTCTGAATTTCTGAATCTTTCCAAATCTCTCCGAATTGATTTGGAGGGTTCCAATTCAATTCAGAGAGATTAAAGGGTTTCCTGATTCAATTTGGATTTGGAGAATCAGGGGCTGAAGCTTTGCACAGCCCTAATGACTAGTAAAAAGTGCTAGGGGGTACTCCAGAACAATTTTTTCTTCTGCCCTTTCAGTACTACCTTACTGCCAGGCAGCACTTTAGGACAAGAAACACCCTGCCACAGCACTTGTGCTGCTCGGGCAGGTGCTGGCCGGGTGCAGGGTACCCTTAGGTGCAAAATGTTTAACCCTGCAAAGCCCTTCTCAGGGCAACTTTTGTTGCGCCTTTTTCCAGCACACGTGTGTTTTCATGTGCTTACCAGGCTGGCACCAGACTGTGTGTTGTGTTTTTTTTTTTTACACCAGAATGAGGCTGTCTGCCCCCTGAGGGCCTATAAAGTCCTGGAGCAGGTATTGGGGTGCGCACACGGTATTGAAGATTGAGAGACTTCTGAGGCAAATTAGAGATGGCAGCACACCAGAGGCACAAGAACTCAGCCCAGGGGGCACACTTGTCCCTGGCACAGCACCAGTGCCTGCTGCTTGCTGATGATGTTGGGTGCAGTTTTCCTTTTGAGTGCAGGATGAGGCCACTTTTGTGACACTTGAAAGAGGACACTGAACTGTTCCACAAGCAACCGGGACACTTAAGGTTTGGTAAGTAAGAACGGACACTTGGCTGCACCCTGAGGGAAGGCACCTTTTCTTCAGGCTTTAGCATTACAATATTAGTGATTTCAATATTCATTGTGTCTAGCACATTTTCTGCTGTAATCAAAATATTCCTTATGTCTTCCTCCTGCAAAATGTGAAAATACCTTTTAAAGGTTTCTTACTGTTTTGAACATCTAAAAAAAGTCCTTCCACACTCCTTTCTCCATGGCTGGGGGGCTTCTCTGGGCAAATAGTCTTTCCACACACCTTCCCTGCCCCATGGCTGTGGCTTCTTGGGGAAAATACTCTTTTCACTCTTACCTTCCCCAACATCAAGGTGAGGGGGGCCTTCTGGTGCAAAATAGTCCTTCCACAGACTTTCTCCCATGGCCAGAGGGCTTCTGGGGCAAATAGTCTTTCCACACACCTTCTCTGCCCCATGGCTGGGGGGCTTTTGGGGCATAATAGTCCTTCCACACACCTTCCCCCACATCTGGGGGGATTCTTGGGGAAAATAGTCTTTCTACACACCTTCCCTTAGCAGGCATAGTGAGAAAGCCAATTTGGAGGTTATGAAATGCAGTAGTAATGACACAGTACAATGTTTTAAGGAATACAATCAGAAGGTTGATCTCATTTAGAGGGGGGAATTAAAGGTTCAAACAGGAGTTTGTAACAGAGTTTCATGAATGCTGATGTACTGGGAGCAGCACTGAGAGTAGCCCACCAAAAAAACCTCTCCAATCTCTTGCAAAGGAGAGCCATGCATCCTGTAGCCACAAGAGAAGAGCCCCAAGGTGCTTCAGGGATGATCATGAGGAGTAGGAGGAGGATGTTGATGTGACCGGGAAGGGTGCAGGGGGGCTCATCTCATGGGGCAGTAGGTTCTTATGACTAGAGTTTTCTATGACCCCCCAGGATTGGTGTGCTTCTCCCTCCGTCATGTACTGCCAACCCAGTATTTGCAAAGCAGATTGCATTTCAACCTACTGGGGGCTAGATGGGGACTGTGTGAACCAGGTTACGTTCTATATCTCTTCTCTCTACCTACTTTAAAAAAAAATCTCTGATAGAAATAAAGTATCACAAAAGAACTTTGAAAAGCATCCTGTATTTTAATTTTCCATAAAAGAAGCTGGGTGAAAATCTTCTGTGATGCTAGGTGGGGTGATAAAGGAAAGCACCCAATAATATGAATCCCAAATCTGATGACAGCCAGCATGGGGCCAGCATAACCAAGGCTATTGTCTTGTGGTTGAGGGCACTTATGAAGTAGATCATCAGCCATTAGCCCTTTACAAGGCATAGGGGAACCACCCTACATAATGTAGCATAAATTAGGTATGGGACACATCAGGAATACAGACAGCTGCAAGATGCCTTTGCGCTGCCCAGTGTGTCAACCTTCTCATCAGGCATGGGCAGTCACTTGGGGTACTTCCCTACCCATTCCATGGGTAATATGAATAATTCCCCTCTCACTGCCTCCCCCCCCCCCCCACAAAAAAAAAATTATCGGGCAACCCCCCCCCCCGAAAAAAAAAAATTGTAGTGCACACTACTGTGTACATGCTGTGGCACAACCACCTTCCCAGCACAGGACCAGTGGGAATGCCAGTGGGAATGCTGTAGGCACCTGTGCTTTGGGGATAAAGGAGAGTCCAGGACAGTGGTAAGTTGGAGTATAGTGGGGTAGCTTGCAAAAGGACAGCGATTTGGAGTTGAATTTTTGGAATGGGGTAACTGCTCAATGTCATATCCCCTGATAGCTCCACAAAGGCCTGACAGCAAAGATGCAGCAACACAGACAGAGGAGGACTGGTATCAATGGGAATATACATTCATTACTTAGGTACATATGTAATGGAAACAATTGTTAAATACAGTTATGTCCTGCGATAAGAAAGTTCAAGTACTTGGATTTCATATTTAGCAAACAGAGACACCACACATTCCCTCTGAGCTCCTCCAGCTCAGGTCCCTTCTGCGTGCTCCTACCCACTCCCTGCCCCTCCTGTTTCTCTCTTGCCTTTCCCCAGCCTATGCTTGGGGGACCCCCTCTCTGCCCCTTTTCCCCACTTTCTGAGCTTTTTCCCCATGCTCTGGCATCCTCACCTGCCTCCAACCCTCCCCCACTCCTGCCTG
>NW_005842068.1:2023792-2024769 GCF_000455745.1 Alligator sinensis | reverse complement strand
CCTGCTGCCTCCCTCCTCCAAGCCCCTTACCTTGGTCTCTGCTACCTCCTCCTGCCTTAAGGCTTGCCTTCAGCCTCTGCAGGGCTGTTTTGTCCCCCCTGGAGCTGATGTTGGGGCTGTTTTATCCCCCTCCCAGTCCCCAGCTTCAGTTCAAGGCTTTTTTTTTTTTTGCTCCTTGCAGTGGCCCCTTTGGGAGAGTAAACCCTCTCCTGACCAGGAAGGCTGCCAGCAGCCAGGGCACATGGCACAGGGATGTCTCTGCAGACTTGCCCCTCAGCCATGGCCTGTGGGTGCACGCCTCTCTCCACTTCAGGGTGGAGGCCTGTGCCGGTGCTCTGGCAGACCTGATGGAAAGCCGGAATGTCTGGTATGCTACCTGGGTGAACTCAGTGCCTGTCATCTACCTGAGCTCCCCTGGGCTGGTGAGGGAGTTGTGTGCAGCAGGGATGGCAGTCTCAGGCATCCACTACTTGGCCACACCCCTGGAGACCCTGGCAGTGCAGATGGTGGCCTTGAACATCCCCCCACACCTACCAGACTGGGACCTCACCAAAGCACTTGAGCGCTATGGCATCCTCATTAGCTCCTGGTGCAGACTGATCATGGGGAGCAGGGACCCCAGGCTCAGGCATGTCCTGTCCTTCCAGAGGCAGGTGTTCATGCTTCTCAAGGGGGGCCCCCAGACCCTGTCTCCCTCCATGACCTTTGCAGTGGATGAGAGGCAGTACGTGGTCTACATCTCCCAGGCCGAGACTGGGTGCCACCACTGTGGCAGTGGCTCCCACCTGGCTGCCCAGTGCCTGCTGGGACAGTTAGCCAGGACACTGGCTGCTGCATCTGCACAGGGGGATGGCACATCCACCTTCAGCACAGAAGCCTCATTGAAGGGTGGGGCTGAGAGTTCCTCCCAGCCCCCCTCCAACCCTGCTCCATCTGGGGGGATTGGCACCTCTGGTGTGAGCATGCCGCCCGGCGGG
>NW_005842068.1:1998183-2023761 GCF_000455745.1 Alligator sinensis | reverse complement strand
GGGGGGGGTGTGGCGCTAGGGTGTCTTCCCAGGTTCCCCCTGCCACTGTTGGGCAGACCTGAGCCTGACCTCACCCTGCCTCCCCCCCTGGCAACCGTGCCACCTCAGGCCATGACTGAGGATGTCCCAGCTACATGGGGAGTGTGTGCTGGAGGAGTCAGGCAACCCCTCACCCCCATCCCAGGCCGTGGAACTCATGAGCAGTGGGGGGAGATGGAACGTCTGCCTCTCTGGCATCAGGCACAGGAGACAGCAGAGGGGCCTGCCAGCCCCGCACCAGTTCCCCTTCCTACTGAGGCCGACACTGAGGAGATGGAGTGCCTTCCCTCTGAGTGCTGCCAGTGGCCTCAGGAGCGGGACAAAGTTTCCCCCCCGAAGCTGATGGGGATCAATCTCTCGGAGACAGTTGTCAACCTGGATGCTGAGGGGGGCCTGCTAGGGAGCCTGGCCATCGAGGGCATGTTCACTGGCCTCACTGGTAGGTGCCCTCCTAGGGTGAGGCCCTGCTGGTTCTCAGTTGGGAACATTGAGCTCCTGCTGGAGAGCCCCCCCCTGGGTGGCCCCCAACTACAGAGGCCTCGACCTTTTTGGAGCAGACCAAGGGCCAGAAGAACGTAGCAGAGAGTATCCATCAGTGGAGCCTGGACCCCACGCAGTTTGCCTGCACCGCCAGTGACGTGGCGGGGCTCACGTGCTGGGATTTGGTCATGTGTCAACATGCCTTCTGTCTTGAGAAGCTGGTGACCCAGGGGTGAGGAAGGTATGGGGCCAGGGCAGGTCCACAGAGTAGAATAGGGCACGATAGACCTTCCCCTGTCTCTGTGGCCTTGCTCTGCTCTATCACCTGCTCTCCCACCTATACTCTGCCTATCCTTCCTCTCTATTCTCCTGCTCAAGGCTGTTACCACAATTGCCTCGCTGAATACCAATGGCTGCAGGGACCCAGTGAAGTGAATGGCCATCCTGGAGGGTTTGCGGAAGAAGCGGCTGGCGATCACCTTCCTCCAGGAGACGCACAGTGACACATATGATCAAGCCAACTGGCAGGCTGTCTGGAGAAGCCACCTATTTCTGAGCCATGGTACCAACCTCAGTGCCAGGGTGGCAACCCTCCTGTCCTCATGGGTGGGGGCTTCTACTGTACTATCGATGTGCAGCTAGACAGCATGGGGCCAGAAACACATCTGCCTTCAGCTCACAAGCTGTGGGCCATGCTGGAGGCAGTGGACCTCGTTGATGCCTGGTGGGTCCTCCATGCCGATGTGCACCAGTACACTCGGGCAAAGATGAGTGCCAGTGGGATTGCCATGGCCCACCTCAACCACCTCTACATCACCTGGCACCACCTGCCACCACTGTGCAGCAGCCACATCATCCCACCAGGCCTCTCGGACCATGCCCTGGTCTGCTGTGAATTCAGCCTGCCCGGCAGGACACACATACAGGCCCCTTACTGGTGCCTCAACATCAGCCTGCTACAGGATACCCACTTCTGGGACTGCTTTGCCCACCTTTGGAGGAGCTGGGATGCCATGTGAGCAGACTACTCCTCCTGGAGCCTGTGGTGGGACATGGGGAAGATCCAGGTCTGGGCATTCTGCCAGCAGTATTCCCAGCTGGCAGCAAGTGAGATCCGCCACTGCACCCAGGAGCTAGAGGAGGATGTGGCAGAGCTTGAGGTGGCCCTGCTCCATGCCAGCAAAGATGAGCTCCTCAAGAGCCTCTGGTTCTGCAGGAAATGCCTGTAGGAGCTGGCAGAGGGTGTGCCCCACAGTGTGAAGGTGCATGCTCACTGCCAGGAACTGGCAGAGGCTGGCGCCCTGACCCACTTCTTCTTTAGCTTGGAGAGGTGGCAAGCTGCGGTGAAGGACTTGGACCATCTCAAGACCCTGGAGGGACAACTGCTCACGGACCCAGGCGAGGTGCATGGACACACCACCACCTTTTATCGGGACTTGTTTGTGGCTGACCTCACCTGGCTGGAGGTCACTTGGCGGCTTCATGAGGACCTGCCATGCCTCTGCACTTCGCAGGCTGAGGCCCTAGAGTATGATCTCTCTCTGGCAAGGCTCGAGGCTGCTTTGGGGGGACTCACCTCGGGTAGGGCCTTGGGCCTTGACAGACTGCCTGTGGAGTTTTACAAAGCCTTCTGGCCCCTTCTTGGGCCCAGCCTCCTCCGTGCCTTGTGTGAGAGCCTCACCGACAGGACCCTGCTGACCAGCTGCCACTGAATGGTGCTCACCTTGCTGCCTAAGAAGGGGGACTTAGCTGCCTTAAGAACTGGTGTCCGGTCTCCCTTCTGTGAGCCAGCTATAAGATCTTGGTGAAGGTGCTGGCGAACCAACTCCACACCATCATGGCCTCTGTCATCAGTCCTGGGCAGATCTACTGTGCGCCTGGCAGGACCATCCAGGACAAACTGTTCCTGTTGCGTGATCTGCTTGTGGCTGTGAAGCTCTTTGGCCTGGATGTTAGCCTGGTCTCTCTGGACCAGGAGAAGGCCTTCAGCTGGGTCAACCACCAGTACCTGGTCGGCATCCTCGAGGCTTTTGGCTTTGGGCCCCTTGTCATCACGGCACTCCGGGTCCTGTATCATGACATCTCCAACCTCCTGAAGGTGAATGGCATGCTGTGCACCCCATTCCTGGTGCATTGGGGCATCTGCCAGGGCTGCATCCTGTCGGGCATGCTGTACACCCTGGCCATCAAACTGCTGCTGCGCGTTCTGCGATGCCACCTGACCGGCTTAGCCCTGGTGCTGGCACCAGGCCTGACCACTGGCCCCCCGATTCAGCTGACGGCATATGCGGATGACATGACAGTCTTCCTAGGAAGCCAGGAGCATGTGCGGACCCTGGTGGACTGCCAGCGTACCTATGGGCTCACCTCTTTGGTCCGCATCAACTGGGGAAAGAGAAGCACCCTCCTGCTTGGGACTTGGGCCAGAACACCCACCCCCCAACTTGCTGGGGGGCCTTGTCTGGCTCCTGGAAGGCCTCAAAGCCCTGCAGGTGTTCCTGGGGACATCAGCCTTTGCGGCCTGCAACTTGGAGGACTTGGTGGAGGGGGTGGAGGCCCACCTGCAGTTCTGGTGCTGGCACCTGCCTGCCATTTCCTATCGTGGCTGGGTCCTCATCACCAACAACCTGGCAGTGGCAACCCTATGGCACCGGTGGATTGTGCCGGACCCCCCGCCAGAGCTGCTTGAGAGGCTGCAATAGCTCCTGGTGGACTTCTTTTGGGACAGACACCACTGAATCCTGTGAGCCACTAGTCTACCTGCCTACCACTGAGGGGGGTCAGGGCCTGATCGACCTGGCCAGCAGGGTGGCTACCTACTGCGTGCAAGCCCTCCAGCAGCTCCTGTAGGCTGAGGGCTACTTTTCATGGTGGCAGCTGGCATGCTGGTTCCTGCACCGAGTGGGGGGCCTCAGCTTTGACCAGGAGCTGTTCATGTTGGACCTTAGCTTCCTGAATGGGGTGGTCTTCCCCCAATTCTACCACAGCATGGTGCAGGCCTGCTGGGCCGCCTTCCACCTTTGTCCTGAGGCCAGGCACCTGTGGTTCCTACAGGTTTTTTTAGGAGCACCTGATCTACAACCCAGCCCTGCAACATGTGGTGTCAAGTCTGGCCTTCGCCAGCTTCATGGCTGTCCTCATCAAGGTGCACACCACCTGCCTGGGGCACCTCCTGGACCCCGCTCAGACAGGGCTGGCTGTCGGCCAAGGCTCTGGCCGCTTGCCTGGCCCTGGGCTCCATCTGCACTGTGGGCCGGCTTTTGTGAGCTGTTAGGGCCGCCCTCCTGATGGAGGCAGTGGCTGCCCTGGAAGCTTACCTCCAGGTGCACTGGCCCTCCCTATTGTGGATGCCATGGGCGATGCCTTCCCGCCAAGGTCTGTCATCCTGGTGGTGGCCAGTGACTGGCCCAACACACTGCTGAGACCCCCCGTGCCCTGCAGCAGCAACATGGGCTGCCCTTTCGGAACACAGCCCCTGAGGGGACTCTGTGCATGGGAGGTATGCACTCAGCACACCCAGGTGCTGACCGGCTGCCCCAACACCATGTGGCAGTGGTGCCTGGTGTTGCTGGGGGCCCCAGTGTGGTGCATGTTGTACAAGGCACACACTGCCAAGAAGACTGGCGACCTCCAGTGAAGGTTGGTGCATGGCATCCTTGCCACTGGCACCCTCGCATACCACCTGTACCCAGTGGCTTTGGCGTCCTGCTCCTTCTGCCCGGGGGCAGTAGAGGAGAACATTTTTCATGCCTTCCTCGACTGCCCCCAGCTGCAGCCACTGTTTGCCACACTTGGGGTGCTGCTTCAAGTGCTGGGCCGGGACTTTTTGGAACACACATACATCTGCTCCTTCCTGTACCGGGCAGCCAACTGGGGTGTGGTCAGCCTGGCCCACTTTCTGGTGGCCCAGGCCAAGATGGCTGCCCTGAAGAGCCGCTGAAACTGGCTCACCGGGACTGGGACAGACAACGGGGAGTAAGTGGGGAGTAAGAAAGGTGGGCCTGCAGCTTTTCTACCTGTTTCTGCAGGCCCACCTCTCACTCAAATTCGGGGATGCAGTCCTCCGATGGACTGTGCCCAGATTTGAGGAGTGGTGGGCCATCAAGGGGGCGCTGTGCCAGGTTGAAGGAGGACGCTAGCTCCTTGTGCTCTGACACTGCCACCTCCTCAGAGTGCGGGGGCATGTCTGGTGGCTGAGGTTTTGGGCTTTGCCCATGCCGGCTGGCCCCTGATGTTCTGAGGCCCCCCGAGCATCCCCGCTGTAGAATTGTATAATGTGTATATGTATATATGTATATATTTCTTTCATTTTTTGTCTAGAGTGTGAGGGCAGGCCCTGTGGGCCATAGGCCCACGTCTCATTGCTCATGCCTGGCTTCACAGGCCCACTTGCCTATCTCACTGCCCCCACCCTTTGTTTATTTACTTTTGTTGCAATGTATACTTGTTAAAAAGACTGCGGACTAGACTGTGCAGGCAGGCCTTGCAGGGCATGAGCCAAAGTTTTGTCCTTGAGGCTCAGATCTTTGGGCCAACCTACAGTTTCTTTACTGCCCTCCATTTGTCACCTTCCCCAGAATAAATGTTTGTAAAAGTCAAAGTCTTCCTTTTCTTTCTTTCTTTCAAGATGGCCACCGACAGGTGAAGCCCTTCTGAGATCCTCCACCTCAGGTCCCTTCTGTGCGTTCCCGCCCCGCTCCCTGCCCGACCTCTTTCTTACTCCCCACTAAACCTTGCCTTTCTCCAGCTTGTGCTTGGGGACCCCCTCTATGCCCCTTTTCTCCACTTTCAGAGCTTTTTCCCCAGGGCGGTGGCATTATCACTTGCCTCTGCCCCTCCCCTTCTCCCACCTGTACTTTCCCTTTGATTCCTACTGCTTCCCTCCTCCAGAGCCCCTTACCCTGGTCTCTGACACCTCCTCCTGCCTTAGGGCTTATCTTCAGCCTCTGCAGGGCTGTTCTGTGCCCCCTGGAACTGATGTTGGGGCTGTTTTAGCCCCCTCCCAGTCCCCAGTTTCAGTTCAAAGTTTTGGGGTTTTTTGCTCCTTGCAGCAGCTTCTCTGAGAGAGCTAACCCTCTCATGCCCAGGATGGCTGCCAGCAGCCAGGGCATATGGCACGGGGATGTCTCTGCAGACCTGCCCCTCAGCCATGGCCTGCGGGTGTATGCTCCTCTCCACATCAGGGTGGAGGCCTGTGCCGGTGCTCTGGCAGACCTGGTGGAATGCCTGGAACACCTCCCGGGTGAACTCAGTGCCCATCATGTACCTGAGCTCCCCCAGCCTGGTGAGGTAGGTGTGTGTGGTGGGGCTGGTGGTCTCAGGCGTCCAGTACTTGGCTATGCCCCTAGAGACCCTGGCAGTGTGGGCGGTGGCCTCCAACATCCCCCCGCACCTGCCAGACCAGGACCTCATCAAAGCACTTGAGCGCTATTGTGTCCTCACTAACCCCTGGCACAGGCTGACCATGCAGAGCAGGGACCCCAGGCTCAGGCATGTCCTGTCCTTCTGGAGGAAGGCATTCATCCTTCTCAAGGGGGGCCCCCAGACCCTGCTTCTCTCCATGACCTTTGTGGTGGCTGAGAGGTAGTATATGGTGTACTTCTCCCAGGGCAGAATCTCATGCTGACACTGACACCCCACCAGGAGTGGTGACCGTGGCCTCCTCTCAGCCTCCCTCCACCCTCCACCTGCCTGGTGGGGCTGCCCCCCCAGTGTGGGGGCCTCATCTGGTGGAGGGGCTCGGATAGCCTTCCAGTCCCCCCCCCCATCCCAGTTCCATCTGGGGTGGCTAGTGCCCCAGGTGCTGAGGCCCTGTTGGGTGGAACAACCAAGACCCCCTCTCCACCTCCCTCCACCCTGCCTCATTTAAGGTGGTGGGCCTGGAGGTGGTGAGCCCCAAGCAGCCCGGCCCTCCCTCTTTGGGAGAGGTGCCACCTATCTCTACTGCAAAGAAAGCCAAGAGCAAGAGGTGGAAGGGAGGTTCCCAAGGAGCCCTAGCCCCTTTAGGGCCCGCATCTGCAAGTGCCAGGGAGAATGTAGCCAGGGAGCCTGACTCCACCCTGCCTGCCCCTCCCCCCCAGTGACTCTGCCACCTCAGGCCATGACTGAGGATGTCCCAGTGGCACGGGGGGTAATGGGGGAGTCAGGCAACCCCTCACCCCCATCTCAGCCTGTGGGAATCGTGGATGGTGGGAGGGAGGATGGAGTGCCAGCCTCTCCAATGTCAGGGGCAGGAGACAGCAGAGGGGCCTGGCACCCCCCCACCCACTCCCCTGCCCACCGAGTCTGATGATGAGGAGATGGAGTGCCTGCCTCCAAGCAGGATGACATTTGCCCCTGAAGCAGGTGGGGATTGATCTCCTGGAGATGGTCCTCAACCCGGATGCTGAGGGGGGCCTCCTAGGGAGCCTGGCCATTGAAAGCACGTTCACTGGCCTTACTGGTAGGTCCCCTGTCAGGGTGAGGCCCCACCAGTTATCGGTTGGGAATATCCAGCTCCTGCTGGAGAACCCCCCTGGGCAGCCCCCAGCTATGGAAGCCTCATCGACCTCTTGGAACATACCAAGGGCTAGAGAAACATGGTGGAAAGTATCCGTCAGTGGTGTCCGGACCCCGTGCAACTTGCTCGCACCACCAGTGATGCACTGAGGCTCATGCACAAGAATCTGGGCACATGTCAACATGCCTTCCACCTTGAGAACCTGGTGACCTGGGTGAGGGTGGTGTGGGGCTGGGGTGGGTCCACAAAGTAGAATAGGGCATGATAGGCCCTCCCCTTTCTCTGTGGCTTTGCTTTGCTCTGTCACCTGTTCTCCCACCTATACCCTGCCTATCCTTCCTCTCTATTCTGCTCATGGCTGCTACCACAATTGCCTCGCTGAATACCAACAGCTGCAGGAACCCGGTGAAGTGGACAGCCATCCTGGAGGGTTTGTGGCAGAAGCAGCTGGTGACTGCCTCCCTCTAGGAGACACACATCAACGTGCACAATCAAGCCGACTGGCATGCTGTCTGGAGAGGCCACCTGTTTCTGAGCCATGGTACCAACCTGAGTGCTGGGGTGGCAACTACAACTCAGCGGTGGCACAAGAGGTCGTCTCTGGCCAGCTGGGGACCATCCATGTCACCCTGCCACACCAGAGCCTGCTCCTTGTAAACATCTATGTGCCCACCCAGGGGAGGGAGAGAGAGCCTTCTTACAGTCTCTGGGTGACCTCCTGTGTGATGCCAGTGAGAGTGATGACCTGCTCCTAATGGGTGGGGACTTCAATTGCTCCAGTGATGTGCGGCTACACTGGACAGGGCCGGAGCTGCACCTGCCTATGGCCTGTAAGCTGCGGGCCATGCTGGAGGCAGCAGATCTTGTTGACGCCTGGCGGGTCCTCCACGCCGACGTACACCAATACACCTGGGCAAAGATGAGCACCAGTGGGATCACCATGACCCGCCTCAAACACCTCTACATCGCCTGGCACCATCTGCCATTACCGTGCAGCAGCTGCATCATCTCATCAGGCCTCTCGGACCATGTCCTGGTCTGCTGCGAACTCAGCCTGCCTGGCAGGGTGCATACATGGACCCCTTACTGGTTCCTCAACATCAGCCTGCTACAGGACATCCACTTCCGGGATTGCTTCACCCACCTCTGGAGGAGCTGGGAGGCCACCCAAGCAGATTCCTCCTCCTGGCGGCTGTGGTGGGACATGGGGAAGATCCAGGTCCAGGCGTTTTGCCAGCAGTAGTCCCAGCTGGCAGTGAGATCCACCGCCACACCCAGGAGCTGGAGGTGGATGTGGTGGAGCTCGAGATGGCCTTGCTCCACACCAGCAATGACACGTTGCTCTTTGAGAGCCTCCAGTCCTGCAAGAAATGCCTGCTGGAGCTGGCAGTGGCAAAGGACATGGCCCATGGTGCGAAGGTGCATGCCCGCTGCCAGGAACTGGTGGAAGACAACACCCTGACCAGCTTCTTCTTCAGCCTGGAGAGGCGGCGGGCTGTAGCAAAGGACTTGGACCATCTCAAGACCCTGGAGGGATGACTGCTCATGGACCTGGGTGAAGTGTGGGTGCACACCATTGCCTTCTACCGGGACTTGTTTGTGGCTGACCCACCTGCCCAGAGGCCACTTGGTGGCTGCATGAGGACCTGCCATGCCTCTGTATTTCACAGGCTGAGGCCCTGGAGCATGACCTTTCTCTGGCAGGGCTCAAGGCTGCTTTGGGGGGGCTCACCTTGGGCAGGTCCTTGGGCCTTGATGGACTGCCTGTGGAGTTTTACAAAGCCTTCTGGCTCCTCCTTGGGCCCAGCCACCTCCGTGTCTTGCGTGAGAGCCTCACTGATGGGACCCTGCCAACCAGCTGCCACCAGATAGTGCTCACCTTGTTGCCCAAGAAGGGGGACTTGGCTGCCTTAAGAACTGGTGTCCTGTCTCCCTTCTGTGAGTCAACTATAAGATCTTGGTGAAAGTGCTGGTGAACCGACTCTGCACTGTCATGGTCTCTGTCATCGGGCCCAAGCAGAGCTACTGTGTGCTGTGCAGGACCATCCAGGACAACCTGTTCCTGCTGCGTGACCTGCTCGCGGTTGTGGAGCTCTTTGGCCTGGGCATCAGCCTGGTCTCTCTGGACCAGGAGAAGGCCTTTGATCAGGCTGACCACCTGCTCAGCACCCTCAAGGCTTCTGGCTTCAGGTCCCTTTTTATTGCGGCACTCTGGGTCCTGTATCAAGACTTCTCCAGCCTGCTGAAGGTGAATGGCATGCTGTGCTCCCCATTTCTGGTGTGTTGGGGCATCAGCCACGGCTTCCCCCTGTTGGGCATTCTGTACACCCTGGCCATTGAACCACTGCTGCACATTCTGCGTTGCTGCCTGACCAGCTTAGCCCTGCCAGCAGCACTGGGCCTGACCACCGGCCCCCGTGATCCAGCTGACTGTGTAGGCAGATGACGTGACATTCTTCCTGGGCAGCCAGGAGGACGTGTGCGCCCTGGTGGACTGACAGCGTATCTACAAGCTCACCTCATTGGCCTGCATCAACTGGGGCACAAGCAAAACCCTCCTGCTCAGGACATGGGCTGGCACACCCCTCCAGACTTGCCGGGGGGACTCGCTTGGTGCTGGGAAGGCCTCAAAGTCCTGGGAGTGTTCCTGGGGCTGCCAGTCTTTGCAGCCTGCAACTGGGAGGACCTGGTGGAGGGGGTGGAGGCCCACCTGCAGTGCTGGTGCCTGCCTGCTCTTTCCTACTGTGGCTGGGTCCTTATTGCCACCAACCCGCTGGTGGCGACCCTGTGGCACTGCTGCACTGTGCTGGACCCCCAGCTGGAGCTGCTCGAGAGGCTGCAGTGGCTTCCTGGTGGACTTCTTTTGAGATGGATGCCACTGGCTCACATGAACTACTCTCTACCTGCCCACCACTGAGAGGGGCCAGGGCCTGACCAACCTGGCCGGCAACACGGGCTGGCCCTTCAGCATGCTGCCCCAGGGGGGACTCTACGCATGGATGGTGTGCACCCGGCATGCCCAGGTGCTGGCTAGCCACCCCAACACCATATGACAGTGGTGCCTGGTGTTGCCAGGGACCCCAGCGTTGTGCATGCTGTACAAGGCACCCACCGTGAAGAAGACCACAAAGTAGAATAGGGCATGATAGGCCCTCCCTTACTTCTTTAGTTGGGGAAAACATGAAAATGCACAGAAGGCTGCTTTTCACATTTGCTATAAAACAGCCAGGTTCTTCAGTTGTTGTTCACAAAGAGTATATGTGGGAAGTCAGAGAGGCTACTAGCATGATACACGTTAAGAGTAATGGCTGAAGGATTGGATCCCAGGTTTTTAAACCTTTAGTAGTTTGCACTTAATTTTAAAGGTTTTTCATTTGATACTTTTTGAGCTGTTTTGTAATACAGTTCTAGAAAGAATATAGACCCCACTTTATAATCCACTTTGATCACTTCAGAGGTTTTTAAAAGAAACCTGAAGCATGAAAACTTTAATTTACATGTGTTGAATAGGGAAACAGATGATGAAGGCTTGAGAACATAAATGGAAAGAGGATGTTGGAGTATTTTCCTGAAAAACATGCATTTTTTACAGAGTGTGTTTCTTCTTTCACTGAAGTATATTAACATCAGTTTTTTAAGAGACAAAATATTTTTCTCCTTCCATTAAAGCATGTTACCCTTTAAAAATAAGTTTTAAAAACTTAGAGTGAATCTTTAAAGCAGCTTGACAGATTTGGATGCTCAGTTTTCTATTGGGAATGAATATGAACTGGAAGCTCTAAAAACAGCACTCAGTGTACTTCCCTGAGTTCCCAAAGCAAAGAAAATTTAGACTGAAATCTTTATTCTGTACTCCATTTAGCTGTGTGTTTGTGGCAAAATCATCATATATTTTTACATGGCACTGTCATTAAATAATCAGTGGAAGTTAAGGCAAATTGATTTGTAAGGGGTGCATCTACACAAGATGTTTACTCACTAATTAGCTCTGCAGTAAACATCTCAATGTCTACATGTACACCCCTATTAGGATGCACAAAACTAATAAACTCTGCAGCAGGGTAGTACTTGTATATTTGTATATTTACAAGTACTATCCTGCTGCAGCTTTGTTTCGTGTACAGCTGTGCATGTGTAGACACTAACTTGGCTGGCTAAGGCACAAGGTGCTTCACTGTGGGAGCTGCCTGCTGGCTACCTCCCACACTGAAGCACCCTCGTGCCCCAGCCAGCTTCTCAGCAGCACGTTAAGTCTGGTCAGAGCAGCCCCAGGCTGGCAGGCTGACCCCGAGGGGACCCTGCCAGCCGGGCTGCTCCAACCAGGCTCCACAAGCTGTGCCTGAATAAACTGAATAATTGCTCCGAGGCACACATTCAAGTGGCAATAAGCTCCATAGTTTATTCACGTGCACTAATTGCACATATAGACACGGCCAAGGACTGCAAGAAAACTTAGATGTGAGCCTTTGAATTTAGGGTTTTGATAACCTTAATTAAATGGATATTTTTTCAAGCTATCACAGAACTAGACTGCTGGACTGAATGAGGATAACACTTGATGTCTCTGGGCCTTCTGTTCATATACAGAAGGAAAGTTCATATAGTTGTAGCAAAGTTTGGATACAAGGGGTTGATGATCAAAGGAAGAATTGGGCCATTTAAAGTTCTTCATATTTCTGAGATGTGACTAGATGAATTTAGGGTTATAAGAGGCAAGGTGATTAAGTGGATCATTGCAATTAGTATTTCAATTGCAGCTGGTCTTTTTCCTCTGGGTTGCTAAGAATCTAGATGAGACAGTGTTGATCTGAAGCTGAGCCAGAGTCAGCCCGGACTTCAAACTGCATGGTGTCAGAGAAGCTATTTTAAAAAAAAGTACTGGAGTTATCATAATATATATGAAAGAGACTGAACCACTGAATCCATTCCCCTACTGTGGAAAGCTAGTTTGTTATGTAATTTAATTCATAAACTTATCAAGATCCTTCTTAAAAACAATTAGGTTGTCCTCCTATCTTTCCTCTGCCCAATTCTTCTTACTGGAAGGCTATTGCAGAACCTCATTTTTTTTTGGGTAGATTCCATGTTCTTTTTTCCAGCTTAAATATATTTCTTACTAAATTATACCCACTTTGTTTCAGAGCCATAACAAGTCTCAACATTTTGACAGAAGGACCAAGAAAACCACCTTCATTCTAACTTTCCAGAGTAAGGCTTGCCGCCTTATATCTAAACACTCAGATTTACCTATGCAGTCCTAAAGATAGAATGGCTTTTCTACAAGGCTCCTGGAGTTCAATGGTATAGAAGATGCATCCTACAAATCAGAATATGTTACCTCAGAGAACTATTACAACTCAAAGACAGTATGGTTCAGTGAACCAGGCTCTTGGTTGACCTGCCTCTACCATTCCTGCCTTGGCTCCCACACCATTGGGTAACTTTGATCAGATCAATTCACCTCTCTGTGCCACCTATTTAAACTGTAATGAGAGCTGAGTCAAATTTTCCCAGGTGAAACTCTCTCTGTCCCCCAACACCTCCCATTTGTGTGATGTCATTTTGTCTGGAGAAGAAGAATAAAGTTGAAACACATTTTGTATTTTTGCTTCAAACAATGTTTTGAAACTTACCTAACCTTAGGCAGGAGGCAGGATAGTGTAGCGCCTTAGAAACTAACTGGTTCAGAGAGTCAGAAGCTTTCATAGGTGACAGTCTACTTCAACAGATGTTATGAGTGGGCTTGCAGAAAGCAGGGTTCTTAATAGAAGGATGGAGCACTACTGAAAGAAGCAAAATTGGGGCTGAACAGGCCAATAGGGATAACGCAAAGCAAATAACGCTTCGAGGGGCATAAGGGTTATAAACGCAAGGCCAGGTAATTGGATAAGAATCCATAATGTCTGTTGAGACCATACTTAACACAATGTAATCTGTGGATGATGTCTTGTTCCACAGTTTCAGGTTCAGATCAATTTTTAAAGTTTTGTTATTTAAGAACAGCTACTCTGAAGTCAGTGATAGAGGGTGTTGGGAGGTTAAAGTAGCCATGGGCTATATTTCTGGACTTGGTGTCAGATTGGTATCCATTCATTCTTTCAAATTAGGATCATGCTTGTCTGGTCAATGCATACAGCAGAGGAGCATTGTAAGCAGGTGATGACATATATGACATTGGTTGAGGAGCAAGCAAATGAACCTCAGATGTTATAAGCCATGTTGTTTTATCCAGTGATGATATGGTTTGTGCTGATAAGGGGACACAGCTGGCATCTGGATCTGGAGCAAGGCCTAGTGGCTTGGTTCTTACCAAGTTAGGTAGTCTGTTGATGGAGAGATGTCATTTGAGGTTGGGGGACAAGCCAGGATAGGCTTGTCTCCCATGGGTATCTTGAAATGGTTGTCACTTTCCAGGAGGGGTTTGGTGTTATAATGTGTCCAAGAAGTTCAAGCTGGGGACTATAGGTGAAATAGTTTGGGGATTGTATTGTAAGTGTAGGAATCCTGTAGGTGTGCATCCCAGTTGGTGGGATCAGAGCAGATACTGTTGTAATATAAAGCTTGGCTCTAGATAATGGATCTAGGAGCATACTTAGGAGGAGAGCTGGTGGTGGGGAGCTAGCTATAGCCCTCAGATACAATGTGATGGTGATGAGGCCATTGTAAAATTTCACAGGGGTGTCCAAGAACTGAATTTGCTGGGTGGAGTATTCCAGAGAAAAATTCTCTGCCCCAAAAAGCCAACAACAACCAAAACACAAAACAAACCCCAGCTGAATTTCTCATTCGGCCTTTTCTTTCAGGTGACCTCAATTATTTGAATGACTCCAAAGTTAAAATCTTTGGGGCAAGAACTGTCTGTGCGTGCTTATACAATGACAAGCATAATGAACCCTTTCTTTGGGGCTTTTAGGTACTTTTGTAACACATACAGAAATGATTTAATAATTATCTTTTTACAGCAGTGGTGAGGCTGAGTTTTCTGAACATATCCAATTTCAAACCCCCAAAGTCTGTCACAGGCTTTCAAAATCTATCTCTACAAAAGGGCTTTAAAATGAATATAAGATATGCAGGGCTCCTTACTGTTTGCTCAGCTCTTTTCTAGTGGAGTCAGAATACACAGCTACAATCTAAATAAGAAAGTGGTACAATGAAGAATAAAAAGATGCTTCAAAAGAACATGCTGTCCTGTGAAAAAATCAAATATGGGTGTGAGAAAAAACTCTCATACTCATGACTTGAATTTCATGGACCTGTATTCATTAAGGGATGCTACTTTGCTCCAGTTTCAAAGCAAAGCTTAAAAGTTTGTCAGTAAAACATGTCATATGATGCATACTGTGGCTGTTTGCTGTTTTAACATTTCCTGCTTTTGTAACTCCTAAGCATTTTGTTTTTTACATCTTCAAAAATTCTACAATGCTTATTTTAAAATCTGTGGACAGCAGTTGATTTTTGATTCAAGAAGAGATATAATTTATTTTTTTAAATATTAATTTTCAGTGCCTTGTTTTTCTTAATTCATCCTGCCTTATTGCCCAGCAGGCAATAGAAAGTAAATATTTGTGAATGAAGGACATAAATTCAAGTCACTGACCTGGTCTATACTATTTTTTTTTAATGATGCAAGTGTATCTTTTAACTCTTGTATTTTATTTCCAGCCTTTCCAAATTATATCTGTCATATGCCAAGAGTAGCTGGTACTTTCTTCTGGTACTAACTACTGGAATTTAAGTCCATGGGGTCGCACAAGAAGAACTGTAAGTATGGAGAAAGTGTAGTAACTATGAATCAGAACCTTTTCTGGTAGAAAACCGTGTTGTTCCATCAAAGCAATTTACATGGGCTGAGGAACTATCCATGCGTGCAGAGACAACCTGATTTGACTTTGATCTTAGAGTTATCTCTTTATTCTAAATCTCTTTTTTTTTGTCATTCTGGTTTCAGCCCAACTTGGTCCATCAAAGCTGCTGGTTAGATCTGTACAAATGCCTATAATTCAATGTGTTTCTTTCCGCCTGTGTTGGTATGAAAAATCAAAGTTTTTTTATGAAAATGGAACATACTGAAATGTCCATTTTTAGACTGAATCTTGAGCCCTTTCATAGAGTAAGAGATAGATTTTCTTACTTCCCCCTTGTTTTGTTTTATTTTGTCTAGTGGTTAGGACACTGGCTAGGGATCTGAGAGACAGATTTACTTTCCTGCTCTGCCTACTTCTGAGTATCTGGGTTGGCCAACGTTAGAACATTTGGAAAGATTCTATTTAATGAAGGACAGAATATTTAATCTGCATCCTGTTTTGATGAAATCTTTGACAACATTTTCAGGGTTAGACACTAGTTACTTCTACAGAAAGTGTGCAAGACCCTTGCAATCTAGCCTGGTAGTTAGGATGCTGGCCTCAAATGTGAAACCCAGGTTCAAGTCCCTGCTCTGACAAGTTCTGTGCAGTTTATTCTCCGCTATCACAGATGACCCAATTGTAACTATTTCTGCAGGAAGGAGTAGTATTTCTAGATCCCTTTGTAATAAGGAAACCACATTCTTTGATCTTCTTTGGAAATATGTTTTGACCCCCTATATGGAGCCTGATCCTGATTGGTGCTGAGCACCAGCTGGTAAGACTGTGAAGCATCCCAGGCTTTTTATTCAACAGCTGGGAAACTTTTGCTTATACTCTATCTTTGCTACCTTCCAGGTAAATCCCAAGTGAGAGATGGGATGGGGAACTGTCTTGAGAAATTGCCCATATAGAAAAGGCAGCCAACCTTTTTTCAAGTAATCAGACCTTCTTATTACTCTACAATTTGCCAGAATTGAGTGTGAGGGGGAAACAGTTGCCCTGGATGTGAAGATTAGTACTGCCATCTCTTGTTCAACCTTTTTTAGATTTTGTATTTCTTATGAGCCCCTCAATTTGTTCCAGTTTTAATCTCTCTGTTTCCTCCTTAATGACTGCTTCCCCTCAGGGAAGAGCTGAAATAGTATCCAAAACTGTCAGAGGAGTAGACTGATACCTGTGCTTGTTCCCCTTAACTGCACCAGAGGCTGAACATGCTGCTTCTGTTCTAATCCCAGACCTGTCAACCTAGCAGTGAGGGATCTATTTCAGTGCTTGGATTTTGATCCCCTAACCACTGGTTTAGCTCAGACTCCTAAAGTTATTTTCAACATGATTCAGAACATAGATAGTATTCTTTCATTTCTCAACATAAAACACATACTGGTAGCATCTGGAAAATTCACTGCATGTCTTGAAACAATAATTCTTTTACCAAAGAATCATTTGTTTTTAACTTTTATATTTCAGTGTTGGGAGGAAAAACATATTACCCTTTTAATCCAGACATTCTGGCTAATTGCAGAGATTAAGTGGGGGAAGGGGAGAGGTGATGGGGAGGTTAGATCACATTAAAAATGATCACCTAATTTACCAGGTGTGGACCTTAAGCTTACACCCAGTTTTAATGATCAGAAATCAATATAAACCCATAACAGAACAGAAGTTCCATGCACATAGACTGGTTTAAAAATGGCAGAACCTGGTCTAAAATAGACCTGGATCAGTGTACACTCAAGCTTCATCTAGGTTAAACAGTTGCATGGGCATTATTTACAATTGCCTGTGCAGTCCCAGGGCTAGAAAAACCCAGCTGCTTGCCTCAGCTCTGGGGCTGTGCTTTTCCTACTCATTTCCCCTGGCACTGGGCTATTTTTAGCCCCTCAACCCATTGGGCTCCCCGCCATGGACCAGCCAACTCCCTCACCAAAAGCCCCATCCCCAAGCTGCACTGAGTGACAATTTTATCAGTGTTATCACTGCCAGGAGCCAGGGAAGTATCAGTGGGGGGAAGGGGCAGGAGGGATGGGAGGTAGATCCACCGGGGAAGTTGGGGGGCTGAAAATAGCTCCTGATCCCCCTACAAGCCCCCCCGTAATCCCTTGATTGCTCCCACAGCTCCTTCCTGCCTCCCACCCCCTTGCAGAGGCTAGCTCCTGCCCCAATTCCCCTGGTGCCACCTGCAGATGCCTCCTGTCCTCCACCCCCTGCCTTTACCCTCCAAGCCCCCACAAGTTCTCCCACAGACACTGCCTACCTACACAGCCCTCTGACCCCTCCTTCAGATCCCTCCTGCCTCCCCAGTCTTTCTGATCCCTCCTGCAGACACTGCCTGTAGGGGTGTGTGAAGTGGGCTTTATTCAATTTGGATTTGGCTTGAATCAGGGACAGTGATTTAATTTGTTGCTTTGGCTCAGTGTCCCCGATTTGATTCAGCCAAATCTGAATCTGAAGATTTGATGCTGATTCGGACACAGACACAGCTTTAAATGCTTTTTCTATTTACCTCGAGGTACCAGCATGGCTTGTGGACGCTGTGATGCTGGAGCACATGAAGCATCCCTTCTGGGTCTGTTGGGGAGTCTGTGGGGGCCCCTCCGCTCCCCCCCAGCTCAGTGATTGGCCACGGGGGGACGCTGGGTGCCCCCCCCAGACCCAGGAGGCACCAATCGCTGAGTCGCTGGGGGGGGATCCCCACTGCGTGCTCCCCAGCAGACCCAGAAGTGGACCAGAAGTGCTCCTGGTCCACTTCTGGGTTTGCTGCCAAGTGCCTTGCAGAGCACCCCATGCTTCTGTGGGACACTCCATGCGCCCCAGCATCACAGCATTCACGGGCTGCTTGCTACCTAGAGGTATGGAGAAAAAACATTTAAAGCTGTGTGTGTGTCTGAATCGCTGAACCTTTCCTAATCTCTCCGAATCGATTCGGAAGGTTCTAATTTGATTCAGAGAGATTAAAGCCTCCTCTGATTGATTCAGATTCGGAGATTTGGCCACCGAATTGGGCTGAATCTCCACTGAATCAAATCAGGGACCAAAGCTTTGCACAGCCCTAACTACCTGCACTCCGATCGCCCCAATGACCCCTCAGGCCTGTTTGGCTCCCATCCCCATAACCCCACCTACTAGCCCCCCATCCCAATTTATCATAGATCAGGGAGCCATTTTAATGTGATCTAACCTCTCCCTAAACTCCTTGCATACCTGTACTTAGCTTAAGAGAAAATGTTAAATATACTACTTCATCTATTGAAAGCTAATTTCAATTAAAGATGAAACATTCATGTTTGTCCTTTGCCCATTTGTGAGGGCTATTTTTCTTAAAACCGGGTCAATGCTACATTTTTAGCAGTATAAAACCTAAAACACAATCCTTTTAAAAATCAGTCTGTGCACATTTTCCAGTTAACTGTCAGCTATGTTTTACAACTTTAACAAGATTATCAGAAGAATTTCTTTGAAATAAAGATGATTGGGGCTGCAGGTTTGTGTGTTATTTCTCTCTGTTTGCTTTTATATTGTATATCTGCTGTAGTTGTGTATGCACATGGAATACATGTCGTAGCATTTAGTTTAATTTGTCTTTTTGTCTTAAAATATAGATAGGATCAGAAAAACATTTCTCCATAAACTGTCCATAGCCACTTTGTGATACAGTTGACAATCATTTATAGTAACGCATGGTAAGAACAATGACTTCTTTTCAGTAACATTTCCCATGGGAACATTTTTTGCACTGTGCATTCAGATAATGACCTATATAACAGCAAGAGCCATGCAGGAGCACCTAACACCAGGGTACAGGCATGTTGGTACTAATGAGTGTTGACTGTACTTGGTTTCACATGCTGAAGAATATATTGGAAAGACCCTAGGAAAGGTATAGTTGGACCTATGAATAGAGGTCAGTTTTTAATATGGAAATGGTATTGGACTGATAAAGTGAGTGTGGTACAGTAAGTAGTGAGGGGGTGGAAGATAGAAACAAGGGAGCTGAAGAGTCTGTGTGATCTCTGCAGAGAGGGAGGAAGGAAAAGCTTTTTTGTGGCTACCCTAGTTGCACTTTCTGGTATTACAAAGAAAGCACTTTGACTCCAGCAGTGGTACTGTGTTTGTTTTGAGAAATGTCTCAAGGCCCTATCTTGATATTGTTCTGTTATTGTATACAATTCCCTTTGGCTACAATAGGATCTTTATACGTGGATCAATGGCAGGGCATGGCCGTTGCTGAGCAGCCCCTCTTGAGTTGCAGTAGAAGTTTACAAAAAAGCCTTGTTTTTCTTCTTATGCTGCAACATCTCATTCATTCAGTGGCATCTGGTTGAGGTATTTAATTTAGTCTGGCTTGTTTTGAACAATAATTGATGAAGCATGGAATTTTTTGTTTTGAACCACAATGTGTGTCAGCTGGTGACTATTTTGTGTTCTATTCTTTGTAATGATCTATTAACTTTTTTGCATTGTGTATCCATTTTTATATCAGGAATGTCTGAGGGGGTTTTTGCCATTAGATTGTGTTTTTCAGGTGTGCAGTTTAATATGAGATGAGATAGTAAAAATTACAAACTAAATAATTCAACAGACTACCAATATTTGCTTGACAGAATGCACTCTCAAGGACAATCTTGCTGTGCTGCGTCAATATTATTTTGTCCACAATAGTTTTAAAGGACTTCTAAATAAAATATTAGCAGACAATCCTGTAGTATAGAAATAACCTTCCTGACCCATTCTTTTTTTCCTTTCTAGTTTCTGTGCCTGCAGAATATCAGAGGTGGGATTTGGTAGCTGGTGCTGAGAGCAGAATTTTGTTCTATACATTTTTCAATTTGCATTTTATAGTTTGATTATGCAATCTCCACATATTGCCATTGGCACCATTTGCTCTTATGTAGCAGCTGTATAATCAAGCAAATTTTGGAATGAGGTTGGGGGAGGAGCGTATGTTTGTTTTCTGTGTTCAAAACACATGGTAGGGAACAAAAGAATAGAATAGTCTTATATGGCTTTTGATGTGAGCCCACATTTTTATCACTACTTTGGAGACCTAATGGAGATGTAATAGAAACAGGTCCAGGAAATAATCTGAACAAGCTGTAAATGGTTCTGAGATAAATTAACAGATTTAAAAGATCCTTCTGATCATCTAGTTTGAACTGCATGACAGAATTTCACTCAGCAGTTCTTCTATCAACCCTGTAACTTTTCTAAATGATGATATATATTTTAGGAGATGTGTTTTTTAGTTTAAAACTGTAAATGGCAGATAATCTATTGTGTTCCTCTTCGAGTGGTCAATTAATCTCCTTGTAAATATAAAGAAAAAAATGCACCTCATTCCAGTCCAGATTTGTATAGCTTCAGCTCCCATTACTGGACCATGTTATACCCTCACTTGCTAAAGTGAGGAGCCCTTCATCACCAAAATTGTCTCCCCATGTGGCTATGTGATAATCACCTCCTACCCTTCTCTCAGATTAAACTAAAAATAAATATTTGAATTTCTTAAGTCTTTCAGTGCAAGTCTGGTTTTCCAGAAGTTAAATAATTTATGTAGCCCCTTTAAGAACCCTTTTCAATTTGCCATCTTTCTTTTTGAACTGGGCATAGTACTGGATTGATGGTCTGAGTAATGTTATGGACCATGGTAGAACTCCACCTCCGTACTGCAAATTGATGTTTTCTTGCTTCTGTACCCAAGAATCACATTTGTTCGCTTAGCACTAGGGCACACTTAGACCTTATACTGTTATCCCCCTTGACCCTTGACACTTGTTCTCTTTCATGATTCTTCATAATACAGTCCTTCATTCAGCATGTGTGACCTACTTGGCTATAGGATGATATATACCAGTAGGGCGTGTCCACACATGCAGACATGTGCTCTTGCAGCAGCTCAAACAGCACAAATTTGTGCTGGAGTTTTGTGCCTCAGCATATGTGCTTGAACATGCACTTTGGTGTGGACAAATTGTGCCACTTAGGGCAAAATGACCCTGCCCAGCTCCTCCTGGATCTTCAGCCAAGGGGGATCTAGAGGCTGGGGCCAGCACCTGTGACCCATGTCTGGCCCACCAACCAATTTAATTTGGACTGTGAAGCCAGGACATTGGTGGCAATTCAGCAGTGGTGGAGGGTTGGGGGTGGTATTGGTGGCATTCCACCTGCCATTGGAGGAAGCTGTACTAATTTGGCCTGGCTCTGCTAAAAGGTTTCTGACTTCTACTTTAAATAGTTTGTGAGCACTCTACTCACCTTCACTAACTTCTGTTTTGGAAACCATCAGAACCCGGTCAGAGAATCAGTGGGTGCATTTCCATGTGTGATTAGCACGTAGCAATTAACTCTGGTACATATCACGCTGGAGTTTATTGCTCCCAGACACCCCATTTGAATGTGCGCCAGGGACCACAACATGCTGAGCCAGGTTGGAGTAGACTTGGCTCCTAGGAGGACCAAAGGTCACCCTGCCAACTCAGGGCTGCTCTGATCCAGCTCAATGTGCTGTGGAGGGGCTGGCTGGGGCACAAGTGTGTTCCAGTGTGGGTGTAGGTGGTAGGCAGCTCCCACACTGACAAGGAGCACCTGGGGGGAAGAGGGGTGGGGCAGGCAGAGAAGAGGAACGTGCCTGCTACCATTGCTGTTCCTATTAAGACAGGAGCAGCTCCAGCACATGCTCTCTTGCTCCAGGACAACAGCAGTGGCAGGCAGGGGAGGGGAGAGAGGAGGAGAGAGTGCCAAGAGCAGAGAGGGGGGCAAGGGATGACAGGATGCTGACTTGATTTGGGAACTTAAAAAAAGTCTCCTTGGTGTGGGGCCTTGGTGTGAGGACAAGCTGGAAGCAGGAGTGCAGACCCCACTGCAGCACCAGTTGCTGTC
Source organism: Alligator sinensis (assembly GCF_000455745.1). Classification (NCBI taxonomy): domain Eukaryota; kingdom Metazoa; phylum Chordata; order Crocodylia; family Alligatoridae; genus Alligator; species Alligator sinensis. The sequence continues at coordinate 2,002,017 of NW_005842068.1, read as the reverse complement.
CCAACAACCCCCTTCACAAATTCCTGGACCTGCTCATGCTGTACAAGTGTGTTACAAATCCCCCACTCCCCCATTGCTCAGGACTGAATGGCATTTTAAACAGACAATTTCTGTTTCCTGCATTATGTACCTGCTAGGTAGAGGAAATACAAATGAAGGATCATGATTTGTATTTGGACATTGGATTATATGAGTTCAGTCCCTTGCCTTGCCACTGATTTTGTGTATGACCTTGGGTAACTTAGCCTTTCAGTTCCCAAGCTATAAATGGGGATAACAGCATTCCCCTAACTCACAGGAGTGTTGAAGTTGCTCATAGGTTATAGTAATGAGGGACTACTGTTCATGTTCAAGACTCTATGGGTATGCTAGCTGATTTAAAAAAAAAATGGAAAAAATCAATACTGGCAATATCATCTTTTTTTTTAATAACATAATTCTCAAACCAGGCTGAATCATTTTTTGCTTAAGCTTTTAAGAAATAAAAATCTAACCTGAAGCAGAGGCCAAAATGTTTCAGAATATTCATCCCAAATGGCTAAAATCTGCTATAGTTATCTGCAACTACAGACAAGGATGATAACAGAAACTATTGGATAGCAGTCGTCATCAATGCTGTGACTACAGTAGATACTTCTTATACTGCCAAAAAACCAATTCTGACTTATGTCATCTCTAGGAGTTTCCCTAGGTAAGTATAATGAACAGATCCTACTCCAACTGTGTAAAACCTCACTCTGGCTAGGGACAGAAGTTACATGTTAACTGGTTTAAGTGATCAGAAACTGGTTTAAACCTGTAACAGAATAGAAGTTCTGTGCACATAAAACACTTTCAAAATGGCCAAAACTGGTTTAAGATAAACCTGGTTGAATGTAGACTTAACTGATTTAGGTCAAACTGCAATGCAGTGTGTATACTAGCTCCCTTCCTGGTTTAAGTTAGACTGGAGTCCCCCCGCATCCCAGATGCTTTGCAGCCCTGTGCTCTCTGCTCCAGTGGAGCAGGTTCAGCCCCACCCCTCTGCTCCCTAGCTTAAGCACTATCACTGCTCTAGCTGGCTGAGAAGGGGGTGGGGGTGGAAAACCCTGCTTGGGACTGCAGCCAGGTCTCCCTGGCAGGGGCAGATCAGCCACTCACAGGCTTTTTCCCCATTCACTGCTCAAGTGGTGGAGGCAGGGCATGTGGCCAGACACTGGTTCCGGGCCAACATGCTGAGGTGAAGGGGATGAAAGGGGGGGGGGGGGTTAAACACTCCTTCCTCCCCTTTGCCTCAGCATGCTAGCCTGGGGCTGGCATCTGGCTATGTCCCCTGCCCCCTCCACTTGAGAGGTGAGCAGAGAAAAGCCTGGCAGGGGCTGCTTCACCCCTGCCATGCTGTGCTGTTGGGAGAAGGGAGGGAGGGAAGTTTAAAACCCCTCCCTCCTCTCTGCCTCAGTATGCCAGCCTGGGGCCAGCATCTGGCCCATGCTCCCTACCCCATATGCTTGAGTGGTGGGCAGGGAAAAGCCTGGCAGGGGTGCAGCAGCCCCAGACAGGCAAACTTGGGCTGCGGTCCTATGTAGACAGGGGAGAGAGGGTTTAAATGCCCTTCCCATTCCTCCAACTCAGCATGCCAGCCACTGGAGTGGCAAGTGGAGCAAAGCCAGGCAGGAGCTACTTTCCCCCTCCCCTTCCAGGCACACCCCATTTGGGGACCGTGCAGGCCAGGGTGGGGGTTTAAACTCTCCCCAGTCATACTCATCAGCCCTGACTGGGCCTGGCCCCCCCCCCCCCCCCCCCCAAAGCACCAGCTTGAGCAGGGAGGTGGGGAAAGTTTGCAGAGCTTCTCTCCCAGCTTTCTTCCAGCCTTCTGACCACTGCTGAAGGGAAGGGAGGCCTTGCTCTAGCACCCTTCAGCTTCTAGCCTGAGCTGCTGCAGGCATGCAGATGCATTTCTGGACACAAAAGTGAATGTCTATTCATTTGCCTCAGGTTCAGTCTGTACAGTTTAGACTAACCTGCAAAGATTGAATCAATTCAGGATTGGGCTTTTTGAATGTCTGTGTGGTAAAAATATAACATAATCTATACATCCTGCTTTTGTAAATTGCTTCTGCATGTTTTCACAATCGCTTCTGCTAAGGCATGTAGGCTAATGATGGATTTACGAGTAGCACTAAACTTCAACAGACAGAGCCAGGAACGGATGCAATAAATAACTCCTTACGAGAGATAAGTGAAGAGGGACAGGGAAAACTGTTGATGTAAAGAAATCACACCCTGACCGAAGGATGACCAAGGTGGGCTTAGGGACTGCCCCAGGGAGGGGATCTAAGATGTAAATAAGACATGTATGTAAACCGTCATAGAACATGTAACTGCTAGACATACGATGCAAGATGTAATGTTTAGGCTGCCAATAATCACGCGACACGTTGAAATCTATTGTTTATGTTAGCTATAAAAAGGAACCTTGGACACTGTTTGAGGTCGACTCTGATTTGAGCGACTCAGCTCCCTTGTCGATCTGTTTGCAAACAATAAATTTGAAATTGGACCCAGCCTGAGTGTGTGTGACTCTCTCCTAGAGGTGAATTGGAAAAGCCTCCACGGGCACGAAACTAGCAGTTTGTGCAACATCTGTACTTAGCCTCTGTGAATATGGAGTGAAAATGGAGTAAGAAGTATACTTTGCCTGAATATTGTTGGAAGAATCTGGCTCCCAAGTGTTTTCTTTTTGTTGTTTTTTCCATATACCACCAAAGTTAAATTGTATTTTAAACTAACAGAAAACTCATCTATGATTTTTATGTGCAAAATAAAAAAATGTGCTGTTTTTAGTTTCAGCATATTGTTGTTGTGTACTTTTGGGAAATAATGGAAGATTCCAAGAATTCCTCTTATGATTCACTTTGAAATGATGCATTGAAAAATATAGATAAATACACTTTTTTTTGCCATGGGGATTTCAGTCTTGCTGATCAGGGATCTGTTCATCTAATTTATCTCAAAATTATCTAAAAATAAATGTTTGAGATGTTTGCAGTGCCAGACAAGGGCAAAAACTAGACACTTTCAAATCAGGTCTAGGTGTAGTTTTAGGTAAAATTGTGATGATATGTACTGCTCTGATCAGTAGTGTAAAAATGGAACATATTCAGCAGCTTCCTGTGACTCATAATGTTTGGGTTTTTTTAAAGCGGAGAGGTAGGAAAGGAAAATAATTGACATACTTCAAGCCTGATCAAAATGATTTAAATACACTATTTCTCACCACCATATTAATATGCTTAATAGTTATTTAACTAGTTTTAGTTTTTGAGGCATTGCTGATCCAATTCCTATTTTTAATTGCACATCTTGATAGTAATTAATCAGAGCAGCAGTAAGACATAATACAGTGGGTGTGTCTGCTCTACCTTACAACAGTACCATTCTAGTGACTGCAAAGGATCAGCCTAATTACTCCAGTTCAAGCACAAACAGAACCTGGCTTAGAAGTGTGCTTATGTGATTCAACTGTACACAGCTTGAATGGAGTTGTGAATCTCTGTTTCCAGCAACCACCTGAGGTGTATTATTAAAGGAATGGCAAGACTACAATCCTGCAAAAGGGGTGTGTGAAGTGGGCAATATTCAATTCAGATTCAGCCCGAATTGGGGACAGTGATTCAATTCGTTGATTTGGAGAATCAGCAATTTGGATGTAGACACCTCAAGGTACCAGGTGCGGATTGTGAACGCTGTGATGCTGGGGCAGACGGAGTGTCCCACAGGAGTGGGGGGGGCCCACATGCTTGGCAGCGAACCCAGAAGTGGACTGGAAGTCCACTTGGGTCCATCATGGAGTGC
>NW_005842068.1:1979060-1998099 GCF_000455745.1 Alligator sinensis | reverse complement strand
TGTGGGGGTGGGGGGGTGTTGGTGGTGGGGGGGGGGGGGGGGGGTCCAGTGTGCTCCCTGGCAGACTCGGAAGTAGACCAGAAGTGCTTCTGCTCCGCTTCCGAGTTTGCTGCCGAGCACGCTGGGGAGCCCCCTGTGCTCCTCTGGGCTCCTCTCCGCTCCATCCGCCTGAGCAGCACAGCATTCACAAACTGTCTGCTACCTTGAGGTATGTAGAGAAGACATTTAAAGCTATGTCTACATCAGAATTGTCGAATCTTTCCGAATCTCTCTGAATCTATTCAGAGGGTTCCAATTTGATTCGGAGAGATTAAAGGGTCTGCTGATTTGATTTGGATTCGGAGGTTTGGCCACTGAATTGGGCCAAATCTCTGCTGAATCGAATCAGGGACCGAAGCTTCACGCAGCCCTAACGTAGCTAGATCCTTGTTCCTTTGTAAGTGGATGACTTAGACATGAATATGCCAAGTGCTGAGCCCTCTGGCTCAGATCCAGGAAAGCACACAAACTAGTTAACTTCATGTGAAAAAAATTAACACATGCTCAAGTTAGGCTTTGCTGGACTGGGAGCAAACAGCAAGGGAGCTTGCCTTTAAAATATGGCAAAAAGGTGTAATGTAGGTATTCATTAACATTTTATTTCACTCAGTTTTACTGGAAATTTTTCCACTCTGCACATTTGATAAGAGAAAGCTGCAGAAAATCTTGTTGATAAATCTGTTATTCTTTGCCTACTAGGTAAGTGACTGTAAATTTTCTTAACTAACTCTTTTTCTCCACAACCTGTGCCAGCTTCAACTCTGTGCAACCCCACTGCAAACATTCATTTGCTTCCTGCTGTACAACAGCAACCCTTTCTGCTATGCTTTTCCAGCTCAGGGACAATTTTTCATTTTATTTCCATTTAAAAGACACCTTGTGAGATGCATGGCATCATAACACCCTGAATTTAGGTTTTCTAATTAGAAATGGAAAATTGAAAGTGCTAAGTCATTGCAGAAAGGGATGCTGTGAACTAGGAATCAGAATGAAAGTGTTGATGCTGGTGTAAAATCCAGCAGCTTTGTGTGAGATGGAGATACTCAAAGTTTAACGGTGAAATAAGAAACCTGGAAGCATCTGGCACTAGGGATTATAAATGCAACTGCTTTTTTTCATGATTGTTGAGAGTGTGGCTACGTGATTCAAGGATGATTTGCTTGTTCAATACAAGGTAAATGACTACATTTAAAAAAGGAAATGCAAAACTCTAAAACTCGTGGTTCAGAGATGATTATTTTATTAGACCAACTAAGAAATTGCAAAAAACCTCTTTCTTTGCAAGCTTTTGGGCACATGTGCCGTTCTTCAGGCTGAGGGAAAATTAAAGGTGGTGAAAGTTCCCATAGGTGGAAAATAAACAGCCCTTAAAACATAGACGGGAAGGGGAGACTGGAGGAGGCTGGAGGAACGAGGAGGGGACCATACGGGGAACCCTTGCCAGACCCCATCCCCTGCCTGCTCCCCCAGGCCCCCTGAACACCCCCAAGTCGCCACCCACTCCCCCAGGCCCCCATGGTTGCCCCACCCGGTCCCAGCTCCTGGCCCTTTAAAAAAAAGCCCCACTCACTGCTGCTGCCCAGCAGGGGGGTGATCCCCGCTGCCCTCCGCTGCCCCCTGATGCATGGGGGGCTCTGCCATGAGCTCCCCAACCCCCACCCACTCACACAGCCCCCTCCATGGCTGTGCCGCCTGCCCCAGCTCTGGCCCATTAAGAAAAAAAGCAAACCCTCCACCTAGGCTCACTGGCTGCTGCAGTCCCCTTGAAGCTTCTGGGGGCTCATGGCAGAGCCTCCCACACAGCACGGGGCAGCGAGGGACATCAGGATCACCTCCCCACCAGGCAGCAGCTGGTGAGTCAGGGCTTTTTTTTTTTAAAGGGGTGGAGCTGGGGCGAGCAGGATAGCCATGAAGGGGCTGGGAGAGTGGGCGGGGGTTGTGAGGCTCATGGCAGAGCCCCCCATGTGACATGGGGCAGTGGGGATTGCCCCCCACCAGGCAGGAGCTGGTGAGTGCAGGCTTTTTTTCCCCCAAAGAACTGGGGCAGGCGGGGCAGCCATTGAGAGCGGGCGGGGGATGGGGCCTGCGTGAATCGGAGATTTGGCTGATTTGGCAGCAGCTGAATCTCTGAATCAGATTTGGCTGAATTGATTCGGGACACTGATTTGAATCACCAAATCAAATCAATGTCCCCCAAATCGTCTGAATCCAAATCCACAGACCTATTTTCCAGGTATTTTTTTCTCATTTACTGGTAGCTTCTCTAACTTCTGCCAGTGTAATGGCTCCAAGAATCAGTATCGAGCTCTGCTGGTAGGTCTTCATCATATATTTCTAGAGGTTTGTTTGGAGGCTGGTCTATTTAAGAAAATGTTCTACCTGTTGTTTTTGTCCTCCTGATCTATGAGTTTTTCCATTTGTGTCTTTGATGCAGCCTCCAGAACTGCTTCCATTTTCTATTAGCTGTTTGATTGTTTTTATCCAAAGTAGTTTGGTCACTTCATGTTTTCTGTCACTCATTTTAAGCTCTCTGCCTAGAGCTTTGCATTAGTCTTATTAGATATTTCTGTTTACTGTACTACCAATCTCATCTAATGCCAACCCTCTTCCCCCCCAATAACTTTTTGGTTACTACCAACTTAGGTTAGTTTTGAATCAGTACAGTGAGACTACACAGTACAATGGAACTGCCAGAAACAATTCAGTACCTCATCTTTGTCTTTAATGCTCTGGGTCTTTAATGCTCTTCTCATAAGCATTTTGGGTTATTTTTCCAGTTGAATTCCCACAATCTAAATGGAGAGCAGTTGTCAGCTCCTGATTTTAGCTTTTTAAATGCAAAATGAAATAGAAATCAGCTAGCCCAGACACCTTTCAAGTGCTATTGAGAGAAACGGACAGGCTAAATGGTGCACGTAGTATTTTTCCTTAAAGTTTAGTTGTTGCACTTGGCTGTATTTGAGAAGCAGCTGGGCTGATTTCAAGCTTTACTTTGATATGTCAGAAGCAAAGTCTGGAGCTTTTAAATAGCTTCTAATATTGTTACTCTATCAGAAAGTAAAACTTAAAAGTGGCCCAGATGCCTCTAAAGTGCTGTTTAGTGTTTGGGTCCTAGGAATATACAAAAGCATACGGGGAAAAAACTTTTAAGTATGTCAGTCTTCCTACAATCCATGCTTCAAAGAAAATTAGAAGGTAAATGGCTAATCTATTATAAGGGGTAATCTATTATAAAAACAAAAATGGGTGTGACATTTATCAAAGAGATCATCCCAAAGCAGAAGTAGATTTACTTGTGCTTGATTCTGATCTCGCAATATTTATTGCTGTCATAACTCCATTCATTGCAATGGAGTTAGTCCTTAGCCAGCACAAAGTGAGCTTGAATTCAAACTGCTAGGCACCTACTCTGAACACTGTAAAAATATAAGCATGGGTAATGTTCAAACTTATTTTCCCCCAGTATGTGCAATGCAAGATTTAGGAACAGGTGACCTTTTTAATGTTTTTAGTTGCTATTTTCTGATGATGCTTCAAAAGCAGATGGCCACATTCAAGTTCCATTTAATCACAAAAGGCTTTTCACAGAAAATAAAATCTGAAATGGACCTGGCAGGTTGCTGAATGCAGCGGTTCCAGTTTGATGGCATGGCAAAGAAAGGACTAAAAAGGGTACAATGAAGTTCACACAACAAAACCCTGTGGGATTAGCTTCCTGCTTTATAAATAGGGATATACTTAATTCATGGTGTTGCAGATTTTGTGGAAACCATGAAATCCATGAAATCAATGACAAAAGAACTTAATAAAAATAAAATGTTGGCTCTCCAGTGGGAGCCAGCAGTCCTTGGTGCCAGGAGGGGAAGGTGCCAGCTGGCAGGGTGGCACGACGGGCAGCAGACAAAATGGTGGTTACCTCATCATCCCTCCTCCCTCCCCTCCCCAAGGTCTCTCCACCAATCGGCACCGAGGGGTGGGGCCACATGAAAGGCAGCCAACAGTCAAGACGGTGGCTGCCCCTCATCCCTCCTCCCTCCCAGGGGCCTCTCTGCCAATCTGCACTGAGGGGCAGGGCCTCTCCAACAGTCAGCACCAAGGGGCATGGCTGCTGCAAAATGACCATTAGAGTTAGACCATGATCAACCTGCAAAAATTGGTAAGTCCCCCTGCAATTTAGGGAGACCCCTATTCATAAAGCATGCCACATACACTGTTTTTATGCTTTGTACAATAAAATGCAGGTGACTTTTATTAGGAAAAAGTCCAGCATGCCTCCATCACACGCCTGTTGCACTTTTGAATTTGATCAGTACAAAAATCTGAGGAATCTAGTGAAAAGTTAAAAAAGTGAAAAAGGCTACATATTTAAAAACAATGAGGTTATACATTTTGTTTTGGCTCAAAAGGATTTATTTTTGAATTTTTTGTCTGTTTGTTTATGGCCAAAAACATGAAAAACAAGCATTTTGAATGGACTCCACCCAACTTCTTATTTTTTCTTGTCTGGCCACCAACTCTAGCACAAACTCCTTCTATTCACTTGAATGTGCAGTTATTTTGTTGTGTGGACAAATGTCTCAAACAGTGTTTTTATTATGTGTAAATCAAGTCCTCTCTCCACTTGTACCTGTGCATGGACATGCCGGAATACTTTTTTTATCACATAGTGAGGATACCACTCTTTGCTTTATTCTGAAGACTATTCTGCTGTTTTATGATAGCGGTTTCAAAGTATTTACCTCTGCTTGGCACCTGGAAGCCATGAGACTATTTTAAAATTGCTCTCTTACTGCACTAGGTACATAACTTACATCATTCCTTGCTCTTCAGATATGACTGACTGTTCCAACTTCTCTCTACTCTGGAACACCATCACCAAGAAGGTCTGATTGACACCCTCTTCACTCTCAGGAGAGACAAGGAGATCCAAGTTTTTGAATTTTGCCCAGTGCAATTAGTGGATACATTAGCAAAAATCAGTGCTAGGAAAAAGGATATGAAGGTCCAATATAGTTAATTAAAGTTCACAAAACTGTTGACAAGTTACCCCTCTCCAGGAGTTGAGCCAACTTGTCACTTGGATCATTTCAGAGCCCATGAATCGCTGGACAGCAAGATTTCTAAAAAAAAAGGAGATATTGCAATAGACAGTCTGTATTTTACAGGTCAAAGGTTGTAGAAGATTTAGGCATAAAATAAACAGTTTATTTTAAAGAACATATACATCAACAAAGCAGCAGAATCTGTCAGTATGTCCAAGGATTGGCTGTTTTCACAGTAGTGTGCGTGAAATCCTTATCAGATTGGTTTAGTCTCATGTGCTAATTGGGAAATTGTCAAATGTAGAACCTGGTCCTATACCCATAAAAACTATCTTTAATTTCTATTAAATTCATTTAATACAAAGAATGCATTTGTTGTCGCACTTGTTGTGGTTCTGAGAGATGAAGGTGTTGATCGCCTTGCAGGACTGAGCGTGTATGCCTTAATCACACAATTTTTGTGCATGGTCCCTCTCCTCTCTCATCTGGAGTTACTTTGCAGATGAAGAAGTCTACTACAGACCTTCAACTGCAGGATTCGGGGCTTCAAGCAGGAAGTCAATAGTTTCTCCTTAATAATCACCTTAATAATTTTGAACTAGTTGGTTCTTGCATTGTGTAGTCTCTTATAAACTGATTATAATATATTTAAAAAGAATGAAGAACCCTAACTGAACCTGGGGTGAATTATGTTTGGGTTAATTTTTCAGATTTTTCGTACTCCAAGTCAGGTCTCTTCTTCAGCTTTTGTCTCATGAAACCCCTACATTGAGTAAACATTTTTGTTCTTTGATTTAGGGTGAGTGTATATAATGATCTAGCTGTGTTATTTAAATAGCAATAAATAAAATCACCTTATGATTTTAAGATAAATAATTCTGCACCTTAAAATTGTTCAATATGGTGATCCAGTGGCTTAACAAACCTAACATTTTCTTATTTTTTAAATCTCATTTAAAATGGGCCAAACTCTACTCAGTTCAGTAGGTCCCATCTAGGACCTGACATTTTTCTTGTATGCATCTCCATTTAGTAATTAAAATAAGTCCTCTCACAATATGGCAGGGACGATCTAAGAGCCAGGGGCACAGGCAGCATCATGGGACATAACGATATGTCAAGCACCTTGTGTCAAGCACATTGAAAAAATGACAGATGCTCCCCTGGTGCCAGAAAGCCTAAAATCCCCCCTAATTACTTCTAGTGCAATGATATTTTCTTTTATAGGGAAGCCTAGATTGTGATGTGCAGTCCTGTGGTTCCCATGTAATTTCTCTGAGGAGTCAGGTGTCTTACCATGCACTGGTATGAGAGTGCCTGCACTGTCCTTGCTTGTCAAAGCAAGGAGCCCATGTAAAAGGTTACATAATTTTTCCTTCTCTTCTACCCCCACTTTCTATTTCTGAACCTTTTCTCTCTAATATATTATTAATTGACCACTTATTTCTATAGTGCCATAAAGACAGTGCTGCTCACTTCCTCAAAGAACTTCTGGCCTACATAGCAAGGAAAAAAACCCACCAGATTTTCCTTATCTCTATGAATAGATACCCAGCTTCAGGCTTGACCCGGGCTGGTGAGTGTGGATATGTAAGAGCAGGAAGCTGTGGATTCTCTCTGTGCAGGCCTGTTATGGTGAGGTGACTGGAGTTTTGTGGAGGAAGAGCTTGCAGAGGCCTTCCCTGCCTGGGTTTGCCAGCACAAGTGGCATGTTCTTTGTGTCTGATCCTGCAGCTCTGAAGTCAGTATGAGGTTTGGCATTGACTTCATGGGAAGTAAGATTGACCCCTTTGCATTCTTGCGATGCAGCATGTAACAGGTTACAGCAGCATTTGGCCTTTTTCTCTTTTTCAAGTTCTATTGTAGAGGCCTCATAAATTTCTGAGAAAGATCTGTTGGATGAACCTGAATATAAGCTTTAGAATTTGCCTAAAGCTGTGTGCAAAATGACTTAGTAGACTTGTTAAATCCAACATTATCAAAATTCTGCTAAGTGGCCTCGCCTCATCACTGAACAGCTTTAGTCTGTTGCAGAGAAAAGCCACTCATATGATTAGAGGTCTGAAGAGCAAGCCATGCAAGGAAAGGCTCACAGATATGGGACTGTTCAGTCTAGAAAAGAGAAGACTTGGGGGCAGAGGTGGGATTTGGTGGCAGCGCACAAATATATCAGGGGAAAGCATCAGAGCTAGGCAAACAACTATTCACCAAAGTGCCCGGGGGAAAATCAGGAGCAATGGTCATAAACACCTAGAAGGTTTCAGACTAGATATAAGGAAAAACTTCATGGTTCATGTGACCAGACTCTGGAACAGATTCCCAGCAGGGGTGGTGCAGGCACTCCCTGACTGGACAAGACCAGGATGATGTCATGTGGAGGGATATAAGGTGAGCTCGGCTGGTTTGGGGTGGAGAAGCTGCTAGGGGTTGCTGAGAAGTAAAGTCTCCTCCAAGGGAGAAGGAATTTGCAGATAGTGAAAGGGGAAACTCAGGTAGAGAGGAAAGAGAGGGAGAATTGTCCCAGTGTCTGGAAACTCCTCTCTGCTCTTTTCTTCCCCCTTTTCTGAAGTTGTAAGGGATTACTACTGGGGAGGAGGGTATTGGTTCCTTGGGTTGGCTGGCTAGAAATTAGGCCGAGCAGTTTTAAACAGCATTGAAACCTGGGTGTTTCTAATCCTACCAGTTTTGGACCAGGGTTTTAATTTGCAACTTCCTGCTCCCAAAGAAGCTGTGTGACCCAAACCACCTGCAGTCCAGGCCTAGAGGGTAGGCCTGTCTTTTCACCTTCTGCAGTCATCCCCTGCTCCTCCCTCCCCCCTACAGCCTCTCCATGAGAGCAAAGATTGGCACTCTACCACTTCTCCAGGAGCAACAGAGCCCCTTGAAATGCAGAAGGACCCATGCTCTTGAACAGCTCCCTGAAGCACAATGAACACAAGGAGCAGTTCATAGGACTCTCTGGTGTCAACCCCTCCTCCAGTCCATTGCTGAAGGGCAGGTATAGGGGTGCAGGCCCCTGGAACTACCTGTTGGGGAGTCCCAAGTCCCAGACTGCTGGGAAATGGGTGAAGCCTCCCCCAAGAGGGTGCCACCTATAGACTTTGTTTTGTAGTTAATAATGTTTTAAAATTATATTTAGTGTTTTCTTTTGTTTTTTGTTTTTATTCTCTGTAACAAATTTGGGGGGTTGTGTTTACATGCTTGCAAAGAGGGGGGTTTGTTTATACAGGGTGCCCCAACAAATTTAGTGTTTCCAGATTTCTTGGTGGGGGCTCAAACCACTGGTATAATTTATGGGATACCTGGAAATGTGAACTTGGTCCTTCCTGCTGCTGAGTGGTGCATGGCAGAAGGGTTACATGTGTAACCACACTGAAGATTTGGAGTACTGGTTTAGTACTGAAAATCAGGAAAATCAATCCAAACATAATTCACTGCAAGTTCAACCACTTTTCTAGTTTTTTAATAGATTTTAAAACTTCAATTTGTATAAGGATTCTAATCAGTTTGCAAGAGACTACACAATGCAAAAACAAACTAGTGCAAAATTATTAAGGTCATTATTAAGGCCAGTTGTTTTTAGGAAACCTCTCCATCTGCAAAGACTCACTCCAGGTGAGAGAGGAGAGGCACTGTGCACTAAAACTGTGGGGTTAAGGCTCAGTCCTGCAAAGCGATGAACACCTTCACTTCTCTCAGCACTGAAGTTTGGTTACTAGTTACAGAAGGACTTCAAGAACACCAAAATCAGAACTGACTTTTGAAAATCTACACTTTTTACTACTGTCTGTTAGACCTCATTTTGGACCAAACATGCAGGGGCTCTTTCTGCCTGACAGCAGAAAGGCTTGCCATACATAGCCTTTACCACAGCAGTCAGTCCATATGGTATTTACAGGATGGAAAGGAGGCTCAGTTTTGGCATTAGCCCCACACTATAGTAATCTATAGAGAGGGATAGCATACTTCTCTCCTCCACTCTAATAAATGAAGCAGTTTATGCACAGTGCACCTTAGAGAGAGTACCTGCTTCAGGCACAGTCTTACAAGTGCTCCTCCTAGCTTGATGCAGCATTGCACCACCTCCTACATAGGCATGTAGCCAAAGTACCACATATGATCTCTTTATTAGTAATATTCACATGAACATACAAGTAACACTTTTCAGTAGGCATTTTAGATTCGTTCACTTAAGTTACAGATCTCATGCTATTGTATCTATGCTTTATACCAGGGGTTGTCAGCTGGGGTACTTGAGAAGGTGCTAGGGGGTATGCATAGGCCTGCAGGGACAGAGCACCACCATGCACCATCCCACATTGCCGTGCAGGTACCACCCACCCAGCTGGATGTTGGGGGTGTGGGAAGCTTGCATGCATCAGCTGCCGCTGCTCTGCATCCAGCTGTCCGCTACCCCCCTCTCCCTGCCTGACCTCCCCATTCAACTTCCGGCCATGTGCACCCCGCCTCCCCCACCTTGGTGACCGGGGGTACACTGCTCCACATCCAGCCACTGGTGGGGTACAATGATCCAAAAAGTTTGAAAACCCCTGCTTTATACATTAGTGCAAAGCAGGATTTTTTTTTCTGCCTGTTTGAATAGGCAGAGATCAAGTTTGCTTGGATACACCTCCTGACTCTCATTTAAATCAATAAGAATTGCTATGATCAAGCTCTTCCTCATGTACCTCCCTCAGTGATGGCCTGATGGAACCATATTGAGATGTGAAAGAACAGTTTAGTCTCATTCAATTGCTGACCTCTTTTCTGAAACTGGAGCCAAGCGAGGCAGTGTTTGTTTGCGTGGAGGTACATCCACCAGGACCTGGATTCAGAACACATGGGCCATTGAACTGCCCTCAGATGGTTTCCGTACTAAAGAAAATATCTGTATTAGTTGGCCTGCCCAACCACTCACCATATCATGCAGCAATATTATTCTAAGACAGACTTAGTCTTCCTGAGATGAATGGTTTTCTTTGCTTTCCCTAGACAAAACTGCAGTCAACAGAATATGTAATGGATTCCAGACTCCTTTAGCTATAATAATATTATGACTATACATGGCTCCCTTTGTCTCAAACAAATAACTAAGTGGTCTGCTAAGACAAAATGTTTAAACATCTTTGGACACCTCTGCCCTCAACCCATTGCACTAAATTGTCTATCATAAACACCCCAGTTTCGTAGTTACAGCATATAAAAAAAAAACAAAACAATGACTGGCAAGATTTTCACACTAGCTGAATTGCAGCAGGAAGTGCATGATTCTGCATAGATAAGGTAATAATATATATTGATGCACCATCTTTCATCCAGAACGATCTCATACCAGCATATCACTTTACAAACTGTAGATTAAACGTACTTGCATTCTTGTAGGGACTTGGGGACCCTCCCTGAGGATCTGGGAATGCATAGACTTTGGGACCAGAGGAGACTGTTAGTTTAACCTCATGCTATGGCATTTAACTCAGTGACTTCAGTTTCTTGCCAATAACTTCTGGCTGAGTTATGGAATATATCTTCTAGGAAAACATCCAGTCTTGATTTAAAGCATACTTACTGCACACTGTAGGATCAGCCAGCTCAGCTGACTAGGACAGTTAGGAGTGGGAAGAGGCAGACAATATCACTGTCTCATCTCAATCCACTCGTGCACCCTTTGAGATGCTGTATACAACTAGGAGAACTGAAAGACTAATGTCATTGGGAAAGGGGAGGGCTCATTTTCTTCTTGCTTACACTGACTGTACAGCGATATTTTGGAAAACACCAAGATGGAGATTTCTGTTTAGATTATGGAGACCATGCACAGAGAAGGAAGGAATTCTTGCAACTCACTAAACCTGGATAAATCCAGGCAAAATTCAAACATACAGTGTGCATCTATCGGTTCACTTTACTGTAGAGTTGACTAATTAGCTCTGCAGTAAAGCATCACCATCAATACGGCCTCTATTAGGCCGCAGTAAACTAATTAACCCCACCATAGGATAGTACCGCCTCACACAAGTACTATCCTACAGCAGAGTATTTGCATGTGCTCATGTGTAGACAGTGCTGGTTGGTGCATGAGAGTGCTACAGTGTGGGGGGCAGCCTGCACTGGAGCACCCTCAAGCCCCAACCAGCTCCTCTGCAGCACACTGAGCCCAGGCAGAGCAACTCCAGGCTGGCAGGCTGACCTCTACAGCCTCCTGCCAGCTGGGGCTGTACTGCCCTGGCTCAATGTGCTGCAGTCATGGGTGCATATTTAAATGCTGAGCCTGGGAGCAATAAACTCTGGTGCACACTATGCTGGAGTTTATTCAGGTACATTTATAGCAGATGTAGATGTGCCCACTGGCTGGGTCCACATGACAGCGCATGTATGTTTTGCAGCAACTCAGAGGTTTTTAAGGTGCTGCAAAACACACCCCATGCATGTGATTTGGTTCTCTGCACTGTATATTTGCATCACAGAGCCAAATTTAGATACCAGGAAATCCCAGTAAAAAAAAAAAGCACACAGAAAAGAAGCGGAATAGCACATCTAGCAGCAGTGTGTACCACCCAAAACCAGAGACTGGCTGGCCAGAGCCA
Organism: Alligator sinensis; assembly: GCF_000455745.1. Lineage (NCBI taxonomy): Eukaryota > Metazoa > Chordata > Crocodylia > Alligatoridae > Alligator > Alligator sinensis. Next base: position 1,986,434 of record NW_005842068.1, on the reverse strand, counting down.
TGCTCTGGATGATGGCTATACTCTGCACACCTGGATTGCCACTACTGGATCCCCAGGAGGCTCCCAGGACCCAAGATATGTCTGCTGAGACCAGCCCAGATACTGGCCCCAGCTTCCCCTACTCCACCTGAAGCATTTTTCCCCATACTAATCTCACATGTGGGGCTGTGTGCTGGGGCAAAAAGCAGTAGCATAAATTTGTGCTGCTGCCATTTGCCCCATGGCTACTGCATGGGGATGTGGCCACTCTGATAATTTTCCCCTACCATCACAATTTAGCAACTCTAGGGTGGACACTAATTTAATTGTCTGATCAATGTTTACCAGATAAATTTAGAAGGCCTCATAAACAAAAATCAAATTTTCAAAGCAAAGTGCAATATTTCAAAGCAATCACAAGGGGGTACCTGGGATCACCTGATTTTTCTTTTACACAGGTTTAAATTACGTTCATCTTGATTTGCCCTACTGTCAATCTGAGAGGAAATGCAGAAAGGCAATACCAACCAGCAACAGCATGCTCATTTAAAAAATAAAAGACCAATAATAATCTTCCCAACTAGACTAGAGAAACCCTTCCAGGAATCTCTCTATAATGAATATTTCAGGAAGCATTTCAAACAACACGTGGGTAACTGAATAAATTTCTCTGAAATTAATAAAGCAAACATCAGTTCTCTGCTGATGTAATTCCATTGATTTCAGTGGAGTTATGGCAGCAAAGATTCTGCCTATTTCTTAATTTGGTGGTTTTGCTTTTTTAAAATTTTTGTATACCTTTTCTTACCTTTGGGTGTTTACTTTTGAAAACAATTACCAATTTGCCATAAGCTGCATCCTACAACTGACACAAAGAAGTGGTTAAGGGATCACTTCTGTATTCATCATTTTAGACAGTGATGCTCTTGCTTTGAGCAGCGGGGAAGGTTCACTAAAGGGACCTCCTAAGTCCCTTCCAGCCCAATGTTTCTGTATGGCTTCAATTCCCTTACTTAGCCAAAACTGTTTAGTTTAAGTCTGTTTTGAAGTATGAGAAGAATATTGGAGCAGAATCCAGGTTAGCTATTACATGCAAGTAACCTTTTTTTGAAAGAAACTGCATGCTACCATCTAATTATTGATACACAAATATAATACACAGTGCATTAATGGCACTTCCAGGCTTTTGCAGTTTTTCTGGGATGTTATTTATAAACTTAAACTTCTGTGTTGCATGACAGAAGACCATTTTGTATTTTCAGTTGCCACAGACAGACTGACAACATCAACACTCAGGAACTGGATAGCAATAACTTGATCACTCTGCATACAAAGGGAGACCTATGAAACTATGAAGAGTTTGAAAGCACCACCACTGTACCCCTGGGAATTAAAAAAATATATATTTATTTTTTTATTTACAATTTTAGTAATGCCCTAGTTTACATGCTTCAGATTGCTTCAGATTGCACATCTGTCTGCGCAATCAAGTTGAGACTAAGTCACATATCAACAAATCTATTTTCGTATGACATTTTATTATTGTTGAGTTGAGCCACAATTATATTTATTATTGTTGAGTTGAGCCACAATCACTATAATAACTAGTAAGACACTGCCAACTCTTAAAAAAAGCCCTGAGTTTGCTAAGTAGAGAATGATTGTGATTTGTAGACTGACACATGAAAACTAGGATATATTTAGGATATTCTATAATTTCCCCCCAAAATTTAAAAGCTGATTTTATAGCAACAAACAGAATCCGTGATTGTAATCTTAGTGTTCCCTCAAATGCCAGTCTGCTGAGATCTACTTTTTAATAATGGAAAAATCAAGCTTAAAATATAAAGGGGGAAATGTCTTAATAATTTGATAGTTTCTTTTAAAACAACCACTGACATGATTAATGCACAATATTCATTGGTAGTATAAAAATTACATTTGAAAAAGCCAGTATTGACATCAGTCCGCAAAATATGGACATGACAATAAATGCTGTATGTAAATCTGGGCCCAGCAGTATTTCTTGCAGTGTCTTACCTGCTGAAATAAAAAGGAAAAACTAAGAGCAGCTAAGGCTATTTATTTGTTTCTTTAAGTAATTAAAGGCAATAGGAGAAAAAGAGTAATTTTGTGGATGGAGGAAAACACAGAAGGACATGGAGTAGGGACCCATTAGGGCCTGCCTCCTGCAGTCACAGGAAACAGAGCATATGGGATATGCTTACCTGATCCTAACATATGATCCCCACTTAATGCTTTAGAACGAGGCAAAAAACAAAGCAAAACAAAACAAAACAAAAAAAGCAATACACAATCATTGAAAGTCATCTAAAGTTTGACATATTACTAAAGGAATTCCATTTATTACTAATGCTACAGTAATATTACCAACTAGTTACACCTAATATATTTTTTAAAATGTGCAATCAAGCTTTTTAAAGCTTTACAGTGCCTGATTTCTGTGTCAGTCTATGATTATAATTATTACTACACCACTGAAGACCCCAGTTTGCTTTAGGATGTCCATTGAAGTCTGTGAGAATTCAGTGTGCAGAAAGGCTGCAGTGTTTGAAATGTGAACTTTCATAAGTTCAGTAAAAAGATCTGAAACCAAGGTATATTTAAATAATAATAATAATGAAAAATTCTAGACCAAATCAAGATAGCTGACATTTCTTCTCATACGTACTTTATGTTCCCAGAGTACTTTACATTTAACTTGATTATCATTAAATCAAATATGAGAATTCAGTTGCAGAAGTTAATGTCTACACTATAATGTAATATGACATTTAGTGTTTGTATTTCAGAGTGGAAGCCATATAATTTAAAAGGCTATGATTTATATGTGCCCAAAGCTGCAGACAAACACACCCTGAAGCTATTGTTGAAATCCTCAATCAGAATAGATACAGAAATTGTGGTGTGTAAAATACTGTTTTTAAGTTTTAACTTTCATAACAAAGACATTGCGGAAGCTTAAACACTCTCTGTATATGCTATCCCAGTTGATTTATCATTACCAGGATTTCAAAACACGATGGGTTTAACCAGCAGTGTGCTTTTTGTTTTTCCTTTTTTTCTTAAGAAAAACTGTCATCACTTCTCTTGCTGAAACTGTCTCCACTCTCTTAACTGAAATAAGGGGGTATATGTGTTAGAAATGCACCAAAGTGAAACCAAATGGTGAAAATACAGTATAGGTTACAAATCAATTTTAGTTACCACCAACTATTTTCATAAGCTTATATATTATGTAGATAAGTGATTAGTGAGATTTATCTTCACTTGAAGAAATAAAGTAAGTTTCAAACTCTGAGGAGTTCGTTTGGGACTGACACTTCCATACTTGTTTCTGCCCAGTCTGATTTAATTTTTTCTTTAATGTTGGGAATCATAGTAGTATTCTTAACCAATCCAGGCAGCAGAAAAACTGCTGCCATAACTATTTTTACAATACAGGTTTCAAGTATTTTAATAAGAGATATACAGCAAAATCCTACAAACCAGGTTCAGCAAACAGAAAAGCATGATGATGCCATAGTTTTAGAGTCTTTGCAATTTTTGTTGCCTAACTTTTGTTGCCTAACTTTTGTTGCTTCAGTTTGTAATAATCTACAAACTTTAAGTTTTCATATAAAATGCAGTTCTATTCAGCAGCTGAGAATGGTGGAAGCCCTGGTCCAAGGAAACATAAAATATACATTATAGAAGACCAAGTGAAGTAGAGAGGAACTTGACTTTCCTTGAATATAAATGGAATAAAAATAGAATGCCCCTGGGTTTTGTGATGGAAAGATAAAATCTTTTGAGTAAACTTGCTAAAAATCTGATAAGTTCTTTGATAAAGGCAGTTCTTTTTTATCAATACCTTGAAAACTAGTCCCACTCATACACGCCCATTTTACTTTTCATGAGACACAGTGTTGCCTATTCTCATTTAATTTGATGTTGGAATTAACAGTGTGAAAGAATTGCCATTTTCAATTTTTTTTAAGTTTCTAATTTTCATGATTGCAGAGAAAATCTGGAAAGCAGAAAGCTAATGAATCCTATACATAAAGAAAATGGGAGCCAAAAATATTATTTGCTTAAAAATCATTTCATGCATGATTTTTAAAGGGGCCCCAATTCATTTTTTGAATGTTATGTTGACATTATTGGATACTGGAAGTATGAAATATTTTATGTGGTCCACAAAGTATTAGATGTCTCGGAAAAATACAAATGGGGAGGTCTAATAGTTTGCCACCATTGTTAATACTGTCTGAACAGTTGCTAAACCTGCAGTTGATTTTGAAGTCTTCTACAATTTCCAGTTCAAAAACAGCCTTAAGTTTGTTTCAAACTTTATTTATAGACATGAAAAACATGGTTTTTCAGTTGTCTACATAAAGTTTTGTAAAGACTTCTAAAATCCCTAAAAGTGCATAAAGAAAGCTAGGTTTATTAGCTTATCTGTTGCAATTACCAGACTATGGCTAGGTACAGACATTCAAAAAGCCCAAAGCAGAATCGATTTAAGTTACATGGTTTTCTGTAAGCAGTGTAGTTTAGATTGGTAGTGAACAGCACACACATTTGCCCTTTGTAGGGGTGGGGGCAAATCTTAGCCTGGGTTCCGCCATTTTTAAACCAGTCTGTGTGTGCCGAACTTCTGTGCTGTTACGGGTATAGACTGGTTTCCAATCACTTATGCTAGTAAAAGTGTAATGTCTGTATCTGGTCTGTAGCTGCACAGGCATTATTCATGAAAAGTTCTGATAATGGAGTAATTGAAAGGTCAGATTCTCATTAAAAATACAGCCCTGACAAATGGCAGAATTTTGGTTGTCATTAAGCACATGGGTGTGTGGTGTATGTTGGGATAATATTGGTGGAACTTGTTTCAATATTACCAGTTCCTTAACCTGACATAAAGGGTGTGCCAAAGGAGAAGCAGATAGGGGAAGAGTGTAGTAAAAAGGAACTCCACTATTCCAGTCTTCCTCTTGTCTGTGGTTGTTTTAAGAACCCTAGCCCCAATGTCATGAATGCAAGCAGCACTTAGGTAGCTGTGAGTGACTTTAGGATAGGGTTGGTATGGTGGCATCAGCATGTAGAATTGTAGGGATGAAACTGGCTTAGAATTTTGGACTGTTGTCTAGAGCTGAAGAAAATATTTTTATGAATAGGAAATTTTGTTAAAGCCCCCCCCAAATTGTGGGTGACCTGAAGCAATTTACAAAATCAGGTTGAATTAGGTCAGAAAAAGGATAGGAGTTTGAAAAATATTGCAAGGATTTACATTTTAACTTTGACATTGTCTAAATGAAGTATTTCACGTATAAAATACTGAACTGTTTGAAATTTTTTATTTTGAAACAGTATCCTTCTATAAAAAAAAAAAAAATCAGTAACTTAAAGGTTTAAGTAATCCAAAACAAAACATTCTGTTTTGGGTTAAACAAAATGCTTTGGATTGACTAAAACCAAAATGTTTTCATTTTGTTAAAAAAAATCCTGAAAAATGTGATTCAATCTAGTGGCTAAACCAAGAGATCTATTATTTGCTCAGTTCTTAGTTTTTAAAGTTAGTTTTAAAAATGACCTTTGTGGGGATGAAGGTAGAAAAGTTCAAATTAGAAGAAGCTGGGCTGAATTTAAATTTTGCTGCTGTAGTCAATGTGGGTTCTCACAGCTTGTTTTTTGGCCTATCTGTGTTGATATGGGACCTATTTTGATTTTCACTTATTGAGGGATTCACCCTGGCTACTCAAACAATATGCAGATTGAACAACTTGCCCCTTGTGATAATGTTGATGATGCTTGTTGTTCCATGGTTAAAGATCATACTGTTGTGTGTTGTGCTGCCTCTAAGAAAATATAAGCCAGAAGCACTTCAGTTAGAATCAATTGATTTAGCTTCATTTTAGTCTGTAGAATAACATTGATTTACAGTGGCTGAGGATCTGCCCTATTATCTCTCTCTTCTTATTTGAAAATATTTTTCAAAGATAAATCTAATGTTTAAAACAAAATTCTCATCTGGTTGCAAATATATGTGGGCAGATACGGCCATTTATGCCAATGTCCTACGGATGCATTTGTGGTAACTGGGCTATTTGGAGGTCAGGCCAAAACACTGAAGGCTGATAAAACAAACAAAAAACAAAACCCCAAACATTTATCAGTTTTTTTCAAAATTTGAGTTTGGACTGAGTTAGGGGATGCCTTAAGATCAAATCAGGAACATTTGTGTGTATCTTGTATTACCTGATGTACTCATTACCATTGTGTTTGAGGTCTCTCACTGGGCACAAATGGAAGTGCAGCTCCCCGCTGTAACTGAGAATGCTTTGCAGGAAACATCTGAGTTGCAACAATCCCCCAGAAGTTCACAGTTGATTCCAGGGGGGAGGGGAATCTACCTACTGACTGCCACCCTGCAGCCAGTTTCCTTTAGCAATGGCCCCTCCTCCCTGCCAGCTCCCTGCCAGCCTGTCACTGTTTCCAGAATGGGAGTGGGGAAAGGGAGCAGAAGGAGCTTGTTCTAGGGGTTCCACTAGCAGTACTGGAGGGTGGGGTGGGTGAATTGGAGCCCCTTCCCCCCTGAAAATGCTATGTTTTGAAATGTCTTTATCTGACCTCACATGCAACGAGGGTTCAGATTTTCAACTGATCGGCCATTTTTGAAGTGGTCTGCAGCCATGCACTTGTGTTAGGTCATGGCTATAGACCACTTTCTGTGTCCAGATTGGGTGAAAATCGTCACTTCTGTCTGCGCCTTTTAAGGAACATCCTGCGTCCTTATTGGAGGCTAAAACATGCTATGATGGAAATCAAAGCACTATTTATCCCAGATGCTTTGCAGCCCTGGGTAGGGCTCTCAGCTCCACAGCAGAGCTGGCCCTGCCCCTCTGCTCCCAGGCTGTAACTCCATCAGAGACTTGCAGGCACAGCAGGGTCTGCCTGGCTTCCCCCTACCCCATCCCCACCTCACCACTCACTGCTCAAGCAGGGATCCCTCCCTCCTCTCTCCCATAGCATGGACCATAGTCAGCATGTGATATGCTAGCTAATGCTGAATGGTGTCTGTGTAAGGCAGATAGGACAAAGGCAGACAGGACAGTGTCCACTTAGGGCTTTCTGGAGCAAATCAACAGTTAGCTGGTAATGTCCCTTGGTTCCTTCCTTGGAAAAAGTTGTTTAAGAAAACCTTGAACTAATGAGAGAGGCTTTTGTTTGGCTGATGGGCTGATAAAAGCAGTGTAACCCCCTGCTGGCTCTGTCTCTGGTCAGAGGAACAGTGGTGGGGGGAGGGGGATGGGGAGGGGGATGATTCCTCCCTAATCAGAGCATCCTGCTGGGGCCTGGCCATGCCCCCCCCCCCATCCGCTCAGCACTATGGAA
>NW_005842068.1:1946255-1961233 GCF_000455745.1 Alligator sinensis | reverse complement strand
TCCCCACCTCACCACTCACTGCTCAAGCAGGGATCCCTCCCTCCTCTCTCCCATAGCATGGACCATAGTCAGCATGTGATATGCTAGCTAATGCTGAATGGTGTCTGTGTAAGGCAGATAGGACAAAGGCAGACAGGACAGTGTCCACTTAGGGCTTTCTGGAGCAAATCAACAGTTAGCTGGTAATGTCCCTTGGTTCCTTCCTTGGAAAAAGTTGTTTAAGAAAACCTTGAACTAATGAGAGAGGCTTTTGTTTGGCTGATGGGCTGATAAAAGCAGTGTAACTCCCTGCTGGCTCTGTCTCTGGTCAGAGGAACAGTGGTGGGGGGAGGGGGATGGGGAGGGGGATGATTCCTCCCTAATCAGAGCATCCTGCTGGGGCCTGGCCATGCCCCCCCCCCCATCAGCTCAGCACTATGGAAGGGAAGGGAGGGCTGCTGTAGTGCTCCTGGGCTTCTAGCCTGAGCTACTGCAGGTATATGCCCGCATTTCCTCAGTCTAGGGGGGATGTCTGTACGGTTACAAGCTGGTTCTGCCTAGGCAGGTTAGACTAAACTGCAAAGATTGAATCAGTTCAGGCTCAGGCTTTTTGAATGTCTGTCCCTAGCTTTGTAGAACAATGCATATTAGATGCTGCTACTGCACAAACAGATTCGAGATCAGAGCAGTCACCTTTCATATGCCTTTAATGTTCTCACTCCATGGAGTAATAAGTAATAAGAGAATTGGCCTGTTCAACTGCTTTTCAGATACCAAGAAAAAAAGCATACTGCCCTGCATCAGGAGTTGCTTTTATTTTTTTTTATTTGAATGTGAAATAAAATATCATATTGTCTTTGTTTTAGATTGTGGCAGACATCAGCAGTTCTTTTTTGAAGTAGGGGCAAGACCAAGCATAAGAGTGAGTCAAATATATGAAATACAAGGGAGAAGAGTGGGAAATCCAAAATGAGTAGGAAAATGTTGAGAAATGCATATAGGCAATCTTTCACACACATGATTCACTAGGGAGGAAGAAAAGAGAACAGCTTGCAAATTGCTCCCATAGCATTTTCTTGGAAAAAAAAAATAGAATTCTACCCCTTGCTGCTTTCCCCCACACTGCACAGGACTTCCCAAGAGAGAAACCTTGTTCTCTGTAGTTCATTATTGGCTGGGACTGGAACAATGGCACAGTCACATCATGGGAGAGACTCTCCCAGGGATACCTTTGGTTTATAGCGTGCCACAGCCCTTTGATTATTAGTATTACCAGTGTGCTTAGTGACTGTTGTCATAGACCAGGACTACATCATGCTAACACAAACAGAACAAAAAGACAGTCCCTGCCCTGAAACTGTTTACAGTGTGGATCCAATGTGAAAATGGGCCAGGAGCTATACCAGTTTATATTAGCTTAGGAACAGAGATCAATAATTATTAAAATATGCTTCTTTTAAGTAGGACACATGAGCTAAAATTAAATGCTTAAATATTAAAATACAATTCAACACACATGCTTTATCTTTCTTTTAGGAAATGGAGAAAAATAAATTTAAAGGAAACTGTATTAATACTACATTAAAAGTTGCATCTTAATATCACAAATAAAGAAGAGAAAAAATCATGAAAGTGGTTGTTTCCCATAGCAACTTTATTTTGTCCAATTTTTTTCTAGTAAGCGTCTAGGTCCATTACAATTTGTGTTATACATTATATATCAAAACAAAACAAAATAAAAAACCCCAAGCAAAAGTGCTATAGGAACTGCAGCATTTCCTGACTGTGATACTGACTGTACAACCTAAATATTTCATTAACACAGAGTTTTCATTGAAAATATGTATACACAGAAATCACTTCTACTGGTACTGAAGTGAAAAGCCAGCTGTTTAAACATGCACAACACTAACCAACAGTTTAGAACAGCATGTGAAGAACACTACCATATCCAATTGAAACTGCAGGGAAAACATAAAAAAGAGGCTGGAAATCAAAGTAGACAATAGCCTTTTAGGAAATAAAATTTTCTTATTGTTTTTGTTGTTAGTTTTATTTTTCCCAGCAGTTTGCAGACAGTATGAAGGATGAAGAAACTCTCCTTGCTTACAAATCAGAATTCTGTCCCTTGGTGCATTCAAACCTCATATTAATTCTATGGAGTAGGAACTGTTAATCCCTCTTCTAGCTGTTGCTATGTTAGAGCACTCTGGTAAAATTGTGGGAAAACAATGGTCATGAGGGCTTCTGTAATGCACTGAAAAGCCATCTCAAGAAGAAAAAAATGGCTCTCCTCCTCTCTGGATTTTGGAAACCTAAGTGTTCAGGAATTTTTGGAGTTGCAGTCTATTATAATCTAGAGGCCAGTTATGAAGATTGGTTGGATCTGGTCTGAGACAGAAAAATGTTAGGACACCATTTTTATTTTCCTAATGAAAAGATAAAATAACTCTAGAATGTGAGCAAGAAAAGTAAAATGACTTGGGTAAGTGCTGAAATGTGTCATGTTATTAAGGTATATAAGTAGTACCTGAACTGAATGCATTATTTCTGACTCCTATTCCAGCTGCTCACCTACTTCTATTATTCCTAATCCATGGTCACAAATAAAGGTGAAGGTGTATTATGAAAATACAGGCATATTCCAGGATTTTCTTTAAAACAAATATATGCTACTTAGGAAAATCACAACAGAAATCACACTCGCAGTCTCATTTATATTATGGTTGTATCCAGTCAGTATCAAGATCTCATTGCTTAGGTGCTGTGCAAATGTAGAGCCTGCCTGTGAACTTGTTAATGTACAAGCACTTACTTTTGCCAAAACTCAGTGATAATCCTGCTACAGCAGCTCTAAAATATACTAGTCATTCCTTGTCCCTACTACTCCTAAGACCTTGCTTTATACCTTGATTTAACATTTCTCCATCTCCAGTAGCATTCTTCCTGTATTCAATTTCTCCTGCTTGCGCCACGTGATCTGCCTGCTCCTTAGGACTCTCTCTCTCTCATTTGTTAAATTGTACTTTTTTGATGTTAGCTCATTCTTAGGCACCTTTCCTCTGTCAATCTTTCAAATTACCTAAACTCAGTGTTCCTTCATCAGAGCTCATTTCTAAGGCTGGCTAGTAAGTGGAAACTCCTTCCCACAAGATTTCATTTTTAAACTGTTTAATGCTCATTTGGAATGAGAGGTAAAAGAATGCAACTGTTTAAGAGGGGAGTGGCACTATTTTCTGGAAGGGGCACTTACAGAAACATAGATTTCATAGATTTCATAGACATCAGGGCTGGAAGGGACCTCGAAAGATCACCGAGTCCAGCCCCCCGCCCAAAGGGCAGGAAGTCAGCTGGGGTCATAGGATCCCAGCAAGATAAGGATCCAGTTTCATCTTGAAGGTGTTCAATGAAGGCGCTTGAACCACCTCCGGTGGCAGGCTGTTCCAGACCTTGGGGGCTCAGACAGTAAAGAAGTTCTTCCTTATGTCCAGCCTGAAACGATCTTGAAGTAGTTTGTGACCATTTGACCTCGTCATCCCTTGGGGCGCTCTGGTGAACAAACGTTCCCCCAGATGCTGGTGGTCACCCCTGATAAACTTGTAGGTGGCCATCAGATCACCCCTGAGCCTGTGCTTTTTCAGGCTAAAGAGCCCCAGGGCTCTCAGCCTGTCATCGTAGGGTCTGCTTCCCTGACTTCTGATCATGCGCGTGGCTCTTCTCTGGACTCTCTCAAGCTTCTCCACATCCTTTTTGAATTGTGGAGCCCAAAACTGGACACAGTACTCCAGCTGCGGCCTCACTAAGGCCGAGTACAGGGGGAGAATGACGTCCCAGGATTTGCTTGAGAAGCATCTATGGATGCAAGCCAGCATTTTGGTCACCAAGGTGGAGAACCTTGCATTTATCGGCGTTGAACACCATCAGATTCTCGTCCGCCCACTTGCTGAGCCTGTCCAGGTCAGCCTGGATAACCTGCCTGTCTTCTGGTGTGGATGCTTTGCCCCAAAGTTTGGTGTCATCGGCGAACTTGGCCAGTTCTGATCGCTTCTGACTCCAGTGTCCACATCATTAATGAAGATGTTGAACAGTATGGGTCCAAGGACAGAGCCTTGGGGGACCCCACTGGTCACAGGACACCACGATGAGTGACTTCCATCGATTACTACCCTCTGGGTCCGACCCCGGAGCCAATTTTCCAGCCAGTGGATCGTGGAGGACCCAAGGCGACAATTGGCCAGTTTCTCCAAGAGGCGATCATGGGACACCAGATCGAAGGCTTTTTTGAAGTCAAGATATATGACATCAATCTCTTCTCCCTTGTCCAGGTGATAGGTCACCTGGTCGTAGAAGGAAATGAGATTGGTCAAGCAAGACCTACCCGCAACAAACCCGTGCTGGCTATCCCTTAAGATGTTGGCGTCGGCCAGTCCATTAAGGATGGCCTCTTTAATAAACTTTTCTAAGATCTTCCCCGGGATAGAAGTCAGGCTGATGGGCCTATAGTTAGCCGGATCCACTTTCCTCCCTTTCTTGAAGATAGGCACCACATTGGCCTTCTTCCAGTCTTCGGGCACTACACCAGAGCGCCAAGAGTTTTCAAAGATCCGTGCTAGAGGCTGGGCTATGATGCTCGCCAGCTCCTTGAGTACCCTGGGGGGGAGATTGTCAGGGCCAGCTGACTTGAAGGTATCCAGCTTCTCAAGATGTTCCTTCAGAAAGTCAGCATTAAGGGAGGGCAGGGGATCACCCTCACCTGGACTTCCCGGCCCTGTAGCGGGCATGGGCGTCCCATGGGACTGATGAAAGACTGACGCAAAGTACCTATTTAATAGGTTGGCTTTTTCCTGGGCATCAGTTGTCAGTTGCCCCATCTGGGTCAGCAGGGGTCCAATGTTGCCCCTGCTTTTCCTCCGGCTCCCCACATATCTGAAAAAGGACTTCTTATTGTCCTTGATGCTCAAAGCTAGCTGGAGTTCAGTTGCAGCCTTGGCTTTCCTGGTCTGCTCCCTACAGGACCGGACCAGTGCAGAATAATCCTCCTTGGAGGTGACTCCCATCCTCCATCCTTTGTAGGCCTTTCTTTTTAGCCTCAGGAGATCTGCTAGGTCCCTGGAGAGCCAGGGGGGCTGCTGTGCCCTCTTGCTGCCTTTCCTCCGAGATGGAATAGACTTAGTTTGTGCATTGAGGATCGCTCCCTTGAGGAGCAACCACTCCTCTTGAACTCCCCTCTCCCTGTGGTCACGGTCCCTTAGGGCCTCGCTGACAAGCCTCCTGAGCTTGTCAAAGTCGGCTTTCCTGAAGTCAAGGACTTGCGCGTTGCTGACCGACTTGCCAGCTTTTCGGCAGATGGTGAAGGTGATCAGCTCGTGGTCGCTGTCACCCAGCTTCCCATTGATCACTAGGTCGCCAACTAGGTCATCCCCAGTAGCCAGTACCAGGTCGAGCAGCGCTTTGCCTCTCGTTGGCCCATAGACTTCTTGAGTCAGGTAGAGGTCATCCACGCACGAGAGGAAGCTCTGCGACCGCTCAGATTTTGCTGAGCGATCCTCCCATGAGATGTCTGGGTAATTGAAGTCACCCATGACAACCATGGTCCTGGAGCAAGCTGCCTCAGCCAGTTCCTGGGCAAACTCCTGGTCAAGCTCAGGACTTTGGGTCTGGTTTGAAACATTCTGGTTCAGGAGCTCCCAAACAGAATTTTTTGGCTGGCCAAATGAGCAGACTGTAAAATGGTAAGTCTTCTATGTAGGCTTCTGTAGCACAAGTTCATTTGGTCCCAACTCCTTGGGTCTTAGTTTCCTCACTTCCTAGGCAGTTTGCAGAGGTCCTCTCCATCCTTTTATTGTTCCCTAAGTCTGGCTGCCTCTATGCAGAAAGATAAAGCTATTGACAAACATTTTCCCTGGTGCCTGATGTCAAAGCAAAATTTCTCAGCATAATACTTTATAAATATTAGCTCCAGTAGAACCGTAGGTATTTAAATGACTTATTGTACTTGCATGAAACACGGCAGAAAGCTTTTAAATATAACCTGATCTACCTCATTTCCTCTTGAAATCCTGAGGAACATGTGTACACCACATTGTAATATACAACTATACTCATAGGTCTGACAAGATAGGACAGCTCAAAATTTCTGATAGTAATGTAATCAATCCTTGCAAATTAAAATGGTTTTCCATTCTGACGTGACACCAAACTCTTTGAGTGTATGTTCCTTTAGAAATGAAAATATATTCATTGTTGTACATGATAATTAGTGGGTGCCTCTACACGTCACAATAATATGAGGGTGAGGGGGAAAGGCCACAATGTATCTTAACTTACCAGGCAGATGTACTCTGAAAAGACATCAGTGGTGGGTTTAAAGCATCTCCTTTTATAGTATGTACTGCCTGTGACGTCTGAGGCTGTGGCTGAAGTGGAGGCTGAGGCTGTGTCTGTGTCTGTACTTGGCTTGTATCTTGAGCAGGGTTAATCCATCGGCTCTGTCCCTGCGTCATCCACTTTCCCTGGATTCCCCACCTTGCCAGGTAAAATTTGCAAATATCATAGTTCATCGAAGAGTAATATAAAAGGTCCAGTACCAGCAGGACCAACACAAAAAAGCCATAGATCCACACTCCTAATAATGCACTGTAGTTGCTGTAAAAATAGAAAACAACAAAGGAAGTCATCCAACATATCCATAGAACTTATCATGCTAGTTATTTATCAGTGCTTTTAAAAAAATCATTTCATGTAAAATGCAAGCAATTATAAATATCTGCCCTTTCATCCATAAGAAGAATTGCTTTAGGGGAATGAACTTTCCTATACTAAAAATATTTATGTCAGTGCTTAATTCTGAGTATATGAATGGCCGTACTGAATTCAACAGAACTGCCCAAGTGCATAAATTTAAGGGGCCTATGGCTTGCTCCAAATTTTACTCATGAATCCTAACATTGAAATCGGCAGGGCTATTCTTGCAATTAGACATTATTTGTTTGAGTAGAGGTTGTAAAAACTGAGCCCTCTGGGTTTGCTTGTGTTAAAATAATATACCTATTGCTGATTTCCATTACAACCACATTATTTTAGACTTGGCTTGTTTGCATTTATAATCAAACCACATTCACCATAAGTTCAGCTGTAGCCACTGCTGGCACCCCAGAACTATCAGTGCCATAATGTTTGTGAACTTGGCATTACAAAGAGAAATGGTTTTATTACACAATTCATTCACCATTTTAGAGGTTAAAATATATATTATTCTTATGCGTAAATGTTGGCGTAACTATTTTATATATATGATTAAGAATCATAAAGGTTTCTACCTATGTGCTAACAAAAATGTAGTTAAATAAAAACAGAACAGATTTAAGTAAAGGTACCAAACAACATATGGGAGAAGATTCGGAGATGGAAATAAAAAACATTCCCCAGACAACAAGCGGAACATTTTTCAAAACCAAGTGTTATTTCATTGGGCATTTAGGGTGGGAGATTTTACAGTTATTCTGTGAAGCCCCTACCTGTTATAGCAGGCATGTGGGTTAATGTTAAATACCCACTCTGAGATGGATATCCGAAATATGCAGAACATCTCAGACGTTATCCTGACATTCTAAATACCTCTAAATTGCTACTAAGCAAAATATTGTACCACAGTAAAGTAACACATTAAAAAAAGCCAATGTAAAAAGTCACATATGCAACTTGAAGCACTAAAACTATTACTTGCAACTTTTCTTGCTTATTTCCAGCAAAGAACTCTACAAAAAGTTTTATTTTTTTCCTGGAAGTATGGTTTAAATAGCCACTGCAATTGCTCCTTGATGAGGTACAAACAACATACTGATTCAATCACCAGGGCATTACCAGTGTATAACTCATGCGTCTGTAAGGTAATCATTGTGTAATGAGGTGTGAACAGACAAGTCTGCCGAAAATAACCAGCATGTTTAACACAGTATAAATGATGCTTTGTCACTGAAGTCTATGGGGATGGCAAGGAAGTATTTGCCAGCTATACAAAGATGGCCTCTATTAGCCACAGACACTTAGTGGCAGGGACCATACCATAAAATGAAAGAGTTAAAAAAAATGAATCATTTCTATACTCCCCAAATATTTTCTTAAGCTATCTCTTCATAGAGGAAATATTGTTATTTTTTTGCTTTGACACACGATAAATTCACACTGAAATCTTAAAATTATTTATGAAATGGAGCCTCCATCTAACAGAACTGTATATTTGGGGATTTCATTCACACGAACACATTCTTCCTCACAGGTGAAGGTTGAATTCATATACTTTATATTTTGGGCAGTTCAGGACAGGACCTACTATCTTAAAGACTTTTAAAGCAGGAAGAGAAGGGATCTATTTACATATATACCTGAACCACCTCTTGCTGAAATAAATGGGAGAATTTTTAAAGGATATTTTCTTATGTTAGAAAGCTGGGAGTGGTTCTGAAATGGAATAAAATGTCAAAAGAAAACATGGTATCATTCAAAGTCCAACAGCACTTGCAAACCAATGCAACATACTGTAGATAACAGATATACTGTACTAGCCTGGAAAATGAATGCTTTTCTCTTGCATTTCTGTCAATGTCACCAGCAAAATTATCACATTTCGCATTTTCAATAACAGCTTTGTACAATTTTGTATTACTCTAGTTTCCCTCCTGCTTTTGCTTGGTGAATTGCACACACTATGGAGGGAGAACACAATTTACCTTCAAGAACATACTAATATCAAACTTTAAAAAAATCAAAATTAAACCATGACATGCTGAGAATTCAGAATCTTGCCTGAAATACTGATTAAAAAAATGTTCTAACATCAGCATATCCTTGATTTTTCTGTCCACTATTTACTGGATAATAAAATCTATTTACAAAATGCTTTTCATTTTTTCATGGAATTTGAAGGTAACTGTGATTCAACAATGTGAGTGACTCACCAAACAAGGGGGGAGGTGGGAAGAGCTAGCACACCACATAGATGTACAAAACTGTTATTTCAAATGCATGGTACAATTTTTTGTTGGAGGGTTTACCTAAGTCAGGAGAGTTATGCTAGTAGGAAGCAACAACGTGTCCAATATTTATTGGATAGTAAAATCTACCTAAAAATGTTTTAGGTATGGTAACCCTACCGACTTCAGAATAGCCACACTATTAAAAAGCAGGTACTAGTGATTACAGAATCAGTCCTATATTAATTGCCTTAGAATAACAAAATCACAAATAAAGACATTTTAAAGTTTGGTTTTCACAAAGTGTTCAATGCTAAATAATCTTCAGTGGGATGGGAACAAAGTAAAGCCGAGCACTTTTGAAAATCTCACCCCAAGGACCAGATGCTGTTAAGATAAATGCATATGCTGAACTGCATATGCTAGAAAGTAGTTCCTATTAACTTGTGCAAATTTTTGTAGGGCCAGAGCCTAATAAGTTTTATCTGAGTGGTGTGGATCAAGACTTTCAGCTGAATTACTTTTTATTTTTCAGAGGGCTTACCCTTGTCTTCTGTTTTATTTTCTAGCTATTCTACCAATGTAAACAAAAGGGAAATCAGACCTGAATAATTTAGGAGCAGGTTTTCAGACCTAACTCGTGTTCAGTAAAGTACCAGTCACTATCCTAGGGCACAGACAAAAGTGACAATTTTCACCCAATCTAGCCACAAAGTGGTCTATAGCTGTGACCAAATACAAGTACATGGCTGCAGACAAATCCCAAAACGGCTGATTGGGCAAAAATCTGAACCCTCACTGCATGAGGGATCAGATGAAGATGTTTCAAAACAGTGTATTCTGTAACTTCTGTCTGCCTGCCTGCCAGCCAGACTGTCACTTTTCAGAATGTGAGTGGAGAAAGGGAGTGGACTGAGTTTGGTATGGGGGTTTTCAGCTGGCACTGGGAGGTGTGGTGGGTGTATTGGAGCCTCCCGCGAGGTGAGAGGCTCCAATTCACCCATCCCACCCTCCAGCACAAGTTAGGGTAGGGAACCTCTAGAATGAGCTCCTTCTGCTCCCTTTCCACCACTCCCATTCTGAAAACAGCTGGGGCTGGTAGGGAGGAGGGCCTGTTACTAGAGAAAACTGGCTGCAGGCCAGCAGCCAGCAGCTAGATTCCCCTCCCCCTGCAACCAACAGTGAACTGTTGTTTGGTCTGGGGGATCATTGCAACTCAGAATGTTTCCTGCCAAGTGTTCTTGGTTACAGTGAGGAGCTACACTTCTGTCTACACCCCTAGGTGAACAGAACCATTTTATAAATAAGATGAGCAGTAATTTGCCAACAATGGGAAGGATAATGTATTTCTTTTCCTAAAGTTAGAAACCATGTTATATATCCACTGGCAAGAACTTGGAGGTGGGGACA
This sequence comes from Alligator sinensis, assembly GCF_000455745.1. Classification (NCBI taxonomy): domain Eukaryota; kingdom Metazoa; phylum Chordata; order Crocodylia; family Alligatoridae; genus Alligator; species Alligator sinensis. The sequence goes on along the minus strand of NW_005842068.1, from coordinate 1,950,872 downwards.
TTTCTTAGTGTGATTTTACATTAATTTGTTATGTTTGCATTTTAGGTATTTAGCTTTATCCATTAAAAAACACTTAGTAAAAAATTAGGGCTATTTTGAGCACTGTGATGTAAAGCAACAATTTATTAATCCCAGTGTATGTGGGTTGTCCATCTGCTCCTTGTAAATAACATCTGTTTCTCACAAGTCCAAAAATGAAAGAGTGCTTTACTTAAATTAACATACAGTAGGACGACTGCACTGTAAAAAGTCCATGTAAAAATCCTGCATAAAATACATTTTATGTTGTCTAGAGAAAACCTGCACTCGAGTCCAGTTTGTCATACAAAATACTAAAATAGTGCAACATATAACCTTTCTGTACAACTAACATTAAATGTAAAGTTTCATCTGCATCAAAAAACTATTACTAATAAAAATCCAATAAGACTATAATGCATTGCAACATTACTGCATTATAACATTATAAACCTAACTGTGGAAGTTAGTGACAGTGTCATTTTAACACTCTGCATGTATCAGAATACCGAATAAGGAGCCCTTGATTTTGGTTTTCAAAAACACTACAAACTGCTTGTGTCAGCTATATAATTTATAGGGAAGCAAAATAAGCCCTTAGCTCAGTCCTTTAAAATGGTTTGGCTTTCATACTGATGTAGTATAGGTTTGAATCAAAGTCCGCTGCAGTCAACAGGAAGATTCAAAATGACTTCAGGGGTCTTTAATTCAAGACTCGCAGAAGTACTGTATTTACTTGATTCTAAGACAATGCCTTTTAACATGGCAGAAATAGCCCCTCATCTTAGAATTGAGTATAAGGGTGGTGTGGGGGTAGGCAGGTGTTGTGGCTTGGGCTCCAGCCCCTACCTGGGGTCAAAGCTAGGGTTACCATATTTCCAGTTCCAAAAAAGAAGACACTTGCCAGATAGACATGTATATGACTGGCGGGGGAGGTAGGGAGGGAGGAGGCAGTGATATGCTGGTACCCTGTCCCTGCCCATTCTGTTGCCCCTCACTCCCAAGCCACAGCCCCCCCAGCCCTGCTGCTGCCCTTCACTCCCAACCCACAGACCCCAGCTCTGTCAGTGCCCCTCACTCCCAAACTGTAGTACCCTGCCCCCTTGGACCATGCTGGTGCCCCTCATTCCCAAGTCACAGCCCCCCCATCCCTGGTGGTGCCCCTCGCTCCTGACCCACAACCCCCTTGCACTGCCAGTGGCCCGCCCTGCTGACCCAGTCCTCTGCCCCCTCAATGCCCATCACTCCCAAGCCACAGCTCCCACCCAGCCTTGCCAATGCCTCTCACTCCTGACCCACAGCCCCCTGCTCCACCCAACCCTGCAGTCTCTCTCAGGTGCCCAGCCCCAGCGAGAATAGGCACTGGCCCCAGTGCTGCTGGGCCAGCCATGCAACTCCTTGCTGCCCCTGAAGGGCACCCTGCCCTTTCCCCCCTCTGGAGGGACAGGCACCCTCCCCCTCCCACACTGCTGCAGTACTAGCACTTGGACAGCTTCCCTCAGCGCTGGCAGGTGCCTGCCCTCCCCCCACACACCACCCATCCCCTCCACACCCCTCCAACCACGCACGCACACACACACACACACACACAGACAGAGTGACAATCCTGAAGTACTGGCAATCCAACCCATGCCCTCCACAGACTTACCTGTATCCAGCTGCCAGGCTGCTCCCACCCCCTGCCTGGCTACATACCAGCCATGTGTGTGTGCGCCCTGCCTCCAATCACCCTGCTCTCAGCCCCAAATAGCTCCTTGATAGGGCAAGTCAGGAAGTGCCAGGAAAAACTTTGAAGCTGAGCTGACCAAAATCCCAGACATTTGATCATATTTAAAGAACTGCCTCGTCCGAGATCGGAGGATGTAAAAAGAGGACATATCCAGGAAAACCTGGACATATGGTAATCCTAGTCAAAGTGGTAGCCACAACTTCTGCCTACCCTATCGTCCATTGCATGCCACCTCTGCAACCCACCCTCTCTCCACAACATACATAGCCTCTGTTCCCTGCCTGCCCCTCTTCCTCCCACTTTACCCTTGCTCTGTGCCAGTGTACTCCATCCACACTGAAGCCTGGGGCACTGAGCACAGCCTCAGCCCAGTCGTGGAGCAGTGGCTTGCAGCCTGTGTGGCTGCTACAGGAATGGGCTGGGGCCATGCTCAGGGCCCCAGGCTAGAATGGGGACAGAGCCTGCCAACATGGAGCAAGGGGAAGGTGGGCCCGAGGCTGTGGGGGAGGGGGATTAGACAGGGGGCAGACGTGGCAGGGGGACAAGTAGAAGCAGGGAGCAAGCTGCTTAGCCCCCAAACACCACCTGCTCCCCATTGCCTACCCCACTGTAGCAGTAGGGGCGGGGATGAATTAAAGATAACACCTCAAAATTATGTTTTACACATGGAAAACTTTTAGGCCTGTGCGAAGCTGCTAGTATTCGCTTCAGATTCGGATTCGGCCAATTTGGGGGACAGTGATTTGATTTGGTGATTCGAATCACTGTCATGAATTGATTCGGCCAAATCTGATTTGGAGATTCGGCTGCTGCCAAATCTCTGAATCTCCAAATCACGCAGGCCTGTCCCCCACCCACTCTCCCAGCCCCAGCAATGACTGCCTGCCCAGTCCAGCTCCCGGCACTTTGAAAAAAAAAAAGCCCCGACTCACTGAGTGCTGCCTGCCAGGTGGGGCGATCCCTGCTGCGCAATCCCCACTGCCCCCCACTGCCCCATACCACATGGGGGGCTCTTCCAAGAGCCCCCCAAAGCCCCAAGGTTGCTGGTGAGTTCAGGGTTGTTTTTTTTTCTGAAAGGGCCAGAGCTGGGGTGGGCAGGGCAGCCATGAGGGGGCTGGGTGAGTAGGCTGGGGATGGGGCCTGGAAGGGGTCCTCCCATGATCCGCTTACCCCTCCTCCAGCCCCCTCCTCCTCCGCCCCCTACTTACCAGCTCCAAGTCTGGCTCCAGCTCCCTGCTGCAGTGAGAGGGGGCTGTCCAAATCATTTTTTGAAAGATTTGGAGAGCTTTGAATCAATTCGGACCTTTTTATTGGTCCCCTGATTTGATTCCAATTTGGAGATTGAGCCACCGAATCGGGCCAAATCTCCTTCAAATCGAATCAACACCTGATGCTTCACACAACCCTAAAATTATAACAAATTTATACATTTTCCATGTATAGATTCTAATTTTGGAGGGGCGGGTCATCTTGAATTCAGGGTCATCTTAGATTTAAGTAAACATGGTATGAACTACTTTTAGTTACCCTTCTCCATCCTCTTCCAGTTACAGAATCATAATTGGAGTTCTTTTTGGGCTAACATTATGGAAGAAAACTGATGGTCAACTTTGTAATTTGCATTCCAAAAGGAGTAGTTTACAACCTTTTTCACTTGAGTCATCCTTCCATAATTTTTGTGAATTGAGTGGCACCCCATTTAAAAAATATATTTATTTATTATAGTGCTTACCTGCTTGAAGAAGGGCTGGGAAGGAGAAGGAGCATCTGTGGGGGAAGAGCCTGCACTTCTTACTGGAGCCTGAGTTTTATCTCCTCTCTCCCTCTGTCATGGCACCCCAGGGCACAATGACCCCCTTGGTTGAGAATCACTGTCATAAGGTGACTGTGCTTTCTAATCACAAAATTCTTTAGATAGACAGTAGGCAGGACTGGAACACAGAGGGGTTTTTTTTCGGGTGGGGGGTGGGGAGTGTGTGTGGTGGGAGGGGTTATATGTGCTTTCTTTTGGGTTTTTTTGAACCAGTAGTTTTTATGCGCTGTACAGGAGTGGAAAGATTAAGGAACCATTAAATTTGGGTTTTTAAAAAACATTGCAAGAGCTTGTTGCAGCTGTATAATTTATCTGTGGGCAAACAGCCATGAAGCTGCTTTTTTCTGGACAGGACTGCTAATTATAGTAGTATATTATATATTTAAATTTTATTTCAAGCAAATTTTTCTTTCAAACACACACACATGCTTGGCAATGGTTAGAAACCTGTATAATGGAAGAGGGATTGAAATCTTTAATATACACTTTCTGCATATCACCTTTCCTAAAATTAAAATGAATTTTCCATAGCCCTGAGGATCTGCCTACCTTAAGATATAGAGCTCATCACTGTAGTTGGCTAAGAGTGTTCCAGTTAAATTACATCTGAATGCTACAGTGGCTAATGGACAGCACAGACTTGTCAGCACTCTTGTAGATCAGGTTTTCCTGTAGATAAGCAGGTTCATTTCAATTCTGCAAGGGACATACTGAACTTAGAGAAAAAGGCAGTGTCATTATGTCATTATTTCCTTTTGCATCCAAGCCAAAGTGTGGAGGGGGAACTCATTCACTTCTGCAAATCTAGGGTAAGAGACAAGTTAAAAAATAATCAGTGTACTGTAACACGTTGCAACATTTCAAGGAACAATGGTCACAAACTGACAGAGAGCAGATTTAGGTAAGGTATCAGGAAAAACTTCTTCATGGTAAAGTTGGCCAAAATTTGGAATGGGCTTCCAAGGGTGATGGTGCTCTCCCCTACCTTGGGGGTCTTTAAGAGAAGGCTGGATAGGCATCTGGCTGGGGTCATCTGACCCCAACACTCCTTCTTGCC
>NW_005842068.1:1920824-1946234 GCF_000455745.1 Alligator sinensis | reverse complement strand
CACTCTTTCTTGCCACTGGCAGGGGGTCGGGCTCGATGATCTGTTGAGGTCCCTTCCAATCCTAGCATCTGTGAATCTATTGATCTAGTTATAGAGTAAGGACCCCTAAAACAGAGCTGCTGCTTGAACTCAATGAAGCATGTACAATAGAGACTCTAGCAGGAAAAAAAATAGCGTCAACTGATCTTTATTTTTAAGTCAATTTAAACAGCAGTAAGAAAATAGCCTAGGGAAAGTGGCTTGGGTGGCAGAAATTTATATGGTCTGTAAAAGGCTTTTAGTGTAGCTGTTATTTTTAATCACAAACAGTTAACAAATGAAGCTTTCCTAATATTATCACTCACATCTACCTAATCTTTCTCAGTGGGTGCAGTTTCTCTTTGTACCCTGTTGCCTTTTCTATATTTATAGCAAATTCATTCCCAGGTAACTAGGGCTTAAGGGACATATGCCACCCATTACAAACTCTGGTTCAGAAAACTGGATAGCTGGCTTGGGCAGAAGAGTGTGCTTAGGACTAAAGGGATCAGGACAACAGCACTGGGTAAACAGAGGACAAGGCTAAAACTATGTTAAGTGTGAGCTTTGGTTACGCAAGGGTGTATATAAATCACGTGCAGAATGGTTTAGACATGGGTCTCCAACATGTTCACTCTAATGAACTAATTTTGTTTGTCCATAACCCTTGTCAAAAAATCATATTTTCCAGTGGAAATTTTACATGCATGTCCTTTGTCCATAGAACTATTTTAAAGACATTTACAGTGCTGCTGACACAGCTGTTCAAATGCATTTGTGAGGAAGTGCATTACCCCTACAAGTGACACATTCAAGCCTATAACCAAAACAGCCCTAGCACATCAAAGAAGGCTCTCTGCTTTTCCCCAGCACTGGGCAATGTGTATAGGAAAAAGAAGCCAAGCAAGAGACAGTGGGCCAGAAGCTACAGGCAGCCAGCATTCTCTTTTACTTCCTTGGTACCATATGGAAACAATTCAAGAAAAGGGGAACATAAAAAAGGTTCCTTTTAAGAAGGCCTTCAGAAAGAAATGATGCCAAGGAAATCTGTAAAACCTGAACCTCAGCCTCACTTCAGCAAAAAAAAGCCTTGGCAGTCTGGTGTGGCTTGACACCCAGAACTCATTGGGGTGACTCTTCCTGCAGCAGCCTGGATAAGGCTGCTAAATACTGAATGACCACATTTACATTTTCTCTCAAGCAAACATTCATTCACATAGTTGGTAATTGCAAGACACCGGCATACTTGGGGATGGGAGTGTAATTTTGACACATCATCATCACCATCATTATCACTATCAATTTTGTTGTACTGCTCTGAAGGGCTGAAAATGATTGGAAAAGGGTTCAATAGGTCATATGAAAAACTCTCAGGATTCTTGCAGGATCTCAAAGAAGAAATACAGCTTTCCACAAACTGATAGAAAAGAGTTGATCCCATGTTCAGCATAACTGGGGAAGGTGAACTAGAGCTTTATGGACATATTTGGTGCCTTAGCCCATTTCCTACATTCAGCTGGGATAAAATATTTTTCACATCAAGTGGTTCTGTAAGCCATAGCTTGCATGGATTATAGCCGAGTAACTTAGAGTAAATGTCAATGAGGGGCTGCATATGTATGTTTCGAAACGAATTCACCATTTAAACAGTTGGATTAATGAATAGTAGCACAGCTAGGGTGGGATAAGTGGGATACCAGCCCCAAGCACCTATTTAGAGAAGGTACCAGAATGGTGACCTCCAGGGAGCCCACATGGCACCAGCAGCAGCTAGTGTGAGGGGAGCCTGCATTATGGCAGCAGTAGCTTTGAACATCCCCCTTTCCCACCTCTGCTGAGGTTGCTGAAAATGCTAGTTACACCTCTGTTAATGAATAATACAAAGATTTTCTTTAAGGACCAAAGTCAAAGTCCACTGAACAGAATGGGAATCTTTCTATTAGCTTTAATGGGCTTTGGATCTGGCTCCAAGACTACACTGTATTACATCTTATACTGTAAGCAGCAGAAGTGTTAATTGGCTTAGTGGAACAGTCACACCTGAAGGTGAAAAAAACATCTCTGCCTGTCCTTCACCTACTGTGACTTGCCACTAGAGGATTGGTGAGGAGGGGCAAGACTAAAGGAGCTAACAGCAGGACCAGTTCACTGGTTGAGCTCTGAGGAGCCTGATCCTTTTTTTCTCTGGAGCCCACTCTCTGTGCCACCCCTTCCTGGGCTGCTGCCTGGCTGGGTGCCACCTGATCTCCAAAAAGGATTTGGCCCCTTGGAGCTTACTTGGCAGCTAGCTGACTGGCAGTGGTGTGGTGGGGATAATCTCCAGGGGAAAAAAATTAATTGGTCGCTTAGGACCCAGACACATGCCTCAGCGGCCCATCCCTGCATCTCCTCCCCTCTACCACAGGCTCACTGCTTCTGCTGGGCAGAGTCAATGCTGCAGCCCTGGAGCTTACTTGTTCTGCTCAGGCCCAGTAGTCTGGGAGCATGCCTGGGGGAGGGTGAGGGGGAAGAGGGGAGAACAGGGACAGGACTTCTTGGCCCACACTGGAGCAACCCCAGCACGGAGTCCCATGCTCCATTCCCAGAGCTGCCCAGCTGCTACGGTAAGTTCAGGAGCCGCAACTGCGACTGCTGCTGGGTGAGCCAGGTAAGGAGAGCTAACAGTCAGACCCTGAACAGCCCAGTGGAGAACAGGGTCAGTGGCAACCAGCTTTGGGGTGCCATGCTGCAGCTGCTAAGCTCCATTCTGCTCCAGCTGTCTGCCCCTGCCAGGGCATGTGCCTGGGTTCTCGGGGTGCAAGCACTAGGCAGGGGATGTGCTGTAGCTGAGTGTGGGGCTGGGCACAGGTTCAATTATGGGTCAGCAGGAGGAGTAAGCACCAGCCTGCCGCCCTCCACAGGCACCATGGCCCAACTTGAGTCAGGCACTAGGAGCAGCTGGGAAGCCCTGCAGCCATCGGGTACTCCACATTTGTGGCTCTGGCTCTGCCTGGTGGAAGCAGGAGGGCAGAGGCACCATACCCAGCCCCACTGCACCCTGGCATCCTCACCCTGACTCAAGAGAGGCCACTACATTATGGGATGCTGGAGGACTTCAACTTGGGCACAATATCTGTATGGAGTGGCCATACCTTAATGAAACAGGAGCAAAATTAGGAGGAATGGAGTGGCATAACTGTAAAATGACTAACAAGTGCTTTAAACTACTTATAGGTGTTAATCTGCAGCCAATCCAGGGGTTAAGAGATCCAGAAATTGCCTAAAATTATCATGTAACAAGGCCCAAAAAAGACTTCAAGGTACTCATGTTGAGCAAAAACTTAATCCAATGGACAATGAAACAAAAATATGGCCTTTTCCTTTTTAATGTTCATCTTAATTTAATTGAAGAGCATGTACCTAATATTCAACTAAAAATTTTGTAAAGAACTGTAACCTTTCTAACTAAATTTATACTTAACTTTCTTGGCTGCTTTGAAAGTCCCATCCTAAACCTACTTCTCCAACAAAGATTACTTTTAAGTTATTTTTATTGAAATTTATTTTCTTTATTGTCAGGGTACTGTATACTAGAACAAGAAAAAAAGAGTACAGTCTGTATGGGGGAGTCAGGCAGAGCTCAAACAGCTTAGTCTTTAAATATACACAGATTGGGGGGCAGGGGGAGAGGGGGGGACCCTTCATAAGATGTCTGTCTAAATCCAAAGCTCACAAGGAACCTGGATGCATAATTCATCAAAGCTGAGCTGCTTAATTCAAAATCTCAGCCACAAAAGAAAAAAGAAAAAAAAGAAGCCTCATCTTTTCAGGTATTTTGATGGCCCCTATCAGGATAGTGTATGAATACCTCATATCCTTTATGATCTGCTTCTCATTAAGGTAGAGAATATTATTATTGTTATTTTACTGGTGGACAAGCCCCGTCCCCAAAAGACCAAGAACCAAATCCAGAAAAACCTAAAGCCAGAATTGCAATGTGGTGGATTTATCAATTCAGCCCAGCTTAAACAGGCTTGGAAAATCTTTGTTTTCATTGGTGGAGCCCATCCACCAATCAGGTAAGGGCTGGGTGGGGCTAGCCCCACCCCTTGCGTGGAGCGAGGTGGAGTGAAGAGCCTTCCAGACCTGATTGAAGTCTGCGTTCTGCAGGTCTGGCAAGACTTTGGGGGCGGAGCCTATGAAGTGAATAAAAGGAGCTGTGTGCCCAGCACATGGAGAGATGTGTTGGAGGACGGAGAAGAAGGAAGAAGGGGCAGAGAAGAGCTGGGAAGAGCTGCCCAGGGTGTGGACCCAGTGCCCTGAAGACTTCCTCACCAGGACTGATGCCTCAGCTCTATTCAGTGTGCAGTACAGCGCAGCACAGTATATGGAGCTCAGACCCTGGAAGCCATTCGAGGCAGCTTGGGTCTGCAACCCCTGGCAAGTGGCCAGGGCATGGTGCAGAGATTGCTGCATGGAGGATCTGGGAGTGGATCCTGACTTGGGGAGCCATTTTCGGACAGCTTGAGTCCCCATTCCCTGGCGTGCAGCCAGGCAATTGACGCAGGCAGCGTCAGCCCCCAGGGGCCCAAGAGCTGATCGAGCCCCAGTGCTGCACAAGGCAGCCTGGACCTCCAACCTTCAGCAGAAGGACAAGCCCCGCAGTGCACGTGACGGTGCATGGGGCCATGAGGCTGCTACAGAGTGGGAGAGAGCCTGGACAGCGGAGGGCCACCCCTGCCTGGAGGAGGCCCCCAAACTGGGACAGTCAGAGGTAGATCCAGCCTTGCCAGGAGTCATGAGTTGTTGGGAAAAGGGGGTTTCCCCCAGGGGAGGGAACCCTTGGGAGGGAACCAACAAAGGCCCCTGCAGGGTAAGAGGTGTCTGACACAGTCCATGAGAGGTAGGAAGGCCTGGGCATTGTTTCTCTCCCTGGCAAGTCACAGTAGTGCTCCTTAAGGTTGAAAGGGGGAGCCCAGGTATATCCACACTGCTGGCACCTCTAAGGGGGTGAGAGCACCTTATATGTTGTTATATTTTGGGTTATGATCAAACTCTCCATGATGCATAAGAGTCTAACCTTTACCTATTGATTCTGGGTAAATGTCCTTCATAAATAGTCAATAGTTACCTGCTGTTAGCTAGTGTTTGAATATTGTTGTACTTACCTGTGCTTACCTGTTTCAGGACCTAATTACTCACCTGTGCTGGGTGTTGATTATTTGCCTTTACCTTCATTTTCCTGTTCTAGGACTGGTCACTTACCTGTGGGGACTTGATAGCCACTGGTGGTAGTACACTTTCCTGGCCATTGTTTGTTGAATGTGGTTGTAAACTCATATTGTAAATATTTACTATTCATTTAAGGGTCTTATATATATTTATGTGCATATATTAATAAACTTGTACATAGTTACATGTCCTGGCCTGGCTGTATGGAGAATTAGAGGGAACTGATCCAGAGGCAACTAGATCCCTATCACAGCAAAACTGCCTGACCACCTATCCCTTCCATTTGAGGATGGGGCACACATCAGTGAACCCCCACCCCTCACCACCAGCGGCTACCTTGCTTTGGAGGCATCTAAAAGTCCATAACTGACATAAACATTCTCAAGATGTCCAGGGTTCTGCTTTTTTCACACAGCAAGGACTGCCCTGTGTTTCCCTGAGCAGTTCAGTGTCTACCTGCTGTGTATGCCCCAGCATAATTCAGAAATCAGGCAGAGCAGGATTTAGGTAGGTAGGTTTTGCTCATGGGCATGCTTAACCCACAATAGCATCAGGCCCCTAACAAAAATCCATTGTAGCTACTCTCATCTCTAAATAAGTGGGGGTGGTAATGCCTGTCAGGATCCCTAAAAAAATTTTTGAGGTGTTTGTGAGGTGTCATGCATGTTTTCTTGAGTCTGACTGATGGCCTGTGTGGTCTCAACAGCTAGGAGGCATTAAGATGCACTCAGCCATATAATCCTTGTTTCTATGAACTGTAGTACATGAGATTAAATGCATTTCTGATATGTTATGGTAAGGCTAGGATTGCATAATATGAAATGATTCCCAAGTGTCACTACTTAAACACTGAGTTTCTTTCACACCTGGAATAGGCTCCAAGACTAAAGAGCTGAAAAGAAGAAATCACTGAGAATTAGCATCTGACAGGTGTTTGTTTACTCAAACAGACTCCAAAGACTTGATCAAGGCACTTGAGACAGGGCCTTCCAGACAGTGAGGACTTTACATTTTAAGAGACTCATAAGACCTGGCTATTCAGGTTATTCAGGGAAAGATATTTCTCACTGGGGATATTATGTGAGAAAAAAATATCTTTGGGATATACCTGAAAGGATGCAATACCAATATTCTCCTGGTCATAATTAGTTTAGGTAAGACTTTGCAGGGGTTGAAAGTTACATGCATGGTGGGCACTCCTCAAGAATCCAATGGGTGATGTATATGACTCAGATTCTGCAAGAAGGGAGTACACTCCCACTCAACCTAGATAATAACTTAGTGGTTGGAACACTCTTCTGGGACATGTGGGCTTGAACTCCTCAACCTAAGGGGAACCCAGAACTCAGATCTCCAGCTTTCCAGGTGATTACTATAGTGACTAGTCTATCATACAGAAAATGTGCATCACCATACCTAGCTGTATTATGAATGGAAAAGCGGAAAACAGTGCAAGAACTCAGGATCCTGAATGTATGAATTTGCCAGTTGACAGTCCTGACTTGGGTGTCTCAGATTTAGAAAGGGGTGGGAGTTCAGTCTTCTGTACTTAGTGTCTTCTACTACTTACCTCTAAGCCAGCTCCCTGCTCAACATACCAGATTTTTAGATCCCCTTTCTGAGACATCTAATTTTCCTCCCACCTTGTATGAGGAGCCTAGGTACCTAACTCTGGGTTGTGTATTCTAATTTGTGAGCCAGATATCTAAAAGGGAAGGTGTTGCAGTACCTACCTTGTAGATGCTTAAGTCCTTCATTGGTTCTAGCCTCAATTTACCTGTCCATGAAATTGCACAGGAAGCTTTTGAACTGAGGCCCATTCTAGTGTCTAACCTGTAACATTATCCTACCCCATATTAAAATAAAACAAACCATGAACAGACATCCCTAAACTTGTGATTAAAGCATTTTTGTTTGTAATTAAGTGAACTGTATTTGCTATATTTATAATGATAAACAACAAATGACATCAACCTCTAGGTGCTTAAAGTATGTATGCATCTAAGTATTATTTTCTTTTTTGTTTTGTACTTAAAATTAGAAGGGATCATTTATAATAAAGTACAAATTCTGAGCAAGTATATTTACTTACATAGCTTCACTATAGTATTGAAATCACTAGGGTTATTCATGAAGTAAATAATCACTCAACAAGTTAGGAAGCATTTAAACAACAGTGTCTGAAGGAGCTAAGGGAGTCAAAATTTAGTTATAATGCCTCAAAAATCACAAGAGGAAGATGAGCTGAGTCAAAATGATTCCATCACCCCTTTCACTGAACCTCTGGAAGCCGCTTTGTGCAAAAAAAACCCTCAGTCAGGGTTTCCAAGTGTTAGGAGGGAGTAACATTACTCTGAATGCTAACAACGCTATAGAAATGTGTATGAAATCAATGGTCCAAGATTTTTACTGGATATAAATTGAAATGGATCCATTGGCCTCACTGCCACCATATTTTGGGCCAGAATTTGTCTCTTGGGCCATTTTTACATGAGTTGTGGAGACAGGGGCAGAGGCCCAAGACCTGCTCTATTTAAAGTGCCACTGTTTCATGTATCAGCGTCCCCGCGCTTCAAAATGGCAGCGGGTATGTTTGAACTAAAACTCATTTGACAAGCTTTAGTTGAAGCGCCCCTGCTGCCATTTTGAAGTGAGGGAGTGCTGATACATGAGACATGAGAAAATGCTGGAGCACAGTACTTACCACACTCCAGCAGACTTGATTAATCGAGTCTGTTCTGATGCACTGTGCTTAAAGAGCATCGGAACATCCCTTCAGCATGTGTCTACAGGCACTTCTGATGTTTTAAGTTCTACTTTTTCCTCCTATAGCTTTCTGTATAATAGGAAATGGTATAACTAGTGAATGGAGAACCCTGCTGCTGTTCCACTGGACAAACATAAATTCTGCTTAGTGTGGCACATTTAATTAGCGCCATGAGTGAAAAATCCCTAGTTTTCTGAGCACTGATTCCTTCACTAGCAAAGCTGATGAACAAATATTAGAGGAAAAAGAAATAAAGAGCAAATAACAATAACATCTACCAAGTAATTTTTTTCAATGTAATGTACCTTACTTTTTTCAGACTTCAACAAAGGAAATTTTCTCCAATTTGGTTTAATAACTCATCTATAGAGTTTCTCAATTATGAGATTCTCCAGGACATATTAACTCATGCAGACATAGATCTTAATCAGGTAGACAAAGATTGCTAGACAGTCACATTTGGTGCAAATCAGTTAGTTAACTTCAGTAGAGGATCTGCTCCAAAGGCAGTATTTCCCAAATACACAAACTATTTAGCTGATGGAAGCTAATCATTCATACATCTCACATTTACTTCCTTAGGAATTCATATGAATAGCTACTATAAGCTAAAGTTTCAGTTAAATCTTTTGGTTGTTCACAGATAGCCCAATATTCTACCAAAATGTATCATATTTTTAGATATGATAATGGAATAAATGTAAATAACCTTGTCTGAAGTTATACTGAGGCATACCCAACATCGATCTTCTATATACGAGTTTCTCCCACAACACATTAATACAAGAAATGTGTTTGTGCGTGGTAGAAAGAATGGCTGAAGAGGAAAAAAAAAGGGAAAGTATGTAACTCTGAATCAATCTTTGTCACAGTCCTCAGTTGTGGGTTCATTGCTATGCATACCCTACATCAATCATTCTCCACAGCTACTAAGGACACAGATTCATAGATTCATAGATGCTAGGGTTGGAAGGGACCTCAACAGATCATCTAGTCCAACCCCCTGCCAGTGGCGGCAGGAACGAGTGCTTGGGTCAGATGAACCCAGCCAGATGCCTATCCAGCCTTCTCTTAAAGACCCCCAAGGTAGGGGAGAGCTCTACCACCCTTGGAAGCCCATTCCAAATTCTGGTGACCCTTACCATGAAGAAGTTCTTCCTGATGTCCAGCCTAAATCTGATCTCTGTCAGTTTGTGACCATTGTTCCTTGTTACCCCAAGAGGCACCCTGGTGAACAGAGCATCTCCAGTTTCTTGCTGTGCCCTACTAATGAATTTGTAGACAGCCACAAGAACACCTCTCAGTTTTCTCTTTCGGAGGTTGAAGAGATCCAGGTCTCTTAGTCTCTCCTCATAGGGTGTGACCGGCAAACCCATAATCATACGAGTGGCCCTCCTCTGGACCCTCTTGAGGTTATCCACATCCTTCTTAAAGTACGGTGCCTAAAACTGGACACAGTACTCCAACTGCAGTCTGACCAATGCCGCATAGAGGGGAAGTATCACCTCCTTGGTTCTATTTGTCATGCATCTGCTAATGCATGATAAAGTGCAGTTAGCTTTGCTGATGATTTTGTCACACTGATGACTCATGTTCATCTTGGAGTCCACTATGACTCTGAGATCCCTTTCTATGTCTGTGCTGCTGAGAGGGTCATTCCCCAGCCAGTAAGTATGCTTGATATTTTTACACCCTCAGTGCAACACTCTGCATTTGTCCTTGTTGAACTGCATCCTATTGTATTCTGCCCACTTTTCCAACCTGCCCAGGTCCACCTGCAGTCATTTCCTACCCTCCAGTGTGTTGACTTCACCCCACAATTTAGTATCATCCACAAACTTGGATAGAGTACACTTCACACCCACATCCAAATCACTGATGAAGACATTGAAGACTACAGGTCCAAGGACCGAGTCCTGCGTGGCCCCACTGCCCACATCCTTCCAGGTTGATACCAACCTGTCCACCAACACGCTCTGGGTGTGACCCCCAAGTCAATCTGCCACCCACTGGACTGTGTAATCATCTAAGTCTCAGCCTCTTAGTTTATTTATGAGAATGGAATATCGTATTGAAGGCCTTCCTAAAATCCAAGTAAACAGCATCCACCTCTACTCCTGCATCTAAGCATTTTGTGACCTGGTCATAAAAAGAAACCAGATTAGACAGGCATGATCTACCTGCTACGAATCCATGCTGGTTGCCCTGCTGCATTATTTTTCCTGCTGGACTCACACAAATAAAATCCTTAATAATTTTTTCAAAGAGGTTTCCAAGGATAGAGGCGAGACTAACTGGCCTATAATTACTTGGGTCCTACTTCCTCCACTTCTTGAAAATAGGGACCACACTGGCCTTTTTCCAGTGGTCTGGGACCTGACCCAAGCGCCATGAGCACTCAAACAGCCATGCCAGTGGTTCTGCTATGACACCGGCTAATTCCTTCAGTACCCTCGGATGGAGCGCATCTGGGCCTGCTCACTTGAACACATCCAGTCCATCCAAGTGACTTGCACCTAGTCAGCATCAACAGTTGGTAGGCTGGTGTCTCTCTGATGCCCATCTAAGAACCCATTAGGAGACTTATCTTGAGCCCTGTTCAGGAACACTGAGCCAAAAAACTCATTGAATAGCTCAGCCTTGTCCCTCTTGTCTATCACTAATTGCTCCTCCTTGTTCAGTAGGGGTCCTATGCTGCCCTGCACCTTCCTTTTACTCCCTACATACCTAAAAAAATACTTTTTGTTGTCTTTAATTTGTGTTGGTAGCCTCAGGTTTGTAGTTGCTTTGGCCTTTCTACCTGCCTCCCTGCAAGTGCGGGCCAAGTAGATATACTCCTCCTTGGTAGCTTCTCCCTGCTTCCACTGCCTATATCCCTCTTTTTTTTTTTGCCCTTAGGCTTCCCTGGATTTCTCTGTTTAGCCAAGGACATTTTTTAGCCCCTTTCCCCCCTTTCCCTCGTGATGGGACTGTCTCCCTCTGCACCTGAAGGATCGCTTCCTTTAGGAATGACCACCCTTTCTGGACTCCCATCTCACCAATACTCCTATTGTACATGAGTTTTCTTGTGATGGTGTGTAAAATTAGGTCTAAACAAACAACACTTTCACAGTTGCTTTTTGTTTCATGAAAGATGGGGAGAGGGGAGTTTAGTTGTAAATTCCAAACTTACTTATTTAGAGTCCAAGCAAGACTAATCAGCACTACGTTTAAACAAAGCTCTTATAAGCAGCATTATTTGTCCCTGTGCTTCCTTCCCACCCACAAAGCTGTGGGCCTGATCCAAAACCCATCCAGATGATTAGAAATCTCCTATTTATGTCACTGAGCTTTGGGTAAGTTATCTACATACACACTGTTTCATGTGACCCTGTATGGGTAAACAAGGAACAGCTCCCTACTTAATATAAAGTGTTTTTATTATACCAGTTTCTTACAGAGCTGTTACACGGCCTACTGTTCTCCCCCAGCCTCTCTAACTCTCTTGTTTTTCCTGTCTCCTTCCCCTCACTTGCTGTTCCTTCAGCTCCTTCAGACACCTCCTTTCTGCTGCTGCTGGTTTTGCTTCTGAGTTCCATACATATTGTTACATTTTTCCTTTCAACAGTTGAAACAGATGATTAACTTATTCCCCTGGTTGGGCCAGAGGTTGGTAGCACATAGCCCACCTTGGAGACCAAGCCTTTACCACTGGTCTGCTATGTTCTTTAGAGCTCATAGTCATCCAGGTATGCTGGTCGTTGAACCAGCCTCCCGCTTCTTGTTTGTTTGATTTTTCTGGGTGCTATGCCTGCTTCTGGTCTGTCCGTGTCTTTGTTTTGTGGGCTGGACTCTGCTTATGTGTCTCTTTCCTTCGTGGAGTCCATGGCATCTTTCTCCCCTATCTGGGGCTCACTGATGACTGACCAGTTGTTAAAGTTGTCTTGGTCCTGATCCTGGAATCTTTTGCTCAATTGTATTTCCACTTTGCCAGCGCTCTGCAGCTGCTTCTGGTTACATCTCAGCCACTGTCCACTATCTGTGACAACTTTGTAGGATCTATCTCCCACTTCACCCTCAACGGGTGGCCTTTTGCCCATTCTTTCACATGTGGACTTACTGGTTGTGCCCAGACCTTTCTCCTCTGCACAGTGGTCTCAGGTCCCTGGATCCTTTGTTATATTGTGATACTTGCTGAGACTGTTGCTTTTTTAGCTGCTTGCATTTACTGTTGCCCCTTCCCCTGGGGTTGTAGCAAACAGTCTCTCAAGGGGACTAATGTCTTAGTTCTATGGCCCATTAATCCATGGGAGGGTGTGTTGCCATGGTCCAATAGAGCCAGGTAGGGATCCCCTGCAGTCTTATTTGCCTTCAACAAGAGTATCTTGGCTGTCTTTACTGCTGATTCAGCCTTGCCATTGCTTTATGGGTACCCAGGGGATAATGTCTTGTGCTGGAATTCCCATCTAGTGAAGAACTGTTTGAATTCTCTTGGGATGTATTGTGGGCCACTGTGAGAACAGTGTGTCAGGTATCCCATGCTGTACAAAATGAGCCTTCAGCTTCCTGATCACCTTTCCTGCATGAGTGTCTTTGAGGTAATCCACCTCCCAAAAATTGGAATAGTAGTCCACGGTGACCATATAGTTTCTATCATTGACATCAGACAAATCAGTCCCTACTTTCTCCCAGGGCAGAGAGGGGATGTCATGAGGGTTCAATGTCTCTTTTTGCAGTTTGTCACTGTATTCCTTGCACACCTTACACTGCTCCGTGTATGTTCTGAAGTGGGCATTCATGCCTGGCCAGTAGATGCACTCCCATGCTCTCCTCAGGCATGATTCTATTCCCATGTTTGAAACATAGAGTTGGTTCATCATGTCTTGCCACAGAGCTACAGGGATCACTGCCCTGTCTCCCAGACCTCCTTCTGACGCATCACACTGTAGTACTAGTTGCTCAGCTGTGTTGTAGTAAATACTTCAGTGTTAGGGCCTTGCTGATAAGTTTTTTAATTCTTTTGAATGCCTCCTTTTGGGTCTGTGCCCATTCCCAGGCTGCAACATTGTGTGTTAGCAACCTAAGTGGCTCACAAGCATTAGACAAGTGTGTACAAAATTTGGACAGATAATTAACCATCCCAATAAGGTGCTGGACTCCTTTGACATCCTGTGGCCTGGGCATCTCCATAATGGCTCTCACCTTCTCTGGGTCTGGGCATAGTCCTTCTGAAGTCAGCAGATGTCCAGTGTAGGGTACTTTTGCTCTTTTCAGCTGTATTTTGTCGGCATTCAGTTTAATGTTCCTTTCCTGGCATCTGTTAAGGAGTTGTTGTAGTTTGACGTCATGGTCACAGATCGCCTCTTCCTTATCATCCTCTTCTCCTATGACAAGAATATCATCAGCCACAATCTTGATACCCAGAAGACCTTCTAGCTCCTGGTTTAGCTTCCGCTGGAAAACTTCTAGAGTTGGGTTGATCCCCATGGGCATGATTAACCAGCAATACTTGGCAAAGGGCATATTAAAGGTTGTCAGGTGGCTGGATGATTCGACTAGCTCCACATGCCAACATCCATTCTTGACATCGCAAACTCTGAACACTCTTGCCCTTGACAGGTCAGGTAGTACATCATCAATCATTGGCAGTGGGTAATGGGCTTCTTTTGAGTGCCCTGTTAAGTGGTTTTGGATCAATGCAGATCCTCAGTATGCCTGAGGACTTCATTACTACTACTAGGCTGCTGATCCAGTCAGTGCTTTTATCAGCTGGTGTGATGATGCCTTTTTTCTGCAAGTTTGTCAATTCTTTCTTCAGTGGCTCCAGCAGGGCTAGCAGAATTCTGTTTTGGTAGTCATACTGGTTGCACCTGTGGATCTATTTCTAACTTCAGTTTGCCTTCAAAGAGTTCAGTGCCCTGAAATATGTCTCCATATCTTAACAGAATGTTAGGTAGTGAACTTAATAACCATTCTTGCTCTTCTGTGACCCAGAGGATGTTGTGGTGTTGCAATGTAATTAAATCCATGGTTTGTGCTGCCCAGCTGCCCAGCAGTGGATGGGTGTCTGCCCTGTCAATCACTATAAATTCCAGGCAGTACTGTTTCTTGTTGCATGGATTTCTTATAGTCAGCTGGCACTTTCCCGGTGGCCTCACAGTTGTTTTGTTATACATTAACAGCACCTGGTGACATGTTTCCATTCTGATGCTGCTACTCAATAGATTCACAGGAAGGACACTGCAAGTGGCTCCACAATCCACCTGGAATCGCATAGGTCTTTGCTCTAGCATCATTGTTGCAAATATGGCCAAGTTGCTACCCGCTTTTTTCTGTAATGTGTGTATCCTATGAGTCTGTGAATCTGTCAAATTTACACTGAAAGATTCCTCCTCATCTGTAGTCTCCTGATTGCTCATCACTGCGTGGACTGTTTTTTTTCTATTTGGGTGGCTATGACACTGACCCCTGAAATGACTCTGTTTTCCACATTTTTTGTACCCTTTTCTATAGGCTGGGCATTTGTCCTTCTGCCTTTCATGTAGCTTCCCACAGTACATGCTCTGAATCATATTGTTGACATTTGCAGTTGGCCTGTCAGGTTCCTGCTTTCCAGAGTCCTTTAGGTTGAGCCTGTGAACCTGCTCTGTACATGTGGCTGTGAATATCATTTTGATCCTTTGTTAAAACAATTCTGCTGCTCTTGCAATTTTGTGACATTTTTCCAGGATTAGATCTACCTCTCTTAGTAGTCTCTCCCTCAGGGCAGAGCCCCATGTACCATATACAATCCTATCCCTGATTAGGGAGTCTTTTATGTCTCCAAAGTTACATGAGGATGCCAGAGTTTTCAGTGCTGTGATATAGGCCTCTATTCCTTCCTCTTGGTTTCAGGTGAAAAACTGATATCTCTCTAAAGTCTTATTTTTCCTGGGGTCACAGTATGCATCAAATGCTTCTATTAACAGTTTTGATGTGTCAGAGTTCCCTGTCATCAGTGTCATACTTCACAGCCTTTTTCCCGCACTAGATAGTAAAACAGCTTTATCTTCATTTTCTCTACTTTATCAGTCATGGTTAATTCTGTATACAAACTGAATTCTTGCTTCCATTGTTTCCATGTCTGTGCCAGGCTCTTGTGTTGAAATCCAGCTGTCCTTGGGCCTTCTGTCCCTCCATGCTTCTTGCAATCTGTTTTAATCACTGCTGGGGCCCAGGTCTCTCGCTTGTCTTGGGCTTCCTCACAGACTTTCTGCTGCCACCATGTTTCATGTGACCCTGTATGGGTAATCAAGGAACAGCTCCCTACTTAATATAAACAGTGTCTTTATTAAAGTAGTTTCTTACAGACCTGTTACGGGACCTGCGGTTCTCCCCCAGCCTCTCAAACTCTCTTGTTTTTCCTGTCTCCTCCCTCCCCCTCACTTCCTGTTCCTTCTTTGGACTTCTCCTTTCTGCTGCTGCTGGTTTTGCCTCTGAGATCCATACATATTGTTACACACACTAAGGGGTCAAGCTGCAGAAAAGAATGCTGCCATTTCACATGGGAAATTCCATCCTCTCATATATTATTTCCATAGAAAGTGCTCATGGCTGGCAGGGGAGTTGCCAGAGAAACAAAGAGCTGGAGGATTACTCCTACAAACAGGATAGAGAAAGAGGAAATAAGGGATTAGTGAATGCTACTTAATCCTCTATCTGCACTGACAGTGGTTGGCCACAATGTTATTACTGCTGTGTGCACAACCAGGAGGTTGCAAGAACTTGAAAAACCATTAACAGTCCTACTTTTGTAACATGCCACCACCACCACCTTGAGACTAGGTCAAAACAAATGTCAAGGAGGAGGAGGACCCAACTAGATTTTACATTTTTTTTTCAGGAACCAGAGCAGGATGGGATAGGATCATACTTAGATACCTATTAGGTGAAATAGGATTTAGCCCATAGTGTTAATGATAATACCAGATCTCCTTACTATTTTTGTAGTTGAGTGTGCATGCATGTGTGTGTGTTCCACCTCCGCCAACCCCCCCCCCCACGTTTCTTGGATTTATCTCCAAAACAGGTCACTGAGTTGCTTTGGAATAAAAATAAATGTGCAAAAAGGACCTCAGGTAACAAACAGAGAGGTAAACAACACAGACATATAATCAAATGCTTTTCATTATTCAAGTTTGGTGATTGCAAGGCATTAATATGCAAAACATGAAGAAATTCAAAATAACAATTATCCATGCAAAACATTTGGATTGGTATGGAAAATGTCCGCTTCCCTTTGTGTCACTTGAGGTTTTTATTCATACTGATATATATTTAAACACAGATTTGACAATTTGTTTAGGAGGGAGAGTCAGTTTATTGCAGGGGCGGACAATTATTTTGGGCAGAGGGCTGCTTACTGAGTTTTGGCAAGCCATCGAGGGCCACATGATAGGCAGCCAGGGGCAGATAAATATTAATTTTCTAAATTTTTTAGGGGCCTCGCGGGCTGGATAGAATGGCCTGGAGGGCCACATCCGGCTCCCGGGCTGCATTTTGCCTGCCCCTGGTTTATTGTCTTATGGAATGTATATACATGCTTTTAGATGTATGTTTATAATGAGCATCAAAGCAGAAGCAAAGGTAAAGCATACCCTTCCTAAGGAGTAACCTTGTAAGGAAAAGAGCTTCTAGCAATGTTTCCTTGTCTGAGTAATTATTCTAATTACTTCCACCATTAAGCATCTCTCAGACTATGTGATTAGACCAGGAATAATTTGGTAAAGAGTACTTTATAACTCATTTACTTACTTATGCATATATCCATCTGCATTCCCTGTTAGGTTCATCTGCATAACAGTCTGAAATTCCGTCTCATTGCAGCAGTATTTAAATACTGTGTTGTTATGGTGACAGCAAAAGATGTAAGATTTATTGTCAGAAAGACGTGGGCAGTGAAAACCAAAGTGGTAGCGACCTTTGTAGTCTGTATATGGCTCACAGACCCGAAAGTGAGCAGACAATGCTGGAAAACAAAGAGTGATATTGTCTTTGTGAGTCACTTGTGTCAGCTGCATATAATGTATATTTTATTGTTTCTTAGTTAAGCTTCAAAAAATGTTCTTAGATTTCTGAAAAACAGTAATAATGTATTTCACCAATTTCTACTTAAAGATAAATACAAATACTGAGTCTGAAGGGAAAAATCTTATATCTTATACTTCAATTTTTAGGAGTACTATGTTTCCATTCTTATTAAATTGAAAGAAGAAATGCTATCAATAACTACCACATGTATGGAGGGCACATAATGCTAAAACATTTAGAAAATATCTTCAACTCTGATGTTTTAAAAATATGGGTACCAGCAAAGACCTAGAAAAGTTAGTCCAGAATTTTGCTTGGATGATTTTATTGTAAATAAAAAGAATATATGCAAAGTAGAATGAGAGTCTGGAGATGCAAGATTAACAACAGCTGTTATTAATGTGTCAGAAATGTCTGCTCCACTATAAAGGTCATTCTTTGATGAGCACCAATCTGCCAAAAATAATAATTAAAAGACATTGCCATGCTAACAGACTAGAGCAACTGTGAATATACAAAGTTAAAACAAAAGCTATGGAAAGGAAATTATTTCTCAGAGCTTGTGTGTTTCTTTTTATTACCTTCCCATGTAAAATATTTACTGTCTCCTTTAAGACTTTTTTTCCATAACTGTTTCACTCCGGCTTTGCCATTCACTTCTCTTGAAACAGTTACATTATCTCTGCCTATTTATTCAGATCATAGACTATAAACTAACTGTCATATGATGACTAGCATATTATACAGCTTTTTAGGATAAAGAGATCTGTAGTTAACCTGTTTCTAACATGTATTTTTAAAATTTATTTAAAGTTTGTGTTATGGTGGACTTAAAGGCCCCATCTGAGATTCCATACACACTCTATGTCGTGATGACATTACAGCCTAAAGAGACTATCAAATTGGGGGAAGTGAAATAATTTTGTTCTGATTTTAAGCCAGTTTAGTTAACTGGTATAACTTGGGCCATAAACAGATGTAATTTCTGGGGTGAGATCAGCAATGTTGGGCTCCTAGCGCTTCAAGGGCTTGATCCTGTAGGATGATGGCCCCCAAGTGCCACACCCCGTGGCGATTCTCCTGCTTGTAGAGGCGCATCCTAGATCAGGGAATGGCAGCATGATATGTATGCTGCTGGAATCCCCTGTTCTTTCCCACCTGCAAACACGTGCCACCTTTCCCACCTATAAACTCATGTGTTTATAAACGATCTGGACTCTGATGTCAGAAGCAGCCTGGCTAAGTTTGCTGATGACACCAAACTAGGGGGAAGTGCCGCCTAGAGGATAGGCTGGCAATCCGGGCTGACTTCAACAGGCTTACAATGTGGGCAGATCAACCCTGATGGCATTCAACACTGAGAAATGCAAGGTGCTCCACCTTGGGAGAAAAAACCCACACCACACTTATAGGCTCAGCAGTCCTACACTCGCTAGCACCACAACTGAAAGAGACTTGGGCGTCATGATTGACCACAAGATGAACATGAGCCGCCAATGCAATGCTGCAGGTGGCAAAGCAAACAAAACTCTGGCTTGCATCTACCGATGCATCTCAAGCAAGATCCAGGAAGTCATCCTCCCACTTTACTCATCCTCGGTGAGACAACTGCTGGAATACTGTGCCCAGTTCTGGGCTCCACAATTCAGAAATTATGTGGAGAAGCTTGAGAGAGTCCAGAGGAGAGCCACGCAAATGATTAGAAGACAAGAGAGGTCTTGTGCAAGCACCTACTCTGGATACTTTCAAAAAACACTTGGATGCCTATCTTGCTAGGATCATTTGACCTCTGTTGACTTCCTGCCCTTTGGCCAGGGGGCTGGACCTGATGATGTTGTGATGTCCTTTTCAGCCCTAATGTCTATGAAATCTATTAAATCTATGCCCCAGAAATTCCCCTGCAAGTGTGGAGTGGGGAACTGGGCTTCCCTGCTCTGTGTCAGCAAGGGAATTCACAGGGTGTGTGCCTGCAAGCACTGAGTGGGAAAGCCCATGGCATAACCTGTTCTGCCCCTGCAGACATAGGCCCTGGGTTGGGCTAATGCCTGAGGCTGTTGTCATTCAGGATTGGGTCCCGGAAGTGCCTAGCTAGGGTGCATGGAGAGCTTGTGCTCTAGTGCTGTAAGCAAGTGGATGTCTGCTGAAAAAAGGTGGTACAAATTTTGAGTACACAATGCTGTGACCACAATTTGGGGCATTTGTTATGCAACAAGGGACAAAGGATAAGTCTTGGGACCCAGAACTAAATTAGGAAACAACACTACTAAAAAATGTAAAAATTATGGAAATTCTAAATTAACCCTATAGTGCACTACAGACCATAGATGGTCTATGGCAGAGCCAGAAATTTCTTGTGTCCTGCACCCCAATCAAGTATCTTAACAAACATAACTGTCATTCCTTTCTGACAGGATACTTTTAGAATATGACTGAGTTGATGATAATTTCATACTCCAGAACGGAAGGTAATATATCTTTTTGGCATCAAGTTTTTGAAAGCATTACATGCTCTGAGAAGAAAATGATCTTGATTGTAGAATATGGTGTATCAATTCAAATGCTATGGAGTCTAGTTGGGGCTGTGCTCCAACTAGATGCAGTGGGGACAGAGCCTGCTGACTCTGGAGCAAGGGTAAGTGCCAGAGGGAGAGTGGGGGGAGGGACAGAAGTAAAATGGGGTAGGAGATGGAGGGGGGAAGGAGGCCAGCAGGGACACTGGAAGGGAGGGGTGGGGGGCAAGGTTATGAGGCAGAGAGGCAGGGGTGAAAAAGTGGTGGGAAGGGGGCAGGGAGCAGCTGGGTGGGGCTGGGGCCTCAGCTGTTGCTCCCCACCCCACCAATTCTAAGACAAGGGGCTTCCCTCCTTCCCCCGCCCCACCATGTTAAGTGCGGAAAGGAAACCTTGTCTTGGAATCAAGTAAATACAGTATATAAATGCCCAAATTATATTCAGAAATCCCATAGTTAAACAAAGCAAATAACTGTATAAACAAATGCATACCTCTCTGTGTAAATACTCACTTCTACGCGTAATTGCTAAACTGTTTACCTGAAAATTTTAGCCTCTGATATTTATTGCCCAGAATATATGTATTTCTATATTTGTTGTTTGTAAATTTGCTAAGGACAAAGTCAAGAAATGGAAAATCCTTGTTAAAAACAAGGCATGTGGCTGGATCCTCAGCTTAATGCTTGGGTATGCTCATGTATTCTGCCAAATTTTCTTCACACAGTTGTTCTAATTTCATTTTTTATACTGGCCTCTAACACACTCCATTTCACTTCTAGACTCGCAAAACAACCATACTAGTGCATTTCAAAATTAACAGGCATTGCAATTGTCCACTAAGGCAAGGTACAGACATTACACTTTTACCAGTATAACTGATCAGAACTAGTCTATACCCAGAACTGAACCGAAGTTTGGCACACAAAACCAGTGTATACCTGTAACAGTTTGGCACACAAAACCAGTTTATACCTGTAACAGAACAGAAGCTTGGCGCACAGCCCAATTTAAAAATGGCAGAAGCTGGTATAAGATTTGCCCCCTCACCAAAGGGCGAATGTGTGTTCGTTACCGCCGTTTACAGAACCACACCACTTACAGAAAATTGCATAACTTAGATCGGCTCTGCCTCAGGCTTTTTGAATGTCTGTACCTTGCCCAAAAGTCTGGATTTTCTTGTGATTAAGACAGGAATATTGAACTCAGAAGTCTATACTAAGAGCTGGTCAAAAAAGTTAACCTCTGCAGAGAATTGTGATATTTTGAAATTTATTTTCACCCTGAATCGGAAAAAGTTGGAATATCAATTTTTTTTTGTTTAGAAAGTTTGAAACATGCCATTTAGATATTTTCACTCTAAAAACGTTTCAACATCATTAAATAACTCTTTACTAGCAACGTTAGAAGCTTACAGATTTTAGATGCTTCAAGGATTAGGCAGCAGCTCTGTGAGTGTATGCAAGATCTACATTTTGGAATTACATACCTAAAAAGGAAGTTGAAGTACTCAGCTCCCTTTTGAGGATCTGGTTTGAAGACCTCTGTCCTCTCATGAATATCCATACAAAACAATCTTTATTAATGTGATCACAAACTGTTTCTAAGATAATGCAAAATCGTGACATTTTCTTCACAATGCTGATCTATATACATATTTAGGAGATGCCATGGTCAAGATATCAAAATGTAGGCACAATGAGTGGAGATAAGATTGGATATCTTGGAACTCTTGATTTTATCTTAACAAACTACTTCCTGTCCATACAGTGTCAAGACATTGACAGTCCTGTCATCCCTCTGCTTTACCTGTGGCAAGCTAGGATGTTCTTAGTGTTTTGGAGCATTATGCCTGGTAGTTCTTTGAAAGGGTTGTTTGTGCAGTTTTAAGAACAGGTTAGACAGACACTTGTATAGGATGATATAGAAAAGGATGATCCAGTCTTGAGAAGGAGCTTAGATTAGATGACTTCCTGAGGTTCCCTCCAGCACTTCTTTTCTATGTATATATGATCTTAAGGCTCATTGAGAATACATGATTCTCAATCAGGGTTCTGTGACACTGTGGGGTGCCCTGAGACCTTTTCAAGGGTGCTACAGGGTCCCACACAATGTTAGCATCGCTAGCTGTTTGAATATGATTCACAAGGTAAGCCCAGAAATTTAAAATAGGAATCCATAGTGTTAAAAACATTTTGATCTGTTGTGGTTTTTCTGAGTTCTTTCCAATAAAAGAAATTCTCTATTGTTATTATTTAATAGGCAAAATGAGTGAAAACTAAGAGCTGGCATTTTCCATGGGGTACCTCCAGTCTAAAAAGGTTGAGAATTACTGTTATATGTTAACACTATTTCTTTACATTTCTTGAGATTACTTATTTTGCTCAGTGACAGTGTGTAACCCTAAGTAATACATTTTTGCTTCACTGCTACATTGCTAAAATAGGATAATGGTGATCAGCCAACTTTGTGAAGTGTTTTAAGAAGTAGGAATGAAAAGCATTGTAAAAGCTAGTTATTATTACTAGTTCTCAATGAAGATATTCTGTGTATAAATTTTAGCCATTTTTGCTGTATTCCTGTATACAAAAGTGTGATTAACAGTATACCAAAAGAGGGGAAGGGTGGATCTTTACAAACTAAAAAAGGAAAAAAGAAGAAATGGTGCATAGGATTCTACTTGCCTATCCTCTTGAAGACTATAAACATGGAAAACTTCAGACAAACAGATGAGGATTTGGAAGGTCTGAGCCTGTGTAAGATACTGCTAATGATGTGAATAGTTTTGCAATTTAACTGTAGCAGAAGAAAGATCTGAAAGGCTAGACGGTGGTGGGCAATGTGATCCACACACACGTTCATATGCTCTTGCTTCTGAAAGTGAATATACTTGCCATATAACTAGGCTTGGCAGGATTCGTTTTTAATTGGTAAATGTCAATAAACAGCTATTTCACCTCACACTCACAGACCGACGAAAAAGTACTTCCATCATTTATAATCAAAATGTATAGAAAGGGGACATAAAAATAGGTTGCTGCTGAAGTGCGCAGGTGTGCTCCAGCTGAGCAGTGGCTGGAGGCAGAGGTGGGGAGGGGCAGGCTGGGCACTGTGGTCTGCATGCAATGAATGTGCGTTCCCTCCCCTGCCTCCCTAGCTCAGTGACTGCCTTGCAACTTAAGTGGAAGCCAGTGGGCAGAGCAAGCCACTGGCTGAAGGGGACAGAGGCTTCTGCAGCAGCTGGACGTTTCTTTGGTGGGGACTGGGTGGAGGAGCTGGGGGCAATGACCTCTGTGGGACAAAGGGAAGTGGGTGCTGAGCTCATCAGTACTATGCACAGTGGCAGGCAGCAGGCTAACAGCCCAGCAGCACAACTTCCCCTGTGCATGCTGTGTGCTGGGCTGGAGGAGGAAGCAGACATATTTGTGTGTGTGTGTGCCTCCATGCCCCTAATTTCACACAATCCTGAAATTTAAATAGATAAAAATCAAAATAAATGCTTAAAAATAAAACCCCCCTAATATTAGCCATTGAATTATTAAAAAATAAAAATTGAATTCTGCCAAGCCTACATGTAACCCTAGCTGCTGAGTGTATAGATGGATCATTCAATATAACAGTATGATTTGTACAGTAGTGAAGCCCCCCACCCCCTCTTTTTTTTCAAGGAGACCATAAACTATTCAGAATCAAATGGCAAGCAAAATTGATCATTAAAGTTCTGTGTGACAAATTTTGAGCCTATGTTGTTAGATTCCTGTTAGTTTAACTTTCCTAAACATAACAGTATTGCATTTTTATCTTATTTTCCAATCACCAACTACACAGTTATAATTCTTATACATCACATTATCCTTGATTTAACTCTTTTAGGGATACACTTGGTTATAATGTCATTACATCTACTTACTAACAAAACAAATTCTTCCCTTAGTTCACGTGTGTGCGAGCACACACACACACACACACACACACACACACACACACTTTTGGTAGAAACATTACCTGCTGATAAAAGTAATGAGAACACAACCATCAGCGCATTCAAGGACTGGTGACCACAACTTGTCATCATTTTGCTTTCATTGATCCATTAGAGGATTACCTGTTTAACAAGATGCAATATTGTGGTTAAGTGTAATTGCATATCACTTTTACCTGCTTAAATCTTTACGGACAACATAGATTTTGTAAACAAAGGTGAAGGCTAATAAATTCAAAGAATGGATGCAAAATTAATATATGCATTTTATATTCTAAAGCACTAAGGAGAGATGAACCAATTGAAGTTCATAGCTAACTATTCTCCTAGCTTTGTAATCTTAAAGAGCATACCTCAGGACTTGAAATACTGTAGGCAAGAATGAACCATTTCATTGTGTCAGAAGAACTAGGAAAGTTAACATGATTTAAAGTAATCCCTTTTCCCTTTCAAAAAATTATACATCACTCTAGGATGAGGTTGAGAGGATGCAGTGTTTCAGAAAGTGGGCTACAGAACAGAGCTGATGAAAAAAATGTTTAAACATACTTTTTTGTTCCCTTCAAAATTTGCCAATTTGTTGAAATCGAAAAATGTTGCGAGATCATTTTAACAACATTCAACTGGAAACCAGCCAAGCTTACACTGAACCTTGTCTACTGCTGACTGGTTTCTTGCCAGCTCACCTACCCAGGTCCTTGAAGTCCTGCCTGACAAGTGTTGAAAGAAAAAGACTACTTAAATTTATGTCCAGGATAGGCCTGGTGTAGAGCAGCCCTATGATTAGATGAGACAAAAGAAGTCTTGAACTTCATGTTGTTTTGGCTGTCCTCAGCCATACTGAGCATTCCCTGACTATAGCTAAGATTCTGCCCTGTTGTGAATTTTGCCAGGGGCCTACCTCTGGTATCACCAGTGCTGCAGTATTCCTTATCTTATTGCAAGTGGTAGTGATGGATGCTCAAGACCTAGTATGTTTAAAGTCAACACTATTAGCCACTGTCATTTCACCAGAGGGTATGGAGTACAGACATTTGTTAAGGGCTGGCACACCAGTATTAGAAGCCTGAATAATAAGCAAGAGAAACTGGGATTGTTCATTCATAAGCATAAATTCAGCTGCATTGAGATATCAGCCAACTGGGGAATGATTCATATTACTGGGTTATTAAAAGCAAAGGCTATAATCTACAGAAGAAGAATCAAGTGGGCAAAAGTGGAAGGGGAATGACATCTGATGCATTGCCTATTTTCAAGTCATTGACATTCAAAATAATCTTCAATGCCTATGAATCAATGTATTAACATATAAACATATAGTGAGTAAATAATTGGCATCTGCTCAAGCCACCCAACCAAACCAGATAATAGAATGATGAGCTCCTTAAGTACCTCTGTGTGTAGCGGGGAAAGGCTGCACTATCAAGGGGGACTACAGGCTGAATGACACATGTGGGAGGTGCCATGCTGCCAGAACTAAAATATCCATAGAATGTTGTGAGGTGACACATTCTTCACTCATTTAAAAGTGCTGCAGCCAACATGGGCAGATTTTATAGTAAACCTCGCATTGATAGATAATGATGAATTGAACACAAAACTAAAAATTAGCAGTAGCTGAGACAGTCATGACCAGTTGATATTTGATGGGCACATCTACATGTATGCTTTACTGTGCAGTAGACTAATTTACTGCACAGTAAAGCATCACTGTCTACATATGTGCGGCAATTAGGTTGGTGCAGACTAATTTACTGTGCTGTCATGCTGTCAGATAGTACCATCAGACACAAGTACTATCCAACAGTGGAGTAAATTATTGCGCTTAAATGCGCATAGAGACAATGACGTCCGGCATAGATGCCAACTTTAATTTTTG
>NW_005842068.1:1907314-1920793 GCF_000455745.1 Alligator sinensis | reverse complement strand
GGATGGGGAGGGGGGGCAAAGATGATGGACATGTGGAAAGTTTTACACATTTCAGGTAACAGCTCTCTTTCCAAGGAGGGCCAGGGCCCTTGGGCTCTCATGTACTTTGCTCCTGTGACTGGATTAATTTACTCTGGCTCAAACTGCGCTGTAGTTTATTCAGTTACATTAATTGTATGTGTAGACACACCCAATATGTGCAAATAGTAGGAAGTCCTGTTTATAGAATATAAAGTCCCATATTATATACTCTCTCACTCTCTCTCTCAAAGCTTTCAAATTTCACTAAGATGAAACCAATTATGAACAAAATCAGCTGGGAGAAAGGACTTTAAAAAAAGAATGACTGAGAACTGTTTAAGAATGTCACTATTGGCAGAATTATATTCCACTTTTTTAGCTGAAATGGCTGTGACCCAGTTGTGCTTTTGACACTTGGGCTAGGTACAGACATTCAAAAAGTCTGAGGTGGAATTGATCTAAGTTATGCAGTTTTTTGTAAGCGGTGTAGTTTAGATCGGTAGTGAACAGAACACACATTTGGCCTTGGCAGGGGGTGAGGAGTGCACATATTAAACAGGTTCTGCCATTTTTAAACCAGTCTGTTCTGTTATGGGTTTAGACCTGTTTTTGATCACTTATAACAGTAAAATGTAATGTCTGTACCTGGCCTTGCACACAGTTTGCCACTGTACTCCATGTACAGTGTTAATGTTCATGCCATGGGAAAGTATAAATCATGGAGAAGGATGGTAATTCTTTCATACTTTAGTGCAATTGACTAGTGGTTGGGCAACTTGCCAAGCCTAGGTTCTAGGCTTCTCTCTCCCATAAGGGACTTTGCCATTGCACTTCATTTGTGGAATAAAATGAATGAAGAAAAGTGGGGAAGCTTCTATCCTATACCACTCAAGGGCCCAGGCTAGAATCTAGGGGTTCCTTCCTTTCAGGGCTTATCCATCTTACTATGCCAAAAGCTCTCTAGCTTCTCTTCCTCTTGGCCCCACAATCTTTCTCTTTTGGCTTCCCAGGGGTTAGCTTCAAGGAGAGGACTTGCAGAGGCAAAGAGCCTAACCTGCAGCTTGTGGTATGTAGGCCATGTTAGATCAGCATCTTTTAGGAGGCAGTGACTCAAGAGGTAAAATACATGGTGGATAATGAGCTGAGCATGAGGTACGTGGTGTTTTTTGAGCTCCTATCCTGTTTTAGGTAATAAACCCTAAAACAACCCCAATGTGTGCTTTTTAAAACCACAGTAGAGTCTAGTTTTTTGCATAGTCCTTTTCCCTGAAGAAAATTATGCAAGTAGACTATGCTAATAAGTGGAACAGAACACACAAAAAGAAAGCAAAGCAACATTTCCCTCCCTCTCTCCCTGTGCCCCAGCTCCAGACAGCAACCACAAGGCTACTTTTGTCAAAATCCTGAGACAAGGCAAGGAATGGAGCCCCCCCCACCATGCAGGCCCAGCCTTGGTACCCCTGCCAGGGTGTTGTGGGCGGGGGCAGGCCTATGAGGATGGGTGGCTCCATTTCTTTCCCACCCCAGGTGCAGCAGATGAGGCTCCAGCTGTCAAGACACTCACATGGGGGTGGGAGGGGAAGGGAGCCCCCCCTGATGTTCAGGCTCAGCCAACTCCCCTCAAGTCCTAAGCAGGGGAAGCTAGGGAGGTCACACAGGGCAGGGAGGCTCCCTTCCCCCACCCCTCATGCAAGTGTCTTGACAGCAACAGAAATTGCAGTGCCCAGAGCTGGGGTGGGGGGTTATGGAGCCCCACCTGCTTTGCAGGCTTGGCCCAGTTCCTGATGAAGACCCCAGCAGAGGTAGCTGGGCAGGGTCTGTGAGGCAGGGAGGGACTCTGTTTCCCTCCTCTGAACCCCAGCTTTGGATGCAGTGGATTCTACTGCTGTCAAGATGTTTGCATGGGGGCCGGGAGGGGGGAAGGCAGCCCCTCCTCCTCCCCTCAAGACTCCAGCAGGGATACCTGGGGGGAGACCATGCACAAGGGGGGCTCCGTTTCCCCACTATGCCCTCTCTCCCCCATCCCACAGGGAGAAGACAGAGGTTTTCTGTCTCCTCTCTATGATAGCCCCAAGAGTGGGGCTGTGTTGGTGCTTGCACAAATTTAATTGCCCAAAATTAACAATTGAAGGGAACCTATCTAATACTTCATCAGATGAGGGTTAAATTTTTGCACAATCAGCTATTTTAATTGTGCTCTACAGCTGTGAATGTTTATGTTATGGATGTAAAGCACTTCCAGGGGCCTCATCACATGAAAAATGTAACTTCTTCATAGTTTCATAGTTGGTAGGGTCAGAAGGTACCTGAGCAGATCATCAAGTCCGATCCCCTGCCATGGCAGGAAAGAGTACTGGGGTCAAACAACCCTGGCAAGGTGTTCATCCAGCCTCCTTTTAAAGACCCCCAGGGTACAAGCCAGCACCACTTCTCCTGGAAGTTGGTTCCAGATCCTAGCCACCCTGACAGTGAAGTAGTGCCTCCTGATATCTAGCCTGAACCTACCCTTTGCCAGCTTGTGACTGTTATTTCTAGTCACTCCTGGTAGTGCTCGGGGGAACAAGGACTCCCCCAATGCCTGCTGGTCCCCCCTGACTAGTTTGTAAATGGCCACTAGATCCCCCCTCAGCCTTCTCTTGTGGATGCTGAACAGGTTCAGGTCTCTTAGCCTTTCATCGTAGGGCCTGCCCTGCTGACCCTGATCATGCAGGTGGCCCTCCTTTGGACCGTCTCCATGTTGTCCACATCCCTCCTGAAGTGAGGTGCCCAGAACTGGATGCAGTACTCCAACTGCAGCCTGACTAGAGTTGCATAGAGAGAATCACCTCCTTGGACCTGCTTGTGATGCATCTGTGGATGCATAACAAGGTATGGTTGGCTTTCCTGACCGCGTCCCCACATTGTTGGCCCATGTTCATTTTGGCATCAATAATGACTCCAGGATCCTTTTCTGCCTCTGCACTGATAAGAAGGGAGTTCCCCAGCCTGTAGGTATGCTGCTGGTTCTTCCTCCCCAGGTGCAGTACCTTGCACTTGTCAGTGTTGAAACCCATCCTTTTCTCATTCATCCATCCCTGTAACCTGTCCAGGTCTGATTGCAGCCTGTTCCTCCCTTCTAGCGTCTCCCCTTCTCCCCACATCTTAGTGTCATCTGCGAACTTGAACAGGGTGCTTTTTACCCCCTTGTCCAAGTCACTGATGAAGATGTTGAACAGTGCGGGCCCGAGGACCGAGTTCTGAGGAACCCCACTGCCCACATCCCTCCAGGTCGAATAAGACCCATCCACCACCATTCTCTGGGTGCAGCCCTCCAGCCAATTAGTGACCTATCTGACTGTGTAGGTATCGACGCCACAGTCTCCTAGTTTTTTAATGAGAATGGGGTGAGAGACAATGTCGAAGGCCTTCCTAAAGTCCAGAAGGACTATGTCCACCATGACACCTGCATCCAAGGATTTTGTGACCTGGCCATAGAAGGCCACCAGGTTGGTCTGACAGAACCTGCCTCTAATGAACCCATGTTGGTTGCCCCTAAGCATAACCTCTCCTGCTGGCCCCTCGCGGACATGCGCCAGGATAATTCTCTCAAAAAGCTTACCCAGAACCGAGGTAAGAGTAACTGGCCTATAGTTTCCTGGGTCCTCCTTCCTTCCTTTTTTGAAAATGGGAACCACATTGGCCCTTTTCCTCTGGCACCACACCAGAGCACCATGAGTGCTCGTAAAGCCATGCCAGAGGCAATGACCCCTGCTAATTCCCTCAGCACTCTGGGGTGGAGATCATCAGGATCAGCTGATTTAAATACGCCCAGTCCCTCCAGAAGTTCTCTGACTAGATCCTCACTGACCCTAGGCCTGGGTGCGCCTCCCCTGAGGCCTACGGGGGTCTCGGTGGAGGGGGTGACCTGGTCCCTGCTCAGAAAAATGGAAGCAAATAAATTGTTAAACAGGTTAGCTTTGCTGTCTGGTGCAATGACCAGATTTCCTAGTGCATCCTGCAGAGGCCCCATGTTACCCGGTACCTTCTTTTTACCCCCTATGTATCTTCTTTTTACCCCCTATAACTTCTGTAAATGCCCTAAGAGACCCAAGACTGTTTTTGGTCTTCCTGTTACATCTAATACACTTGCAAAATGCTTTTATGCTCTTACATACACTGATATGTGTTTAATTGTCTGTCAGTGTTATTTATTATCTGTACTTCATTAATACCCAAAGGCCCTCATTAGGGTGAAAGGTCCTAAAATGCTCAGCATCATGTGCTCATGTAATAGAGAAAGAGAAAGTTCCTTCTCTGAAGACATTATCATCTTCACCTTCTCTACACTTAGAGTTTGGCTACTATACCTCTTGTGGTTTGCCTATATCAACAAAAGGTCAAGTAGGTCTGAATTTATACTGGTATAAAAGGGCACTGATTCCACTGGCTGGCAGAAGTTACCTAAATTTAAACACAGTTATATGCGTGTAACTGGCTCTGTAGTTGTAGCAGTTTTATAGGCAGTAGAAAAATCATAACCTTGTGACATAGCTATGCAATGATACTTTTAAGCTTAGAGTAGGGGTCATGATATGACATACAGGTCTAGGAAGACAGCTGTGTTAGGCATGAAAATAAATGGTTTGATTATAATGAAATGATGACAAATACTTTACACTAATATGACATATTTCAGATTCAAAGTGTATCATAAAGACAGAAAAGAGCTATTATCCCCATTTTATAAATTTTGAAACTAATGCACAGAGATTCAGAAATTGGACCAAGGTAATGCAGAGATTCTGGGACTGGGCTATGAACAGAACCCAGGTCTTCTGGCCTGCAGTCCCGGACTCTCACTTTTAACAGGCACACTCCCACCGTGAAAACAGGCTGCAAATTTGTCTTGTATGAGTCCACATACACTGCCATAATAAAATTAAAAGCTCATTAAAACAAAATCAGCAATATAACTAGCACAAAAGGGAGCTTGATTACAAAAAAAAAATGTTTGACTTCCCATTACAATAATCTTATTAGAAAAAGGTGATGAAGAGTTAGCCTGATGGGCATCAAATTCTTAACTGGAGAATGGTTAAAATTAACCACAGAAAACTATGATAAGTGCCTGCTTTTAGACGGTCTTTAAGTTTGGAGTGCTGCTTTAGTGGTATTCTAGGCCCCATCCCTCCAGAGGCTTAATACATGTGCATAAAGTTAAGCATGAGCATAAGTCTTGCAGGAACAGGAGACGAAGGATATGGACATGTACTTTTGTAGTAGCTCCAAAAGGAAAGTAGGAACAGCATTGAAGGAGTGCACAGCAACTGTTATGCTGTAACTGTTAGGTGTGCATGAGCCTGTAGTGATACAAGAGTAAACCTGCTCCAGCTTTAACCCTGTGGTCAAAGTTGGGGTAATTTAGCTCATTTATATTGCTACAGAATCATGCACAGGATGTACACTCCAGACTAGCAGCTCCCTCTTTCCTTTTGAAGCAGTTATAAATGTACATTTGTCAGTACTCTTAATTTTGCAGTGAAGCAGTCAGTACTGTTATATATGGGCAAAATAACATTGGCTTTCTTTCTTTTTTCTTTTTAAATTTAGCCAATTTTTGTAATGAAAATGCAAATGCATTTCCATGATTGCAACCATGTTATCCCTTAAATAGCTACTAATAAACCTAGACGCCTGGATCCAAACAAGTCAAAGTGAACTACTGTGGAATGCTGTATCCCATAAGAAGGTATCTGTACAATCTAATCCTTCAAAGCCTTAACGCTAATGTCAGTAATGCATAAAATATACACAAAGTGAAGAAGGTTATGTTGCAACTTCAGATGATCTTGCAAAATGTTGCCTGTTTTCCTTTTACTTCTATACACTTTTCCATTGGCAATGAGTAGGGGGTGCATGCGGATGCACCCCCTGGCAGCGCCAGCTGCAAATCCAGAAGTGGCGGCAGAAGTACACTTCTGATTTTGTTGCTGGTGGTTCTGGGTTCGGCGATGGGCCACTGGGGGACCTCTCCCCTCCCCCATCAGTGATCTGGTGCCCCCCCAGACTCGGGAGGCACCAGTCACCCATGCACTTTTCCTTTCTTATGAGTTTGTTTAGTTCATCTTTTTTGGTCTGCAAAGAAACCAGGCTCACACGCAGAGGTGTAACTGGGCATCTCTGAATCCTGGGTAGCAGTGGCACATGAAGCAACACCAGCTGCTGCTGATGGTAGTGCAGCTAGTTACCAGCGATCCCCACTCCCCCTCAAGGCATCCAGGGCTGTTACACTGGTCATGGCCCTTCAGTTACGCTACTGGTTACATGTAGTTTGGGCAGACGTTGCCTTTTGTACTTCAAGGCTAAAGTACAGAAAGTCCAGTAGCATCCCATGGATCTCCAGTGCCCGGGGGCCAATGCCTGCATTTTCGCTACCCCCCTCCTTGATTGCCGAGCCCAGAAATGCTGGTGGCACTGAGTACCCCATGGAGGGCATGCTTCCCCCCACCCCACCATTAGTATGCCACTGAGAAAGTCAAAAGGCCAGAGGCTGAATTGATTCAATTTCTTCAGGTTTTTCTAAGCTATGTAGATTGAACCGATAATGAAGTGAACTGATGTTAACTAAATCAGTTAAGCTTGATACTACATTAATCTAGATCTATCTTAAACTGGTTTTGGCCATTTTGAAACTGGTTTATGTGCACTAAAATTCTGGTCTGTCACAGGTTTAAATTGTTTTCCAATCACTTAAAATGGTTTACGTGTAATGTCTGTCCCTAGCCCAGATCTGAACAAAGCCTGGGCCCTTCCATTATAAAAAGAAAAATAATAAATAATTCTAGTGCAGGGGTGCTCAAACCCCAGCCTGTGGGCCAGATCTGGTCTCCCCACAAGTCTGGAAAATGGCAGTGGAAGATCAGTGATGTGGCAGCTGCATCAGACCCCGACTAACCCAGCAGGTGCAGCAGATCAGGCCCGCTGACTGGATCTGGGCCAGAGGGACCCAGCGCTACTCATCTGCCTGGAAAGTTTTGGTACCACTCTTCTAGTACATCTATTGTATGTTTAGATTTTATCTCAAGCCTTCACTGATAAGAAATTTTTCTAACCTTTAAAATTCAATTTTTCATGTTCTCAAAGGCTATATTTAAGATACTGCTAACAATCTAGCCTCTGTGAAATTCATTACATATTTGTGTTCTACTGGGATCTTTTCATGTTTACTAGATTTATTGCAAATGAAAGTCATTAAAATTATGGGTCTTGTCCATCTTCCACCAGTCTCCTTATTGTATGCATTCCATTTTATGTCAGGGATAAAATCTAGTAAATTAACCCTTATGGGGGAGACAGCTGCAAAAAGAATTGCTGTCATGATTGTGATGATGGACTGATATTAATAACTAACTCTGGCTACTAAGTCAATGGCAATGTTTTCTCTCTCAAAGGTGAAATTCTCTTTGAAGTTAATGACTGTGATTTCATAATCCCAAAGAAAGGAGAACTACAGACTAGACATGTTGGATTTCAGAAAAGTAGACTTCAACAGACATGGAGACTTGGTAGGCAGGATTGGCAGGTGTTAATTGCTGCTCCCCTGCTGCTAAATTTTTGGACTTGTGCGGAGCCCCACAGGCTGGAGAATGTGGTCCTGCTCAGGCATGCAAAGTCACTACCTGTCAGGATCAGGATGTCCAGAATTGGGCCGCATGTGGCCACGTTCATACAGTGGGGTTCGGCTGACATGCAGTGGGATCTGGGAGCATGAAGTCATATGGGCATGTGTCTGGATCTTGGTGCGTGCAGGAGGGCCTGCAGACTGACCCCATGCATGGAATTTGACCTGTGGATCAACTTGTACCACTCACTTAGCCTATGGGGCTGGAAGGTTGGACACCGCTGTACCAATCCATTATCTCACTTTAAGTACCTGTAAAATATGCAAGGTAAAATATGCAAGATAAAATATGTACATCTGTAAGTTAACTGTGGCTCATTCAAGTTAATTGCTAGTCATTCCAGGGACAAGTCTGTCAAGCTGTTTGCTTTCCCTGGTCACCTACTGGCAGAGAAGCAGCAGTGCAGGTTGGAAGGACTACATGCATAAAGGGCTGTGCCATAGGGCTGTGTTAAATTTCACTGGCAGTTTTGTTTTGACGCTGTTTCATTTCACAATTCATTTCGAGCTCAAAACAGTGAAATCAAAATGAAACAGACAGCTTCAAAACTGCCTCAAAACGCAACAAGGCAAGTCGAAACGTTTCGAAATTTTCTAAACATTTTGAGTTTCAAAGCTCAAGCTGGACTTGTCTGCAGGGAAACAGAAACTAAAGTAAGGAGAGGGAGGTGGAAGGGTAGGGGGTGCGGGGAAGGAGTGCTCTCATTATTGACTGTGTAGCTGGCCAGTGACTGTCATCCTTCCCTGAGGTGTCTTTCAATCCCAGTGCTCTGTGGGAGGGATGAAAAAACTGCATAAAAGGCAGCATTGTTTGAACTGCCATGCTTTCTGCCTTGGTGTGTTCCAGCAGCTCAGCATCAGACAACTACGGCTAGCAGCACTGATCTTCTAAAGGATTTCCTACTTGCTAGCAAGAGGGATTTCAGATTCAGAATACCTTTTTTTTCGAGGCTCTTTTATTTTACTATTATATTCATTGATTTATTCTTTGAATTCTATAATTATATTGGATAGGATTACTATAGAATTTAATTTACATAGGAAGTGAAATACATTTATATTTTATTTCTATCCATTTAAAGCTTTGCAGCATACATCCTTCATTATAGAATTTATATAGGGACAAAGCCATATTTCTATTTGCTTTTATAGATTTCTTATATGTACCACACCTATGCTTTTGCACTGATGCTCTTGAATTTATACAGGGACAACACCATATTTATAATTGTTATTATACATTACTTCATTGCACCACACACCTACCCATGGTCTTGCACCCACGCTTTTGAATTTATACAGGAAAAAGCCATATTTATATTTGCTGTTATACATTTCTTCATTGCACCACACATCTACCCATGGTCTTGCACCCACGCTTTTGAATTTATACAGGAAAAAGCCATATTTATAATTGTTGTTATACATTTCTTATTTGCACCACACACCTACATTTTTTAAATTTATATAGGAACACGAATACATTTATATATTTGTAGAAAAGGAAGATATGAAACACACCATGAAGCGTGGTGGAAAGGCAGGTGACCACACTGGCCAGCCTTCAGGGAGGGGCAAAGGAGGGTGTAGAGGAAGAGCTGTAAGTTTCTCCCCCACCAAACTGAGATGCACCCTTTTTCCTCCAGCTAAAAGGGAGGAGGCTGCTACAAGCAACAAGGAGAGTGGAGCAGTGCTAGTGCCACTGCCTGTGCCCCAGACTGCATCTCCTCCATATGCACCAGCCAGAACCCCCTCCTCCACCCCCACCACCATGATGACAACAACAAGCAGCAGCACCAGCACCGGCATGGCAGCCTCTTCCACCCCCATTTCACTTCCCATGCTGAGCCTTCCAGTGTCAGAAGAAGAGCTGGTACTGGATCTGGATCTCAGTGCCCTAGCAAGGGAAATTCTGGGGAAGGAGGGGGAATCAGCTGAGTTTGTGCTCCACACCCTTCAAGTTTCCCCTAGAGCCAGTTCTCCTTCCCCAGAAGGCACTTTAGAGGAGGCTGAGGTAGAGGTGGAGGCTAAGTCTGCTTCTCCTCTTGCTGTGCCTCTGCCTGCGGAGGAGAAGAAAGTGCAGCAGCATCCACACATCCACCTGCACCCCAGAAGCAAGTGAATAGAATGGCTGGGATCATTTTCAGCTGGAAGATGATCCCACATATGCTATCTGCTTGCACTGTCAAGCCAAAGCCAGCAAGGGAACAAAACACATGAGCACCACGGTGATGCTGATGCATCTCCGCAGGCACCACCCCCTTGCCCTTGCTCCTCCTGAGCCGGGCACCAGAGGGAGTGTACCCAAAGGGAAATCCCCCTCTCGCTCTAAAGCCCTCATCCCCCCAAAGCAGAGGCAGCCCACCCTGGAACAGTGGGGGAAAGGCATACAGAAAGCGGGGTGCATTGCAAGGGTGAGCAAGATTACCCAGAACATTGGGGAGATGCTTGCTGTCAATGTCCAGCCATTCTCCCTAGTTGAGCAGCCAGGGTTCAGGTGGCTCATGGTGCCCATGGCCCCAACGAGGGGCTGAACTCAATGATCTTCTGAGGTTCCTTCCAGCCCTAATGTCTATGAAATCTATGAACTCTATATCAAGTGCCACAAGCACCACCTTCAGTAGGACGGTGGTTCCCTCCCTGTATGAGGCATGCAGGGAGTACTTGAGGGAGGAGCTGCACAAGGCAGGGCCACAGGTGGCTTTATACTTCACCTCGGACATCTGGAGCAGCCGGGGTGGCGATCATGCCTACCACTCCCTCACAGGGCACTGGTGTGACCAGTGAGGCCCTCGGTGGGCTCTTCTTCAAGCTGAGGTGATGGATGAGTCAAACATGGCAACAGAGATCATGGGGGCCATGAACCGCTTGGTACAGGGGTGGCTCATTGGGCAGGGTGAGCTCACCCACAGGTTCATGGTCACTGACAGTGGGGCCAATATGGTAAAGGCAGTCTGTGACACCAACTTTCTTGGCATCTGCTGTGTGGCACACGAGTTGCACCTTGTTGTCAGGGATGCCTTGGAGGGACAGGGCTGCCAGTGATGGCGCCAGTACCACCAGCAAGCTCATTTTGAAATGCAGGAAGGTTGCAGGCTACTTCCACTAGAGCATCAAGGGGGGCAAGATGCTGTGGGGCAAACAGAGAGACCTACACATCCCATAGCACAAAATCATGAAGGATGAGGAGACTCTGTGGATTTCTACATACCTGATACTCAAGAGGCTGGTGGAGCAACAGAAGGCCATCCATGAAATGGTCTTGCTCAGGGAGATTGGGATTAGCGGCCCCCTGAACAAAGCTGAGTGGGATACCATCCCCCAGATCTTGGTGGTCCTCAAGCCATTCCTCAAGGCAACCGAGACCCTCAGAGCTGGCAATGCCCTCCTTAGCCAGGTGATCCCCATAGTGAGGGAACTTCAGAGCCAAATGGAGAGCTTCCAGCAGATCAGTGTTCCTGGCTGGGGCAAACTGCTGTCACCAGACGTACAGGTACTGGTGAGGCGGCTGAAGGAGGACATCAGGAAACAGCTTGATCCCTTGTGGTTCAGTATGGTCCACGTGCTGCCTGCCATGTGTGACCTGAAGGTGAAGGGCACCTTATGCAGTATCCAAACACTGAATCAGTGGGTGGAGGTGCTGGTAAAGAAAGTCAGGGAGGCAGAAAAAGGAGGCGGGGGGATGTGGAACAGGGGGATCCACTGTCCAATGCTAGCACGCCATCCACTAGCCAGTGTCCTCCTCCACCACAGGTGCTGCCAATGTGGACCAAGGGCCTGGCTTCTATGGTGGGGTCCGGAGCCACCAGACCCCACTATCAGGCAGGTAGCACTCACGCCTTGGTGGCTGCCTATCTCACTGTGGATGTGGAGCAACTGCTGTGTGACCCCTTGGCCTACTGGGCAAGCCACAGCCAGATGTGGCCAGATCTGGCCATGGTTGCCTGTGAGCACCTGTCCTGTCTACCAGCCAGTGTTCTGAGTGAGAGGGTGTTCAGCATTGCTGGGGATATAGTGACACCCCACCATACCTGCTTGGATCCTGGTTTGGTGGAGCAGTGGGTGTTCTTGAAGGTGAACCTCCCAATGCTGGTGCTCGCCAAGCTCCAGGTGCAGACGGACTGACTGCCACCCTCCTCACTCCATCTGCACTTATTTCCTTTTTTTGTTTTTTAAAAACTAGTTAATGCCCCAGTTAATCTCAGCTTGATGGGGCACTCACTGCATCACCAGCCAGCAGGTGAAGAACATGGCCCTGCTGAGCTTGCTCTCGTGCCAGGACAAACTTGGAGGTATGGGCTGGGGCCATGGGAAAGGAGGAGGCCCCAGGTCCTGGGCATGACCACTGAAACTGCACCCTGCCAGGGCAGGGAGGCCTGGTGGGATTCCTGACAGTGTGACAGCCCTGTAAATGCCAGGACCAAGGATCCCTTGGTGAAAGGCAGGTAGGAGGCGCCATAACCTCCAGCTAATGCATGCATGTACGCACACAGTCCTGCCTGGGGGAAGCCCAGACCTGTCACATCTTTGACAGGCCTGAGGCTTGCCGGTGATAGTGGAGTTGTGAGGCTCCAGGTGAGCTCAGCTTAGCTGCATGAGATGCCAGCTTTTGGGTGGAAAAAACCTTTGTCAGGCTGAGGAAGCACCTGCAGTTTGTGTGTCTGCTG
Source organism: Alligator sinensis (assembly GCF_000455745.1). Classification (NCBI taxonomy): domain Eukaryota; kingdom Metazoa; phylum Chordata; order Crocodylia; family Alligatoridae; genus Alligator; species Alligator sinensis. The sequence goes on along the minus strand of NW_005842068.1, from coordinate 1,908,445 downwards.
GTCATGGATGGAAGGAATAGTAAAGAATCCAGAGGCGGGCCTGGCACACAATGCAGGAAAGAAAGCCAGTCAATGAAAATGGGAATGGAGGCATTGGGGGGTGAGGGACAGGCTGGGAGGGGGAAGGGGGATGTAGCAGTGCAGGTAAAAGTGGAAAGGTACCTGGGGAGTCAGATGTGCAGCAGGTTGCAGTGTGTCAGAATTCCACTGTCTATGGTTTGAAAGACGATGGAGCTAGATTGTTCTCAGTGGTGGCAAATAACAGAACCAGGAGCAATGGTCTGAAGTTGCAGCAGGCAAAGGTTAGGTTCTATGGAAGGAAAATCTTTCTCACTAGGAAGGTAGTGAAGCACTGAAACAGGTTATCCAAAGAGGCTGTGGGAATCTCCATCCTTTGAGGTTTTTAAGACCCATGTAAACAAAGTCTTGGCTGGAATGATCTAGTTGGGGATGTCCCTACTTTGAGCAAGGGGTTGAACTAAATGACTTCCTAGGACAGGGGTGGGCAAAATATGGCAGTGGCAGGTGGTGGGTGCTCGTGACCTGCACAGGCACTGCCAGCCAGCACTGCAAGTGGAGGTAAGGATGCAACAAGGCAAGGCTGCCTCTATCATGTGGGGCTCCCCACAGTGCACGTGCAGCTCCCACACTCGTGCGCCACCATGGGAAGCTCCACATGATGAAGCCAGCTGTCTTCACTGCTCCCTCTTGCTATGGAAGCAGGGGGTGGGGCTCCCTGCCATTTCCAGTGGAGTCCCAGGACCTGCACAGGAAGAGGCAGGAAAAGCAGCCAGCTCCATTGTGCAGGGCTTTCCCCAGTGGCATGTGAGTGCTGGGAGCTGCACATGCACTGCAGGGAGCCCTGCACAATAGAGGAGGGCAAGCCTGGCTGCCTCCTTGCTGCTACTTGCAGTGCTGGCTGGAGCCATGCACCGCTGGGTGTCAATGCCTGTGCAGGCCACGAGCAACCACCTCATGCTGCTGCTAGTGGTGGGGGCTGTGCACCATAGGTGGGAGCATGTGGAAGGTCCCCACATTCTTTCACCCTCCCTCACACCCCACAAACACCACACATCCACACACTGCTTCCATCCCCCACATATACACCCACCCCCACAATATACCCTATTA
>NW_005842068.1:1885006-1907295 GCF_000455745.1 Alligator sinensis | reverse complement strand
AACCCCCCCCCCCACAATATACAGGAGTAAGACTTTATTTCTGAGTTATGTAATCATCTCTATATACAGTATGCAAACACAAATCATGACAAAAATATTTTTTGTAATAAAATTCAAATGTTATAGAAGGTGTTTGACTTTTTTAGTATATGATTTGATTATTTTCTGGTTCCAAGATGGCAACCTTCCCCTCCCAAATGGAGTACTTCTGGCAGGGCAGGGGATGGGAGGGTCTTCTGATGGCAAAGGCCAGGGGTTAGGGGCAGGACTTTCAGTCCCAAGATGGTGACCAGGGGGTGGGGGCACCTGTCAAGGCGCAGGGCTACACTTGCAGCCCTCGACAGCTCACCAACACTCATTAAGTGGCCCTCCAGCTGGAAGAATTACCTGCCCCTGTCCTGGGATCCCTTCTAATCCTAATTTTCTGTGATTCTGTGTATAACAAAGGCAGATTGGGAAATGTAGTGTTTTAATAGTTCTGTTTTCATCATGTTACATTGCTTAGATACATCAGTTACTGCAACCTGGAGACTTGGCAGTGGTTTATTGCTGTAGATAAGAACTGGGAGTAAAATACCAGTTCAATTGATTTCAGTGGCAAAACTCTCCTGATTTAAATAGTGCCAGGGTTTCATCCTGAAAGTTAATTGTATGTTAATCAAAACATAAGAGTAAAATTTCATTATACAACATATAGAAATAAGCACCAATCTCCATGGAAAGGAAACTTATATAGCCTAAACAAACTGAGCTGAATAAAATACATAGTGGGGTCATGTTTATTTTCTACATACCTCATAGTGCACTTTCCATCTGTAAGTCATAAGGTACTTGTAGTCAGTGCATGCTAATGTATGTTAGAGCTTAGAGGAAATGAGGATATTATAACTGGAAACAAAATACTGGCTTGTAAAAAAACAAGCAAATGTTTTTAAAAGTAATATTTTGTTTCCTAGCATAAAGCACAAATATCAGTTCAAGGGCACCCACACCACTGCATTTGTAACTCATCAGTCATTTGTTTTGTGGTCACGGCTTACTGTTTGTTTTCTACAGTATATATCATAAGGCATTTTAACATGGAGAACCCAGTTTTAAATGTGGGCACCTTAAATTGCTACCATGGTCATACACACATAAAGAATATCTTGGTTTCCTTGAAGCTAACGCAAAAAACCCCTCCAGTTAATTCAATGCATGCTGGATTTCAACCTTTCTTAAAACTCACTGAAAGTAATCATATGATTAAAATTATGTACATGCTTAATTCTTTGCAGGATTAGGACCTATTATATATATATATTTATGTAGTTTTACTCCTTGTAATTAATTTAGGTTGGGCAATATTCAAAAATAAAAATATATGAAAAAAAATAAAGTCCACATCAGTTTGGGGTTTTTATAAACCAGCACAATGTTTGTATATATTTGTTCATGTACATGTGTATGTATGTATGTGTATGTGTTTGCATGTGTATAATAAAATTAAAGCTCACTAAAACAAAATCATCACTATAGTTACACGAAAGGAAACTTGATTACAAAGCAAAAATGTTTGGCTCTCTTTGCAATAACCTTATTATGAAAAGGTTTTGAAGAACATACACTAGGTTAGTTTGATGGGCATCAAATTCTTAACTGAAGAATGGTTAAAATTAGCCACAGAAAATTCTGGTAAGTGCCTCCTTTTAAAAGGCCTTTAAGTTAGGAGTGCTGCTTTACTGGTATTCCAGGCCCTATCCCTCCAGCGACTTAATACATGTGCATAAAATTAAACATGAGTATAAGTTTTTGTGGAACAGGAGACTAAGGGTATGGACACAGGTAGTGAGCAACTCTTTATTATGTGTCTATACCACTGAGTGCAATGGGACCTTGATCCATGACCAGTGTCCCCAGGTACCACAGCAATACAAATTATAAATAACAATATGTGCATAGTATATTTTCAGTTATGCGTATACATATATGTATATGTGTTGGTATAATTAAATAAAACACACTTTTTAAACTGATGCTGGTTCCAAGCTTGCCCCTTTGCAGAGACCACTGAAGGCAATGATGCTCCCTTAGACTAAGAGGATCTCCCTGTATGTAGCCAATTGGAAGGTAAGGAATGGTATCCCCTTAAAATCCTAAGCTAGGAGACAATAATTTTGTTAACTAGATAAAATCATATTTATCCATTAGTCTACTTGGTGATTGGAAGAAGTCTAAATTCCACACAAAATGAGCATCTTTATAAATGATTAATTGAACAACTGTAAAGCAAAGTCCAAAGTCTATGGTACCAACAGAAGCAGCACAGGCTTGTTTTCTGTGGTCCATTAGGTTCTAAATAAACACTTGTTAAATGTAGTTATAAAACTAAGAAAAAATCCTCTGCTTCCCTTATTAAATGTTGCTCTGCAACCTCCACACCTGCTGTTCTGTGGCTCCTCTAAATTACCACCTCTCTCACCTTCCAACTTTTTCTGCTGGAGATTGGAGGACAAAGGTTTCAACATTACTTCCCATAACTTTGCAGACTTGTAACTCTTAATTTTTAACAAGGAGTTGATGTTGAAGAGTTCATTGTAGTTTGTCAATTTAAAAAGTTTTAAGGCCGTGTGTAGATGAAATGAGGGGCGTGTGTACATGACACTTTAAAGCAGGATAAATGCTTTTGCATAATGGTGTTGGTCTTTGCACACCTCAGCAGTGTATTGTTTATTAATTCCAGCCACTGTAGGAAATTCAGTGGTGTAATTTGCCTTAAATGACTTGGGGTGCAGCTTGCTGCACCTACAGCCATGGAGTGAAGCACCAGGCTCTGTGCAGCTTCACGGCTCTGCAGAAAGCCCTGTAGGCAGCCTGGCAGCAGCCCAGGAAGGCAGGCTCCACCCAAGAAAGGTGGTGAGCCTGATTCCCCCCCACACCGCATCCTGCCTGCCTGAGCTGTGCAGGAGCTTGGTGCTTCCCCCTGTGGCTACAATGTCCCTGGGACCACCTGAGTGGGGTGCCTGTGGGCGAATGCCGCCTGGGGGGGGGAAGGCCCACCACGGAGGGAAACACCAGCCCCCCCACAGCCCAGGGACTGCTCTGACCACCACCAACTTGCCCTCCCCTCCCCACGACTGGAGAGGCAGGGAAGTCAGCGGGGGGTGTGCATGACACGGGGGGTTAATTGTGCCTAAATTGAAGCAGTGTTTTAAAAACCCACTGCTTCAATTTAGGGCCTCCGTTTCATCTACACATGCCCTAAGATGCTGTGGCTGCAGGGATGCATGTGCCAGGGCCCCAGGCAGCCAGCATTTTGAGTTTAAAATCAGCTTCATATATTGTTTAAGTTTTTTGGCAGCAGCTTAGACAGCCAAAAGCATGCCACCTATTATAGAGAACTGACATTTTGATGGGTGCACAGAAGGTTCTACACTTCTGTGAGAGGATCTCTCCCTTTCCTCCCTGGCTTGTGCCTGCAGTGCTCCCATGCTATTCCCCTTCCCCTTTAGTTTGTGCAGTGACAGCTCCCCCTCCTGTGAGTCTGCTTTAACAATTAAGAATTATTATTAACATGAACAACTTGTAATTCATGATGTGATGTCAGAATAAGAGTATCTGACTCTTACAAGAAATAGGAAGGCAGATTGGCTTGAGAGATGACCAATACCCAAAATTTAGAGGAGACAAAATGATGCTGGCCATTATGGATTAATTCACACAGGACAAAAATTCATAATACAAGAAAACCAAAAATGAGTAGAAATCTATATAGATCGTTCAACCGGTATACAATACCTGAGGGTCTACCCCTTTCAAGTCTTTTGTACTTTTGTGGGATCCAATTCTGAAAATAGGCTGTGGTCACATCTGCCCCAGGGTCCTCTACCAGTCTGGCATAGCTGCTTTGGCATATTATACTAGCAAAGTGTTCCTAGTGTGGGCACGGCTACACCAATCAAGCTGATTTGTACCAGTCTTGTAAAATGGTCACCTGCAACCAGAGCAAGCTGTCTGTGTAAATCAGTTTTACCTGTATAGTTTGTCTACATTAGGGGTTTCTGTTGGCACAGTTATTTCAGTCATGGATCGCACCACATCCTCAGACCTCTTACCAACTTGTCTGTATCAACAACAGCTTAGGGATATCCCAGGTTTCTGGGAGACAGAGCATTCAGCCTGTAACTTCCCCCTCTTCCCTGCTCCTGCTTCCTTGCCTGTGACGACCAGAACCAAAGAAATTAATAAGCAATAAATATGTACTTCTTGGAGGCATTTGGAATTTTTGTCTAATATAAAGCTTGTAAGTTTGTAACCTGCAAATGTAACTTGCCTGTCATAAGTTTAACCAAAATGATAAAACTAACTGTTTCTGGAACTGACTCAGCCTCAAAAGTGAAGCTATAGCTGTAAGATTAGCTGACCTAATGGTTTTTGCTCAGATTTCAGCCTTGATGATAAAAACTGGATCCAACTGCCTGGCACACCCACCACATCCCAAAAAGCATATTCAGAGAAACCTAAAAGGGGTTGGATTTAGGCAGAGTAATGTTAATTTCAAACCTGAAGATGATGCATTATAATTTGCTTATTGGATAAACCCAAGTCTGGGTAGTAACCTTTTATGATCATTTTGAACACCTTTCAATCTCATAGGGTAACAGCTATAGGGCAAAATTGTGAGTGGCTCTAAAGCCAACAGACTAGCATAAGACTAGGTACAAAAAGCGCGCATGTCAGGTGACCAGCAGGAAAGAGGGAACAGAATGGCCATTGCTTTTCCAAGCCCAGACTCCGTACTCCCGGTGTGAGTGAGGATTGGATCCTGATCAAGGGAACTTCCCCGGTAATCCATCCAACAGCATCGATCGGGGACGCCTGACTTTGCTGGAATCACGTGGTGCACACCTGGCATTGAGGGATTATCGATAAATTGCCAACCCACATCTGTCTATCTGTTGTTTTCAACAGCCCAGTGGCTGATACCCTCGCCATGCCCAGTTGGCCTGCAACAGATTAATCCATCTGTCTGTTGTTATTATCTGTTGTTATTATTTACTATTAGCTTTTTAATACTGCATTATCTGCTCATTGCATTTATCTTTCTGTTAGCTGTTGTGTGTGTGTAAGCTATAATATATTTGCCTTTGCTTCACTCCCAGCTCTGCCTCCTCGATCCTGAACGAAACAGCCCAGTGGCTGATGCAGTTGCAGCACCCAGTCAGCCTGCAACTAAATTGATACACTCACAGTACCCAGCTGGCCTGTGACAAAATTGGCGTCACGAACAGGATTGAGGATGGAGAGTTCGGAGGGGAAGAATGGTGCAGAGGGGGCAGAGAGGTGGACCCCGCTGATTGCTTTAATAGAAGAGGTTACGGCTATTAAGAATCTGGGGTGGGATAAAGAGAGGTTGAGACCTGCCTGGAGCAATTCCACCACAGCACCCTGTCAGTGGGCTGCGTTCACTGCTGTGCACAAGGGCAGACCTAAGAAAGGATGCCTGTCTTGGCTGCTGGCAACCTGCCTAAGACTGGGAGCAGAGGAAGTCACTCAGCTACATTAAGAGAACCAATCCCTAAACGACCAAGTACCCCAGATTGAAAGGGAATTAAGGGAAGAAAAAGATTTTAACAGCATGGCATGCAAGACTGTGTGAGCTACACAGAGCCATTTAGAGGTTTTAGAATGGAGGGAAGGAAAAATTATGATTGCGCGCATGGCCGCTTCCCTCCAGAAGGGGAGCCAGAGGCGGTGAATCACCTGGTAAGAGATATGATCCGGTGAATAGTGCAGTTTTACCCATTTTGCAGAAGCCAAGGCTTACCAAGCCGACAAAAACTGCCAAGCCCATGGCAGTGGCCTCAGTAAAAGATAAATCTCCTGACTCCCCCAAATTGTTGAGAAAAGCCGGAAAAGGCCGGCCCAAGACTCCGCAAGCAAAAATAAGACTTGTTAGCTGCCTGTTTCAATAAGGTGCAAATCAATAAACTGCCCACCAATGTCTTGCAAGGGCTGTGGACTAAACGCTGTACCAAGAGGGCAAGCCCAAAAGCGAAGCCTTCTGCACCACCACCAGTGTCACCAGAGAGATTCTCTGCCCTGAGGGCAAAACTGTAAACATTTTCCCAGGCAAATGTGGGGTCACCAGCCTTTACCCCGCCTAATCATGTAGCCTAGGGAATCCAGCCAGCCCAACCCCCAAAGAAAGGGGACACAATGCAAGCCAGAGACCGGTATCTAAAGTTAATATTAACCCCTTAATTCGGATGCCTGTACAGATTCAATTAAGTAAAAGTGAAAAGTCAGTTAACATGCTACTAGGCACTGGTGCCCAGCTATGCATTTTGGACAGTGCACAATGTAAAGGGGCACGGGAAACCCCCTACCAGGTAGTAAGAGTGGGAGGTGCCAAACAACCAGGACATCTGGTCCAACCCACATTCACCTTGCCTAATGGTTCTGTAGTAACAGCAGCCACTGTAATTCTCTGGGGAGGGCCAAATTTGTTAGGTCTGAACGTGTTGCAGGGGCAGCAGTTTACCCTTAAGCAGGAAACCTGGCAGTTTGGCTGCGCCACGGCCCAGGAGAGCAAGCAGAAAGATATGATGATGGCAGTAGCCCGATGTTCTATGACCCCGCTCACACTGCCAGCCATGAAGGGGGTACCCTGCCCTCAATACGCCACGCCCCCCGAAGCAACACAACCCATTCAAGACATTATCAACTGGCAGCTGGGGGATGGAACCTTCATTCAAAATCCCGGTGTGACCGGTATGTAAACCAAATGGGGATTGGCGATTGACTGTTGATTTTAGGGCTTTGAATGCCAACACCGAACACCTGGCGGCCACGGTCCCATCCATGCCTGCACTGACGGAAAGCATTAGGTGCTATGGCCCCCGGTGGATGGGATCCGTAGATATTAAGGACATGTTCTTTGCTGTCCCCATCCATAAAAATCACTGGCCTTTGTTTGCCTTCACATGGCTGGGACAACAGTACACCTACACAGTCCTCCCCCAGGGCTGAGTGCATAGCCCCACCCTGGCCCCTGGAGTGCTAGCCGCAGAATGGCTGCATCGGCAACATGGGCACCCTGGACGCTATGGCACTGCTCGCATAGCAGCCACCTGAGGCATTCACCTAACTAAAAGGGAAGCACAGGAATTAGTCAACTCCTGCATGACCTGCCAGGAGGTCAAAGATCGATTAACCCCTGCCTTGACTACCCCTTTTTCTCTGTGTGATGGAAAGGTAATATAGCAAGTTTAGCAATGCGACTTTAGAGGCCCACATCCCTGCACCCGCAGAAAGCGACAGTATGTGTTTGTAGCAGTGGAAGCAGTCACCGAAATGATGTTTGCCCGGGCCTCCATCAAGGCCATGGCACAGGACACCTGTGCAGCACTGGAAAACCTGTTAGCCATCTACCCACCTCCCATAGAGCTGCAAAGTGACAACGATTCACATTTTTCACAACTGTCTTGTCTATGAGTGGGCTGTGAAACATCATGTGCTGTGGACCTATCATATTCCCTATCACCCGCAATCTAATGGACTGGTAGAATGAGCCAATGGTATCTTAAAGTGCAACCTGCAAATGGCCGCTAGTTTGGCCCTCAAGGACTGGGACCTGCACCTGAATTGCTCAGTCAACTGGGCCAACAGTCGGCCCCGCAATGGAGGAAGCCCCATGCAGCAAGCCTTTGGTCAAAGCAGGCCCCGCGAGCTGGCAGTGGAATGGCCAATGGGCGGCTGGTGGAAACTCCAGGTGGGAGACCAGGTAGTAGTTAGGTATCCACAGAGGGACAAATGGGAAAGGGTGCTAATGGCATGGGACACATATAACTTACGGTGGGTGTCAAGGTCAGATCCATCTAACAGGAGCCAGGCTTCAATTTTCCTTGTTTCTGCAGATTGGGTCCATCCGCGGGCACAGCCTTAGCGGCCTCGGGGCGCTCTGGACTCATCAACCTGCTCCAGAGCAACGTCGCCACCCTCATCCAGCAATGAAGGGATGGAACGTCATCATGACGGGACTGCTAGTTGTTTGCTATTGCTTGACTAATGTGGGGCATTCCTATGCTCCCGCACCCCAGATCGCACCCACTGCCAAGGCCTCAGACACATTGAGATACTGGGAGCACCCAGCTGCAATTGAAGAAGTGCGAAACTGGCCTCTCAGTCATCAGTGATGGATTGTGGACTGGCAAGGGGGAATCTGTCAATGTTATTGTGGTACAGGGTGGTTACTCGGTTTCCTCCCATATGCCAAAATCGGGAAAAACGAGTGTGGGACAGGGGGAGATTGTTGTGGTTTCTTCCAATGGCCCTGGTGCTGTTATATTCTGCCTGCAGGTATGCTACCCATCCCAGGTCCCGACATGACTACTGCCACAACCCCACCTGCAGCTTGAAATTCTACAACCACCCAGAGCCCAAAGAGGCGACCAAACCCTCCAACCCCATCTCCATGGGAGAAGATCGCTCCAGCGGTTCCCCTGCCCGATGACACTTTGGTACAGTGGTGTACAGCTCACCAAATACACTGGTCCTCCAGGTATAGCAAGATACTATGGTGGTTTAAAAACAGCTCTTATGCTGTCAAGTGGTGGTCCACGGAATGGGAAACCAATATGTCCCATGTTCCGGGTATTTTGTGGTTCCGCCGTATGGATGAAGAGGGGCACACTCACAGAATTGAATATACCATAGCCACATATTGCCAAACAGTCTGGGAAAGTGTGCATGGCACAGCCCTAGTCAACCCAGAAGAATTGGCCGAACCCATGGGGGGCACCATGCCAGAATCATTTTTGCAAGATACCCATGCCATAGTCATACCTGGACAGTGTGTGTTCAAGTACGCAGATGGAGATTTACTCCAGTGAATAAACCAACCCCATTCGGAAGTTTACCAGTCCCAGAAACAAGAAGGGAAATGGTTAAGCACCGAAACAGGAGAACTCCGGTCCGGTTTTTGCATTAAGCAGGGATGCATGCTGCTAATCCAAAAAGAGCCACCACAAGTGTATCCGTTACCTTGCTTGTCTAATGTCACCCCATGGTGGAGGCCCCAGACCAGCACTCCAGTTCTCTTTAATGCCTCCTTGTTCAATGCCTGTATCACATTTAACCCTAAGCAATGGTTTGTCAGAACAGCATTTCCTAACTGTTCTGTTGGTGCTCGGTTGGCAGAAAATATGCTGTGCTGGGCCTGGTCAACTGTTTTCCAACCCGCAGCCCAGCCTCCAATCGCCAGGAAAAATGGTATACCCTAGACCATGTGTGGAATGGGCTTAATTCAGCCATGGAGTTTAGAACATAGATAAATCTCAGAAAAACACCCAAAGAATCATGGCTATATGACAAGCCATAGGTTTTCTCACTAAAGGGGGTATGATTGATAACATGGTGTTAGAATACACTGATGAATTAGTAGCAACCATTGGCTGAGAAGTAACACAAATAAGTTACCTGTTAATGCATGCAGCCTTTCAAGCCAATGCTAATCAAACTTGGAGCACTGGGTGTGCGCAAGTGCAGCTTTCACTTAATATTCACTTCTCCCAGGTGATGACAGAACTCAAACACAAAGAATGGCCTGCTGGCTTAGAGTGCCACGGACTACCCCCAGTTTTAACCCAACGGTTAGTTTACCGAGACACGTGGAGCACACAATGGAGGGGTGTAGCAAAAAAAAATACTTTTTTGTTGTACATGGGGTAGCAAATGGCACATGGTCCACCGCCCATCTCTTAACAACAGGACCGGGGGGAGGATGCATGTGGGACTGGGACTTACATCGTCCCATTTGGGAAATTATAACCCCAGAAGGCCTCAAGTATTTAGCTCAATCTCCAGTGTACCCTGTAAATGGCATTTTAATAGGCTTGGGAACTTTATAGAGCGGGTGGCCCAATAGTCCCCCCGACATGGTTTGCGTAACACCCCTACCAGCAACTCCCTATGTTACCCTAGCTCAGTGGGTTTGTTGTAAGATTAGCTGACCTAACAGTTTTTGCTCAGAGTTCAGCCTTGTTGATAAAAACTGGATCCAACCACCTGGCACACCCAACACATCCCAAAAAAGGATATTCAGAGAAACCTAAAAGGGGTTGGATTTAGGCAGAGTAATGTTAATTTCAAACCTGCAGATGCTGCATTGTAATTTGCTTATTGGATAAACCCAAGTCTGGGTAGTAATCTTTTAAGATAATTTTTAATACCTTTCAATCCCATAGGGTAACAAACCAGCATGGGTTTGTCACAGGTAGATCCTTCCTGACAAACCTTGTAGCCTTCTATGACCAGGTCACACACTGCCTGGACGCGGGAGCTGAGGCTGATGTCATCTTCCCGGACTTTAGGAAGGCCTTCGACACAGTTTCGCACCCTATCCTCATTGGGAAGCTAGCAGACTGTGGAGTGGACGCCTACATGGTCAGGTGGTGGCCAACTGGTTTAGGGACCGCACCCAGAGGGTAGTGGTGGATGGTTCCTTCTCGGCCTGGACGGAGGTGGGCAGTGGGGTCCCACAGTCCTCTTTCCTGCCAGGGGCAGGGGGTCAGACACGATGACCCATTGTGGTCCCTTCCGACTCTACAATCTATGAATCTCTAGGGCAAGATTGTGAGTGGCTCTAAGGCCAACAGATTAGCATAAGACTAGGTACAAAAACGTGTGCGTCAGGTGACCAGCAGGAAGGAGGGAACAGAAGGGCTATTGCTTTTCCAAGCCCGGACTCCGAACTCCCAGTGTGAGTGAGGATTGGATCCTGATCAAGGGAACTTCCCCAGTAATCCCTCTGACAGCGTCGATCGGGGATGCCTGTCTATCTGTTGTTTTGAACAGCCCAGTGGCTGATACCCTCGCCGTGCCCAGTTGGCCTGCGACAGATTAATCCATCTATCTGTTGTTATTATCTGTTGTTATTATTTACTATTAGCTATTTAATACTGCATTATCCGTTCATTGCATTTACCTTTCTGTTAACTGTTGTGTGTGTAAGCTATAATAAATTTGCCTTTGCTTCACTCCCAACTCCGCCTCCTTGATCCCAAACCAAACAGCCCAGTGGCTGATACAGTTGCAGCACCCAGTCAGCCTGCAACTAAACTGATACACTCACAGTGCCCAGCTGGCCTGTGACACTTGCCAAGACTGGGTGATCCTGATGGGAAAGCATGGGGAGCAGCAGACACTCCAGTCCTCCCATTCCTAGGGAGACTGAAGCAGTGGGGCAAAGCCCCCCACTCACTCTTCAGAATGGGGACTCTGGTCTGAGGAGCAAGTGGGGAAGAAGAAGTGGCTGCTTCTCTGCTCAGCTCCCAGGCACCAGGAGCCAAGTGAAGAAGCAAGCCCACAAATCCAGCAACCCTCCTCCATCTCCCACCCACTCCTCAAACTGGGGGGAACTTGGTCTGAGGGCCAGATGGGGATCTGTGGATGGATGAAGGTAGTTGAAGGCTGCTATTAAATCCCCTATCACTCTTCTCTCCTTCAAACTAAATAAGCCTAGTTCCCTCAGCCTCTCTTCAGAAGTCACATCCTCCAACCACTTAGCCATTTTCATTGCCCTCTGCTGAACTCTCTCCAATTTGTGTAAGGGGTGGGGCGCAAAACTGGACACAGTACTCTAGATGTGGTCTCACCAGTGCCAAATACACTGGGAAGTATTACTTTCCTTGATCTGCTGGCAACCCTCCTACTAATGCAGGCTAGTATGCCTTTAGCTGTCTTCTCAACTAGGGCACAGTGTTGGTTTATTCAGTTTATTGTCCACTGTAACCCCCAGGTCCTTTTCTGCAGAGCTGCTGCTTAGTCAGTCAGTCCCCAACCTGTACCTTGCATGGGATTGCTCTGCCCTAAATGCAGGACTTGGCACTTCTCCTTATTGAACCTCATGAGATTTCATTTGGTCCAATCCTCCAATTTGTCTAGGTCTCTCTTAATCCTAGCTCTAGCCTCCAGTGCACCTACTACTTCTCCCCCCTCCCCCTCAGATGGCTACTTGGCGTCATTTGCAAACTTGCTGAGCATGCATACCATCCTATCCTCCAGGTCGTTGATGATGATGATGATATTGAACCAAACCAGGCACAGGGCCAACTCCCAGGGCACTCTACTTGATACTGACTGCCAACTAGACATAGTCTTTACTTACTATCCTTTTAGCCTGATGATACAGCCACAATTTTCTATCCAGCTGACAATCCATTCATACATTCCATACTTCCTTAGCTTGCCTGGGAGAATGTTGTGGGATACAATATCAAAAGCCTTGCTAAAGTCAAGATATATTACATCCACTGCTCTCCCTGCATCCACAGAGTCAGTCATCTTATCATAGAAGGCAATCAGGTTGGTCAGGGCATGATTTGCCCTTGGTGAATCCATGCTGACTGTTCCTAATCACCTTTTTCTCCTCCAAGTGCTTAGAAATGAATTACTTGAGGATCTGCTCCATGATTTTTCCAGGGACTGAGGTGAGGCTGACCACTGTAGTTCCCCAGACCCTCCTTCTTACCTTTCTTCAAGATAGGCAATATATTAGCCCTTTCCCAATTACCAGGGACTTCTAATCAAAGGTAATGGCCAGTGGCTCTGCAATTACATCAGCTAACTCCCTCAGCACCCTTGGGTGAACTGCAGCCCCATGGATTTGTACATGTCTAACTTTTCTAGCTGTTTTTTCACCACTTAGCTGTTTTTTCACCACTGTCAGCTGCTCACATTCTCCTGCAACTGTACTGCCAGGTGTAGTAAATCTGGGAGTTGACCTTGCCTGTGAAGACTGAGGTAAAAGAGCCACTGAGTACTTCAGCCTTTTCCTCATCATCTGTCACTAGGTTGCTTTCCCCATTCTGTAAGGGATCCACACTTTTCCCAACCTTCCTCTCGTTGCTGACATATTTGTGGAAACCCTTCTTGTTGCCTTTCATGTACCTTGCTAACTGCAACTCTAATTACACTTTGGCCTTCTTGATTTCATTCCTGCATGCCCAAACAATGCTTATACTCCTCCCTAGTCATTTGTCCAAGTTTCCACTTCTTGTAAGCTTCCTATTTGTGTTTTAGATCATTGAAGGATTTCCCTGAGAAGCCAACTTGATCTTCTGCCATACTTGCTAGTCTTCCTGTGCATTGGGATGGTTCATTCCTGCACACTTATTAAAGTTTCTTTAAAATACAACCAGCTCTCCTGGACTCTTTGTCCCCCTCAGATTTGCCTCCCAGGGGATCCTGCCCACCAGCTCCCTGAGCAAACAAAGTCTGCTTTTTTGAAGTCCAGGGTCTTTACTCTTCTGCTCTCTTTTCCTCCTTTCTCCAAGATCCTGGACTCAATCATCTTGTGGCCATTGCTGCCCAAGTTGCCATCAGCTTCTACATTTCCCATCCAGTCTTCCCTGTTTATGAACAGATGATCAAGAATAGGCCCCCTAGTTGGCCTCTACAACACTTGCACCAGGAAGGTTTCCCTAACACACTTCAAAAACTTCTTGGACTGCCTTTGTACTGCTGTATTGCCTTTCCAGCAGATGTCAGAGTGACTGAAGTTCTCCATGAGAACCAAGGCTTGTGACTGAGAAACTTCCACTACCTGTCTGAAGAAAGCCTTATCCACCTCTGCTTTGGTGGTCTATAGTAGATACCACCATGACATCACCCTTGTTGCTCTCCCCTCTGGCTCTAACAAAGAGACTTTCAACAGGCTGGTTTCACACTGGAGCTCTAAGCAATCATTGAGTTCTTTACATAAAATGCAACTCTTCCTCTTCTCCCCTGCCTGCCCTTCCTAAACAGTTTATACCCAATACAGTACAGTGCTCCAGGCATGAGAGCTATCTCTCGCCAAGTGTCTGTTATTCCAATCATATCACAGTTCTGTGACTATGTGAAGACTTCCAATTCTTCCTGCTTGTTTTCCAGGCTCCATGCATGCTTGTGCCTTCGCCAGGTCAGCCATTTCCCCACTTACCTCAGGGCTTTGGCCTCCATCTGCCAGTGAACCTAGTTTAAAATCCTCTTCTCAGACAAGCTTGCTAACCTAGTGAAGATGCTCTTCCCTTTCTTCATCAGGTGGATCCCATCCCTTAGCAATCCTTCTTTTTGGAACAACATCCCAGGGTTGAATATACCAAAACCCTTCTGGTGACACCATCTACTCAGATGCATTGATCTTCAGGATGCATCTGCTCTTCTCCAGGCCACTCCCCTTGACTGGAAGGACTGAGGAAAATACCACTAGAGCTCTTGTCCCCTTCACCCTTGCAGTCAGAGTCCTGTAATCAATTTTGATCTGCTCAGAGTCCCTCCTGGCAGTATAATTGGTGTTCACATGGATAAGCAGCATGAGACTACTGATGAGCAGTAGTCATAAGGCCAGATGAATCTTGGTAATCCTTTGATGGCATCTTGGATCTGGGCAAGAAGCAGACCTCCTGAGACAACAGGTCAGGCTAGCAGATTGATGCCTCCATCCCCCGCAAGAAGGAATCACCAGCTACCATCACCTGTTGCTTCGTTTTGGTGGCAGTTGTCTCAGTCCTCCCAAACTTGGGAGGGCCTGGTCTGGCCTTTTCCACTGACAGAACATGCCCCCTCTCCTCTGTTGCTACTCTTCATATCTGTCCTCCAGCCAAACTGATGCAGGTGGGGATGAGGACCTCTGTTTGCTGCCAGAGGTCACAAGCTTCCAAGCTTCCTGGGAGACCATTGTCTCTTCCTTCTCTAGTGCTACCTCTGGCAATCCTTCCTCCACAGTCACAGAGGTTTCCTTTAGTACCAACCTGATGAGCTCCCCATGGCTCAGGATGCTTCAGAGCCTTGCCACCTCCTCCTGTAGCTCTCTTGCCTGTTCCTTGATGGTTACTACCAGGAAGCACTTCTCATTTTGCAGGCACTCCCACAGCTGGCTGTCATTGGAAGAAACCTGCAAGCCCCCACTAGCACCACTGGGATTTCCTAGCTCCTGATCTATAAGGGAAAGGGGCTCAGTGACTCAGGCTGCAGCAGTAGAGTGCAGCCAAGACACAGAGCATCTCCTTAGAGGGTGAAAATGTGGGGAACAGGGCATGCTGGGATACTGGAGGATACCCCTGTGTCCCCAGTATATTGCAGTTGTATGCAAATGTTCATTTAAACATTTGCATCACAATTAATTAGTACTTGAACCTCAACCGATGCAATGGAATTTTCCAGTGCAATCAGCCACTTTTTAAATGGATGAAGTTCTGTGAACTGCAGTTCCACAGGTTGAAATGTAACATTTGTACATTCAGAAAAGTCACTTTAATGTCTAAAATAGGGTTTTACTTGATGTAACATCTGTTACTCCTATGGAACTTATGCAGAGGTGAGCAGCAAAACCCCGAAGCATGGTCCTTTCTCCCCTTTTATGGGGATACCAAATATTTGAATCTACATTTGACGTGTTGTTTACTTCTCCAAGAACCTATAAATCCTGTCATGCTTTCCCTTCTATAAACTTACCAAACTCAATCATGAAGCACTTCATGTTCTGTATCCACTGCATTTTTTTCAGGAGGCCTGTCCAAAATGTTACTCTTAAACAGTAAAAACCTTCTAATTTCCACTCTAAATTTGTTTGGAATCAGTTTGGATTCATTTGAACTTGTGCCAATAATGTTCTTTAATTTAAATAGCTCTTCTCCCTCCCTGAAATAGTTTAGGTTCATATATAATTATATTTGGCTACCAGTTTATCATAAAAATTGTGTTGAATGATGCCAGTCACACTTTAAAGCATAAGCATACTTATAGACATAAATCTTATATTTCTGATGATAATCAGATCTTTCACAGAAGCTCCATGTTTAGCCTCATAGTTAAAAAACAACGAGCATGTATAAGATTCAGACATATTAAGAAAAAACCTAAGTAGGGCTAGTTGGGCTTTAAATAATGGTTTGACTTAAAATGCTACATTTCTGAAGCTTTGAATAATATTTCCCTCTTTTTCAGTAATGCTACAAAAATATACATTATCTGCACAATGGCAGTATTATGAACCTATTTTTTGCAGTAGCAAACAGTTACAATCTGGGGATCATCAGATTCCCTTTTTCAAAACAGATCCAACTGATTTTATTTTTAGAGATCAGGAAAAAAACAACACCCAAGTAAAACAGTAAACTAAAGTTAAACAGAGAACACAGACACAGAACACACAATAAAATGAACAAAAGACAATTTTATTTTGAAACACTCAGCCCATCAGTATCACCCCTCAGGGGCCCACATGTGTGTGCAGATTTTATTTTTTTATCTAGGATGTTATTTAAATTCTGATAGCATTCTGGATTTTCATGATCTGTTGCCATCCACATTATCTGTTGTTAAGGAATTCTTTACTCTTACACCAAACAAAAATGCAATTTTTTTGCTGCCATTACACATGCTCATTCTGTGATGATTTTCATTTTAGGCCCATCATATAATAATGCATCAGTCTCATACCCAAGAGACTGAACTATGTTTTGGGACAGTAAATTGTTGACAAATTATACTGAATTTATAAATCTTCAGAGCTTAAAGTTGTTCGAACTAAATGTAATGAGGTCTAGTGGGAGCACATGAGTTTTTATTTAGAAGTAACATACTTTGCCTAGTTTTGAATCTAGATTCCATTTGTCCCTAACACAAAAGATGCAAATCAAATACTTTAATTACAAAATAGTTCTAGGACTCATGACTAATGACCAAATCCTATATTATTGGCTCAATCCGAATACAGACTGGGAAATTCTAAGCTAAGAAAATGCAGTGAGGAAAGAGAAAGACAGCAAGATTATTAGATGGAAAAGCTGGGATGAGATGGCTGCTCAGAAATACTGAGAAAGAGCTCTCAGATGCAGAGTGGAGAGTCAGAAACAAATGTGATATTCCATTGTTTGCTCTCCCGTGTACCCATTCCAATGCTCTCTCTTTAACTCCTATGGCTCTGTTCCTTCACAATACCATCATGCTTTTAGTGTCTCCCATCCCAATGTTTTTTGCCTCTTCAGTACTTTTCCATTTCCCTTTTAATCTCTTAGATCAGTGGTTCTCAACCTTTTCAGGCTGAGGTAACCTAAATAAACTCTAGGCACCTCTCCACCACTTCTGTGAACTGAGTGGCATCCCATTACAAAAACTAATGTATTTATTACAGTGCTTAGCTCCTTCCTTGCAGAGGGGCCAGACAGTGGGAGCAGAGGAGCAATCAGGCTGGGAGAGCCTGAGCCTGCCCTTACCTGTTTATCTTCTCATGCTTCCTATGGCACCCTTCAAAGGATCTCATGGTACCCCAGGGTTTCCCAGCACCCTGGTTGAGAGTCACTGTCTTAGATAACTGAACAAGTTACATGGAGTTTCTCTCTCCCACTTCCATCTAAGGTCTTCTTCAGGTTCCTCTTCCTTGAACTCTAAGAAAACTATTCTCACTAAAGTCCCTAAAGATTTTTTTTATCATAACACAGAACCAGACCCTTATCCTTCTTGACTAGTTACTTGCCTTTCACACCACTGTTACTCCCTTGTTGGCATTTTGTCCTCTCTTAGATTTTGTGAGCTACTCCTCTCCAAGTTAACCTCCAATCTCTCTAATCATTTCTTACCCGTATTTGCATGCTCTTATCCGTGTTTGACAGCTGTGTCTGTGGATTTTCACATGCTCTAATGTCTTTTTGCAGCAATTTTTAAGATGGAGATAATGGATCACTGGGTAGCACACTTCTATATTTTTACAGTACTTCATCATAGCTAAGAAATATCCTCCCATGCTAAAGAAGCCTCACAGTGCAGGTCAAGGAAAGCAGGATTTGCTTATTTTCAAGTAGCTGGGAGGGAGAGCTCTCAGAGCAGTCTAGAATTGTATTATTTTTGAGGCCTTGATAATTCTGAAGATCTTTAGGTACTGTTATTAATCAGATAATTTATGGTACAACCATTCTTTCTCTGGAAAGCTTCACAGTTGCCTGAAAGGACTGGGGAAAAAAAGAGCTACTAGTGTAGTTTACAACGCATTATCATAACGAATTAGGAATAAATAGAGCAGACTCCCCAGCATGGTGAGACCACTTACATTTTCATTTTTATCCCCAAAGCTTTCTTTTAGCAATTTACATATAAGGTTTACGTCTTTCCTTTGCCTGTCTAATGGGGCTTGAGAACTCAATACATCCTCAACAGTAAAGTTCACCACCTGTTTCATTTTAACTGTAATTGAATTATAACCTTTTAATATGTGAAAAGAACCTTTTTTCATAACTACAAAAATGCAAAAGAACAGAAACAAAGCAAAACTCAGTGGTTTTAGAATCTCTTCAGGGACCAGGCTTTAGGAAGATCAGCATTTCTCCACTGGCTTTACTAGAGCTATACTTATTCACATCAACTGAAAATCTGACACAGGAAATCCTATGACTTACTGGTATATCACAGAGATAAAAGTAAAGTGTCTTTTATGAAGGACCTCATCTAGTTCAGGTTGAATCAATTTAAAGACTTCCACTTCCACAGTAAAATCTGGATGCAGCCTTAAAGTCCACATCCTAAAGGGTAATTAAAAGCCTCCCATGCATTCTTCTCAATGATACTTCAGCACCTAAATACTTTAGAGGAAATGGGCCTGGGTATTTTTCAGAAGCCAGCAAGACGTTTCCTATGCCCAGGGGCGGACCCAGCATTTCCCCAAGGGGGATGTGAGAGCCTCAACCTGTACTGCAGTAATGGCTGCACCCCCTGCTCCCAGCCTTCTCTGCCCCCCAACCAGTGCAGACACACTTTTAAGTCTCAAAAGCAGGTGAAAACCCCTGTTCCCTTCTTTTTCTTGCTCAGAGGTATGCCCCTTCCCCTCCTCTTCCCCCTCCTCCTATTACCCTGTCTATTGTTGCTGCTTTCTCCTCTGCTTGGGGAAAAATGAAACATTCAATTTCAAGTAGAACAAAGCTATTAAGGTTAACCCAAAACATTCTTGGGTATTGTTTTTTTGATTTGCTGAAAACTTCAATTCTGTTTTGGTGTGACCAGAGTCAATTTTTTTCCTCTAATTTTCCCATCCAGCCATTGAAAAAAACAACTCCATTATCTTGCACAGGGCAAATAAGAAGCAATTCTACCAAAGACTATGAAGTGGGTGCAGCAGGTTTGGGGTTAATTAACTCAATCAGTCCTTTAACTATAAAAGGGTCTGTATTTCCTGGGCCCACTGGCCTCTCAGGAACCAGCATAAACCTCACTCAGTACCCAAGCATTTAACATAGTCCACACTTGGCATGTCTACACAAGACACTTAGGCTAGGGACAGACATTCAAAAAGCTTGAGCCTGAACTGATTCAATCTTTTCAGGTTAGTCTAACCTGCAAAGCTAGTGAAAAAATTCATCCTAATGTATAACCTAAACTTCCCTTGCTGCAACTTCAGACTGTTGCTCCTTGTTCTGTTATCTGCAACCACTGAGAACCAGTCTAGTTCCATCTTCTTTCGAACTCCCCTTCAGGTAGTTGAAAGCTGCTGTTAAGTCCCCTTTCAGTCTCCTCTTCTCTAGACTAAATAAGCCCAGTTCCCTCACTGTTTCCTCACATAAGTCACATCCCTCACCTACCTCACCAATGTCACCCTCCACTAGACTCTCAAATTCATCCACATCTTTTCTGTAGTGGGGGGGCCAAAACTGAACACAGTACTCCGGATGTGGCCTCACCAGGGCTGAATAGAGGGGAATAATCACTTCCCTTGACCTACTACTGGCAATACACCTACAAATGAAACCCTTCTTGTTACCCTTAACATTCCTTGCTAGCTGCAATTCCAGTTGTGCTTTGGCCTTCCTGACTTCATCCCTGCATGCCTGAGTCATGCTCTTATATTCTTCCCTAGTTATTTGTCCAAGTTTCCACTTCTTATAAGCTTCCTTTTTGTGATTAAACTTACTAGAGGGGACCAGCGGGGATTGGGAGAGACCTTGTTTCCCCAAGCGCCTCCTGGAGTAACAAGGAATAATGGCCATAAATTGTTAGAGAGTAGTTTTAGACTAGAAATTAGAAGGCACTACTTCACACTCAGGGTGGCTAGGATATGGAACCAACTTCCAAGGGAGTCTTTAAGAGGAGGCTTGACGTTTACCTAGCTGGGGTCATTTGAGTCCAGTTTTCTCTCCTGCCCAAGGCAGGGGGTTGGACTAGAAGATCTACAATGTCCCTTCCAACCCTACATCTATTAATCTATGAAATCTATGATTTAGTTTACTGAAGAGATCCCTGCTAAACCAAGCTGGTCTTCTGCTGTACTTGCTAGTTTTCCTGCACATTGGAAGGGTTTGTTCCTGCACTCTCAGTAAGGCTTCTTTAACGTACAGCCAGCTCTCCTAGATTCCTCTCCCCCCACCTCAGACTGGCTTCCCAGGGGATCCTACCCATGAGTTCCCTGAGCGAGTTAACATCTCTTTTTCTGAAGTCCAGGGTCCTTACTCTGCTGCTCTCCATCTTTCCTTTCCTCAGGATCCTGAACTCAATCTTCTCATGGTCACTGCTGCCCATGTTGCCATCCACTACTACATTCCCCACCAATTCATCCCTGTTTGTGAGCAGCAGATCAAGAAGAGCTTGACCCCTAGTTGGCCACTCTGGTACCTGCACCAAGAAGTTGTCCCCAATACTCTCCAAAAACTTCCTGGATTGCTTGTGTACTGCTGTATTGCTCTCCCAGCAATTGTCAGGGTGATTGAAGTCCCCCATGACAAGCAGAATCTGTGATCCGGAAACTTCTGCTAGCTGTTTAAAGAAAGCCTCATCTACCACTTGCTCCTGGTCTCATGGTCTATAGAAGACCTCCACCATGACATCACCCTTGTTGCTTTCCCCTTGGACCCTAACCCAGAGACTCTGAGCAGGCCTATCTCCAGCTTCACACTGAAGCTCTGAGCAAATATAGCTTTTTTACATAAAGTGCAACTTCTCTTCTCCCCTGCCTGTTCTTCCTGAACAGTTTGTACCCAGCCATGACAGTGCTCCAGTTGTGCGAGCTATCCCACCTGTTATTCCAATCATGTGACTGTGCAAAGACTTCCAATTCTTCCTGCTTGTTTCCCAGGCTCTGTACATTTGTGTACAGGCACCTGAGGTAACTAGTCGTTTGCCCTGATTTCTCAGAAAGTATGAAAGCGCCTCCCCTGCTGCCTTCTCCTACTTGTGGCTTCTCCAGGTCAGCCACTTCACCACTAAGCTCATTGCTTTGGCCTCTAACCCCCAGTGAACCAAGTTTAAAGTCCTCTTCACTAGGTTAGCAAGCTTGTCTGCAAAGACACTCTTCCCTCTCTTCATCAGGTGGATCCCACCTCTTCCCATCAATCCTTCTTCTTGGAAGAACATCTCATGGTTGAAGAAGCAAAGCTCTGCTGGCAATACCACCTGCGCAGCCAGGTGTTGATCTCTTGGATGTACCTGCTCCTGCCTGGGCCCTTTCCCTTGACCAGAAGGATTCACAAGAACACAACCTGAGCTCTAGACCCCCTCACCCTTGTACCTACAGTCCTGAAGTCACCTTTGATATGCTTATGGTCTCTCCTGGCAGTATCATTGGTGCCCACATGGAAACCAACATGGGGTAGCAGTCAGAGGGCTGGATGAGCCTTGGTAGTCCCTCCATGAGATCTTGGATCCAGGCTCTGGACAAGCAAAAGACCACCCAAGACAAAAGGTCAGGTCGGCAGATGGCTTCTCCATCCCCCACAGAAGGGTGTCTCCAACCATAACCACCCATAGCTTCTTCTTGGTGGCAGTCATCTCAATCCTTCCCACCTTGATGAGGCCTGGCTTGTCTGCCTCCACCAATGGAACGTGTTCCTCCCTCTCTGTTGCTAGGGATGCCTGTCTGTGCTCCAGACAAACCACTGCAGGTGGAAGTGAAGATTTCCGCTTGCTGCCAGAAGTCACAAGCCTCCAGCTTCCACCCTCATGGGTGTCCATGTACTCGCTCTTCTCTAGTGCTGCCTCTGGCATTTCTTCCTCCACAGTCCTGGAGGTCTCCTCCAGTATCAAATTGATTAACTACTCCTGGCAGAGGATGCTTCGGAGTTTTGCCACCTCTCCTCCTGTTCTGTTGCCTGTTCCCTGAGGGACACCACCAGGAGGCACCACTCAATGCAGGCACTCCCTGACCTGTCTGTCACTGGAAGGAACTGTCACAACCCAAAGGGTGTGATTTTTGTTTTTGTGTGTGCTTTGGCACCACTGAATTATTTTCCCGCCAAATTGTAGCTTTCTTTGCAGTGTGCATTTCTTCTTTGCAGCTAAGAAATGCT
>NW_005842068.1:1871137-1884643 GCF_000455745.1 Alligator sinensis | reverse complement strand
ACGGGCTCGCGGTTTAGAGCCTCCAACCAGATGGGCTAGAAGAATGTTCACGGGAAGGAACTCTAGTCCGCCTCTCTTCTTTTCTATCTGTAACTGCAACTCAAGCAAGTTTTCCTGCCTGCACCGCGACTATCTTTGGTGTAAGTAAATAATCTTTAAATCAACCATTAAGTGTCCGTGCCTAATTCTAGCGTGTCGCCTGTTCTCTCTGACCCACCATGCCCGGGCTGCTGGCCACAGCCTACGTGGAGCACAAAAAGGGCCCGGATCGCTCCCCGCCGCCTGCACATGGCAACGAGGGTGGGATCTGGAGACGGCCCGCACAGGAACCTGGAAGGCACAGTACCCATAGCACCAAACCTGGACCTGGGTGGAAGCATGCCTGGACAGACACCTTGCAGGTGCAAGCAGATGCAGTGGCAGTGGCTCTTGCATTGTGATGTCCTCCAGCCATTTCCCTGGGTCTCTTAATCTGCCTTCTCTCTCTTACTGCTCTTCTTCCAAGCAGACCCTCCCTAGCAAACTCACCTGCAAGCTGGCCTGTTTATTGCTTGTTGGCCCCAAAGGTTTCCTTTTTTCCCTGTTTTCTTACACCAAGCTGAAAGGCTTGCCCCTCATAAAGGGGGGGGGGGGGGGGGGGGGGAGAAAAATGGGAGGCACAAACTGGCCTAGGAGCTGGCTTGCGAACTGCTATATCCTTTTTGCAGGCCAGGTATTTAATCATTTCTGTCACCTGTCTCTGAAGGACTCATGGCCTTAATTATAGGTAGCTGTAATAATTTAGGCTCCTGTTCGCAGGCTACCTGGTCACCTGGGGAGTCTCCTTATATACCTGCTGGGCCTGGACTGGCTCTGCCCCCTCATTAGGGCTCTGGACTGGCTCTGTCTCCTCATTAGACCCATAAAACTCATCAAAGCAAAGGCACAGGCAGCTGGATCACTTGCCTTCCCTGGGCAGGATCTGGTGCCTGGTGCCTTCCTCCTCTTGCCCCCATCAACTGCCTGCAAACTGCTTACCTTGTTTGCAGCCCCTGTTTGCTGGCTCCTTGGTCACTGGCTGGTATTGCAGAGTCTCTAGCCTGGTAATGCAATCATTAGTTAAGCAACTCTCTTCCCCTTTTTTACTTTCTCACCTTACTGACTTCCATATCTCTCATCTCCTCTCTCTTCCATCTCATTCTCCCTGACTCCTTTCCCTGGGAGCCTTTTATCTTCCTTTGGCCGTGCCCTTATCTTTCACAGCTGGCTCAGTCCTCTGAGCAGATCTGTACTTAGCTTTACTGCCTCTGGTTGGCTGTAGTCCCTGCAAGCCTGCAGACTCCTCCAGCCTGAAGTGTGCAGTTTGCTGCAAGCCTTTGACAGCCAGCCTGCTACAGTGGGATGTATGTAAAACCAATATGGGAGAGATAACAGAATTTGGCCCTGCAAATGGAAATGTTCGCTCCTAACAATAAGATTTTCAGAATATTCTGAGTAATGTGTTTTGAGTGATGGAGATCATGAAGTTTCAATAGAATTCCTGGCATAGGAACTGCCTTACATCAAATGAAAGATCCATCTAGCTCAGTAACCAGTTTAAACTATTTTCTGTTTCAAAAGAAGATCCATTCTTTATACCAGAAATTCCTTCTAACCTGCTCAGTTAAAAGGTTAACTTCTACTCTGAAGCAGGAAGATTTTTATCCATTACAAACTTTTCAGTTTTTGTAAGTGTAGACAGTCTCATTATCTAGTTAATCATTTGATCCCTTTTTTAATCCTCTTAAGATCTTATCTCCATTGATACCTTTTATTGTGGCAATGAGTTCTATTGGCTAATTGTACATAGTCAGTGCATCTACACAAGAGGCTTTATTGTGCAGTAAGCATATACATCTACACATGCACACTGCACAGTAATCCTGGCTAATTATGAGTAAATTTGCTACCTGCAAATGCAAGTAGCAAATTTACTTGCGATTACTAACTGCACAGTAGTGCTCATGTAGATGCCTGACTGGAAGCAAATCTGCTCCTGGTCAGCTGGCCACCAGAGGGTGAGAGATTGCTCCCTGACTCTGGAACTGCTTGCTGCCAGGGTGGGCTCTATCATCAAAGCCCGAGTGGGGACTATGTCCCGGCAGCAGGATCATACTGTTCTCTAGTTCTCTGCAGCGGTAGGGGGGGGGCGGGGACAATCACCAGCAGATTGGGTTTTACAAACAGGAGTGTTATATGCAAACCAAGGGAAGTGACTGTTCTATTCTATTTGGCACTGGTGGGGCCTCACTTGGAGTATTGTGCCCAGTTTTGGGTCCCTCACTTCAAGAAAGATGTTGACACATTTGAAAAAGTCAAGCCGAGAGCACCAAAAATGGTTAGAGGTTGGAAAACATGACTTATGAGGAAAGGCTAAAAGAAGTAGGAGAAGAGGGGAGATTTGATAACAGCCTTGAAATAAAAGCAGGGAGGGTGATAAATTACTCCCTGTGGCCATGGGAGACAGGACTAGAAGCAATGCTCTCAAACTGTAGCAGAAGAAACTTAGGCTGGAGGCTAGGAATAACTTTTTGACTCTGAGGGTGGTTAAGCATCAGAAGAGGCTACCTGCAAAGTTTGTGGAAGCTCCATCCTTGGATATTTTCAAGAGCAAGTTAGACAGGCACTTGACTAGGGCAGTTTAGTCAGGGATGATTGAGCATGGGTCTGAACTAGGTGAGTGCCTGTGGTCTCTCCCAGTCCTACTTTCTTATGATTCTATAGTGTTTTCTGTTTTAAACCCATTTTGGAAACATGCAGAGAATACAAATAATCCAATTTCAATGTTTTTGGATAATTTTAGTACCACTATTTAAAACAAGAATCTACATTTCTAAATATGTATTTAAGATTATGACTTTAGACACTCAAGTTTGAAAATTTGATCCAAAAAGGTTAATTTCTAATACTATCTTATATTATTTGAATTGAAATGACAGGAAGGTTCATTCTGATATTTTGGAACAGTAATGCCCAAACATTCGGTCCTGTGAACCAGATCAGTGGCACAGGGCTGCCTCTGTTGACTAGGATTAGTCCCTGGGCCCCCACAGCAACTGCATCAAGACCTGTGTGCTGAGATCAAGCTTTGCATGCTGGGATAGGGCTTCTGGGGCCTTGTACCACTCTTGTCCAGGCCCGTGCACCCCTGGGTTACTGCCGAACCCCATGCACCAGAATCAGTCCTTAGAGCCCTGAAATCACTCCTGCCTGGCCCTACACATTCAGATTGGGCCCTGGAGCCCCATGCACCAGGATTGGGTCCTGTGTTACCATGTGCAATGCCCACTTAGGCCCTGCATGCCTAATCTAGCATGCAGGGCCATACTAAGGGTTCCCCACAGGTTTATAAATTTTGCAGCAGGAAAATAGTGTCAGCACTCCCCCACCACCAAATATGCACTCAGGAGGAGCCCTGCAGGCCAGATGACATGGTGTTGGGGCTGGATTGCATCCGCAGGTTGAGCACCCCTGCCTTAGAATATATGTTACATGTACCTACATATATGTATACTGCTCTGAAAGGCAAAGCCATAGTGGTCCTGAGCAAGCCCCCTCCCCTTGAGGGATTCTATAACAGTCTGTTTAGCTACAAGGACTTCTGCAACAAAGTGATTATCATATTTTCCTATTGCATTTGTGTCCAGTTCATGGAAACAAAGGAAATGTTCAGGTAGCCATGGAGTGCTGTTAACTGGGGTGACATCAGTTAATGCACAGCCAAACAAATAAGTCATTGCACCTGAGGCTGTTAGTAGCCTCTAAAGACAGCACTTTTAAATGTAGAAATTCTCTGTGCTGATATCCTGAAACTCACACTGTCAAAACAATCCCATTGTGGAGGAGAAAAGTAAATAGGTGTTTGTAGCAGAAATCGCTCTGTGGTAATACTGCTATGGTTTGTGTGTATTATGAAATACAGCCTTAATTAATTTTCCAGTCCTCATCTTTGTAGCGTGAAAGTCTGTGGAGGAGTAGGTCATTTTGCTTTTCAGGCCATATGTTGGATAGTTATAATGGGTTTTTGTTTTTAAGGCAGCTAAGTCTGTGGATAAGTGAATAGATATTGTATAAGTATGAAATTAAAAATATGATGTAGGAAGTAGTAGTTCTTGTTTTCAGGAATAAATGTTGTTGAGCACAAACAAACTTAAAGGCCAACTTTAAATAATAAAAATGTGGCCTTTTCACATAGGATATACATATTTTCTTTGAAGTGCATGAAGTGTGTTTCTCATTTGGATAGAGTGAACCCACCTAAGAATGTGTTTCATGCTCTGACTAGAAAGGCAGAATAAAATGTGTTTCAAGGTAGATAAAAGTAGCATGCTAATTAGGTGCTGTGGTTGGGGTTGACAGACCGATACATACAATGTAATGGAAGTGCTTTTTCCATAGTATCCAAAATGTAATTTCATATGCTGAAACCGAAAATTTTTAGATGTTTTGTAAGGAGGCACCAAGATTTTGGAATTATATGGAAGCCAAACTGCATCTTCCAGCTCAGTTACTCATCCTTCTGATTTGTCTGGCTTATGGACTCACTGGGCATGTCTACACGTGTATTTATGCATGCCTAAACTTAATGCACCTTTGCTTAAAGCAGTTTAGGCGCGTGTCTACACATGGATGCACTAATGCACATTAAGGCGCAATAAATTTAGGCGCAAATAGCTAAGTCATATTAGCATATGTGCAGATGCGCTAATGTGCATTAATGCAGTGTCTATCCATTGATGCACATTAGCATGTTTATGACTTAGCTATTCATACATAAATTTGATACCTGCTTTATGCACCAGGATCAGTCCCTAGAGCCCTGAGCTACCCCTGCCTAGCCCTACACGTTCAGATTGGGCCCTGCTTTATGCAGATATCAAATTTAAGCTTGAATAACCTAAAATCTCCATTTTTAAGGCACATTTAGGGCACACGTGTAGATGTGTGCCCTTAATGCACCTTAAATTATGAGTAGACATACCCACTGTGTTTTTCTGTTCCTCCACATCCCTTAAGACTACATGGTAAGGGGTTTCTACTTAGTAGCTAACTAGTTTAGGGGAGGATATTTCAATAATTCTGTGTAGCTTAGAGTAAAATGTAAAAGTTTTCTTCCAAAGCCAGACCAGTTGATATTGTCCCAGGCCTTGTTATAATAGAATTTCTATCCTTTTTTCCCCTATTAGTACCATCACATGATGAATCTTATCACTACTACGTGCTAAGCTATCCACTGAAATGTAGTTCTCCTCTCTCCAGATAGACAGCAGAGCTTGCACGGTGCTCAGGCCAGCTGAAAACACTTCTATAAACTTGACTGAGTCATGCAGGAGATGGAATCATTTGGAATGCAATAGATGATGTTGCTTGTTGTGAAAACAGCATGTAACTAAGCTCCACACTGTGCATCAGAAGGCAGAAAGTATACCAGACAGGACCTCTAAAGGGCAACTTGTACATCGTGGTGAAGCAGGACTGTTTGTTCTTATTATTTGTAGAGAATTAGTCCCAGGTCATTGACAGATCCTGCATTGTGCTATGTGTCACATGAATGTGGCAACCTTCACACTGACACCACATTAATACATACATAAAGTATGACGGAGGACTTTGGTGAGTAGTTCAAATTTAATCCGAACAGTTGTTGTAAAACCGGCATGTAACTAGGAATGCTGTGTACAGACAAAGAATTTGTTATTAGCATGCTAGCAGGATCACCCAGTAGAAATCATCCTAAAATGTATCAATTGCACATAAGAAGACAATCTGAGAAGACAGTCAAGTTCATAGTCGTTGGTGTATTCTGACACTCTGCATATGTACCGTTGCAAGAGGGAACTTTTTTCTTGTTTCTCTTTTTAATTAGTAGTAGCTATTTCAAAGCTGTTACTACTTAAACAAACGCTGAAGGCTTAACTCTTACAGGCATGATTTGAAGTGACTCCAGTAGGTCATGCTAGTATACTGCTACATATTCATGCTGCATATTCTGCTACATTTATAATCCATGGATACAGCTGCAAATGCATTGTAGATCTCCACCTGGGTATTCTTCAGTGCTAATTTTATAGTAGTACTGCACTACAGATAGTGTTTTATTAACTGTTTTGTTGCATTTCAGTGAGCTGATGCCCCTCTTATTAATCATTCTTAGTTTTGAAGAGCACATATTTACCAGGCAGCTAAAAGGGAACCCACAGATAAAAGCCCAATGTATGTACCACAATTACTCAAGTTGCCACTTTGGCATCAGTTTTTTCCTCCAGTAATTTTTTGATCTTTATGTCTTTATTCTTACTCAATCTTTCCTTTAAGCTCACCTTCATGCTGTTTGCAGGAGCAATGCCTTCTGACTTTCCATACAACTCATTTCCTCTATGTGAGGTTATACCAAATACTTACTAGGCTAGTTATTTTCCATGCATCAGCAGTTCGTCTGCATGCTTTTTGTAATTTGTATCTTTTGCATTCTGAAATGATCACATGACTGTGACCTATAGAGAAGCAGATTGCATATATTTGAGTTCAAGTTCTGATTACTACCTCTTGGCTTCCTTGTAAAAGTGAGTATTCATTCTCTAGACAATACTCCATCTTCTGTCTTTGAGCATATTTTGTAATAGGCCCTTTGTTGACAAGATTTATGAGACTCGAAGGCAGTTGTAGTACAGATGCCTAGCCTGAGTACAAACCTTTTTGTGAAGGATTAAAAGTAGAAATTGGTGCTCACAGTATTTCAGTTTCAAGATGCAGCCCTTCATTGGACTGAGAAATGTTTTTCCTAATAGTGATATGCTTAAAATAAGCTCTGTCTTAAACAATTTTACATTTAAGGTGGCTTTTCTCTTTTTACATGGGAAAGCTCTAGCTTTGTGGTTTGCTATTCACAACTGTTAGAAAATACCTCATAGCAGCAGAAAAAGAATGGATTGCATGACTTCCTTTGAAAATGCATCTATTTAAAATCACTTCCGGGGCCATTATGTTTTGTGGTATTTTTGCACTTGTAGACAGGATGAATTTACAGTGCTACCCTTTGTGAGAGGCAAGAATCCTTGTGGCTGATATCTTTGATTGGACCAATTGCATAGTTGAGATAGATGTTGACATATGTCTATCCTAACTATGCAAGTAGACCAGTAAAAGATACCACTCACAAGAATTCTTGCCTCTTGCATATTTCCTGGATCATCACAGCAACAACATCACTTCAACACTACAAGTGCTACCCTTTGGTATTTATCTTAACAATTTCAGTATACAGTTGACATAAGAACAGAAGTGCAAGAAGGCAAAAGCCCAAAGTAACCCAGCAGAGAAGGTAGCCTCCAATCTGAGGCTTTTCATAAAAAGATATGTCAGTTTAAGGACAACTGATCCTATTTTCCTTATAGTTATTGAGCACAGAACTTTAGGAAGGATTTTATCTTTAAATTTGATGATGTTTCTAAACTCCCTATGACCTTGTGGCTTCAAGTCCTTGATGGTAAAAGTGCCGTTCTTTTAACCAGCTATTTTCCAGTTTCATCTCAAATATTTTTAGAAGTATTTTCTTTCCTCTTTAAATCAATTAATGTTTCACTAATTTGCCATTTTAATGCCCCCTTGAAATAAATGTGTGTAAAATGCTTAATGTAAATTTTCTAGACCAGATTATTACTGCTACCTATAATTAAGGCCATGTCAGAAACAGAGACAGGTGACAGGAATGATTAAAGACCTAGAAAAACCTTGATAAGAGAGAATGGTGAAAAGATTGAAGCTGTTTAGTTTTACAGAGGATACAAGTCATAGGGAGAGACAAACGGGGGAGACCCCAAAGTACAGGGGGGGAACCCCGGGTCCAGAAAACGGGGGAGAAACAGAAAAAAGTAAAAAAAGAACACTTACTTGCAGCAAGACCTGAGGCAAAGCAGGACACCGGGAAGAACCCACGCGGGCCATTAGCCGTGCTTTCATTCAGCTGCGGCTGGCAGGTGATGTCAGCAGCAACTGCCGGCCGGCAAGGATAAAAAGGACGGCCCACAGGGAGGCGGGGAATCAGATGCTAGGAGGAATCCCAGCCGGGGGAGTCAGCCTGAAGTACGGAGCGGAGCGGAGCGAGAGACAGCGATCCCCAACAGAGGCGGATCCGACACGGCGAGGGAGAAGCCGTCAGCAGCAGTAAAGACAAACCTGCGCTTGGGGCAGGAGCTCCGCTGCAGGGAAAGGCGGGTGAAGACGAAAGAAGCTGGAGAAAACCCGGGCCTAGCAGCCTCCGCAGAGAAGGGGGAGGCACTGGCCCTCCCTACAGCTTCCAAGCAGGTGGAATGGTGGAGGGACCCAGGGGACCTGAGGAGATGCCTCAGAGAGAGGGCAGCATTATTATGAAGGCCCAGAGAGAGGGCAGTATCACTGAGGAGCCCCAGGGAAGGGGAGCAGCATTATTGTGAAAGCCCAGAGGGAGGGCAATGAGACTGTGAAGGCCCAGAGAGAGGGCAACGATACCGAAAGGCCCAGAGAGAGGGCGATGACATTGTAAAGGCCCAGAGACTGGGCAATGATAGCCACGGTTGTGGGGGCCAAGCCGGGGAGGCTAGGTGAACAAGAAAGGGGTCCTAGCAACCAGATAGGAGCACGGGGTATATCTTGGGTGCACACAGACTGCATGGTGTCGGTGGTGGTTTTCTTGCATTTTTCTTTTGCTATAGAGCATTTTGTGTTTCCCTGTACCGGAAAGGGTTGAGGTGGAGGGAAGCGAGGAGAACAGAATAAGGAGCTGCACACTTATGGATTGAAAGACACTCGTGGTGCACAAGATCGGCCGCAGGATCGACAGTGACCCGCCAGGCTGGGTATAGGGCGAGGTAGAGGGGAGGTGGAGCCTCGCGGAAGACCGCCAAAGGAACGAGTGGCCAGCGAGGGTAACCATGCAGTACTGAGCCCCCCCACTAAAGAAGATTCAAAGTTGTGGCAGGCTAGAAAGGAGTGATCGTCGTGTATAAAGACCTCCTCGAAAGACCACCTGCCTCGGAAGGGTGGATTCCGGTGAGCACCCAAACCAAAGAGGCACAGAGCAAGATGTTCAAGGCTAGGCGGGCACAATAAAGAAAAGATGAACCGGGCACTCCTCAGCTTCTCATAATAAAAGAACAGAAAACGTTCAATAAAACCGAGAGACAGCCAATTTAAAACCAATAAAAATGAGTTACTTGCTTACACTGGTTGTATCTACATGTGCATTAGATCTGGGAGAAGTTTACCAGCCAGTAAACAACTCGAGAGTAAACAATCCTGGACAAGTGTCCACATGTGCAGGGAAGTGGGATCAGATTTGCTACTAATGACAGCAAACTGCTTATGCTTCCTGGGGCCCTGCAGTGGGCCCCTACTATCACCAGGGGAAGCTCTAGGATCCCTCTGGTTGCTAGCCCAGGGGCTGCTAGGGAGCACCAGGCCAGGAGACAGCCGTCTCCTGGCCAGGGCTGGGATATCACTGAGATCCTTGACATAAGGATCTCCCAACCTGAGCCCCGTGACCACAGATCACGGGTTGGGATATAACGATCTCCTAGCACTGCCCCACCATCGTGGAGCTGGTGCTGGGAGATAAGGATTACCCAGCCCCACATTCCCTGATTATGATAGAGAAGTATTGGCTCATATTCAGCTCCAAGTCCCCTGCTCCAAGAGTGTGATCAGGGAGCGGGTGCTGGGAGACTTTCTGCCATTGTTTTGCAAGTACACCTCTTGTTAAGGACAAGAGGTTTATTTGCTTCTAACTACAAGAGAGTTTTCCTTCCCTATACTATTACAAATTTTAATTTTTTTTCTAAGTGGTACATTAATTTAGTTCACACGGGGTGCATCTACATGTGCATTTAAGCGTGACTAAATTTAATGTGCATTAAGCAAATGCACATTAAGTGATTTTTTTGGCAGGTGTCTACACATGCAAGACTTGGCACTTAAGGTAGTGCACTTGCCACTAAAGTTTGTGCCAAGTCCCTGCAGCCCTGCCATGTGCCCCTAGTGGCTAGGCAAACCTGGAACTAAAGTTAGTGCTGGGTCACATTTACATGTGTGTTAATGCACTTTAACTAATCACGCCTAAATTTGATACCTGCATTAGCAGGTATTAAATCTAGGTGTGATTAACTTAATTTCACCATTTTTAATGTGCATTAAGGGCGCGCACATGTAGATGCACACCTGTAATGCACATTAAATTACACTAATGCGCATTAATGGGTCTTGTGTAGACGTGTCCATAATTGCTTAGTGGGAATTAGCTCACCATAAAAGGTCCCAAGTTTCATCTATTCACCTTCTATTGACTGGGATTTTTTCCTCAATGTTAGTATCATTGCTTCTGACAACATGTTGGCTTGTGCACCTGTGTCCCATTTTATAATGCCATATTTACTAGATTCTAAGATTTACTCTGCAACTATTGCCTGTTCCCTTGCCACCTCTGCCTCCCTTACCCCCTGGTCCCTGCAGCCACTGCCATTCCACTTACCCGCTCTTGCAGCCTTGGGCCTCCCTTCCCCTTCCCTGTCTCCCACCACCTGGCCTCTGCCTGCTGCTGCTTACCCTTGCTCCAGCAGGATCTGTCCCTGATGCAGCAGCAGCCAGGGCCCAGTTCCTCTACTGCCTTCTCCCTCCAAATCTGACCCTCTACTATCTTCCCACCTCCTACCCTCTACTATAAATTGTCCATGTATAGAATCTAATTATTGTGGGGTTATCTTAGATATGGATAAATATAGTAGCAAAACCCATATGCATTCAGACAGATAGAACATTCATTTTCTGCTGCTGTAATGGCTATTGCTCCTCTGAAGAATTCTTCTGAGCAAATGCTGCTGTTATCATTCTCTTTGTCCATGCTGTGTACACATGGCAAGTTTCCAAGCACCTACACAACAATGTAACACACTTGCATCTTTTTCCATATGTTGGGCATTGTCTTGGCTTGTGTTGTCTGCCATAGTGTGCTCATCTCCACATGATTTTTTTTGTGGACTGCAACTTTGAATTCTGCGTGCTTTTATGTTGCATATCTTTTGTCTAGCAGCATTTTTGTCTCTTATGTCCACATTGTCAGAGCACTGCACATCTTCCATAAACTTCAGAATGAAAAGAGGACTGTTTACTAGCTTGGCAGATCCAATTGCTTTGTAAAGGATCAATTCTGGGTCTTCCAGTAGGCTGTTTCTGAACACTGTCTCTCTTCTCGGGGACTCAGCCTCCCACTCCCAATAGCTCTTCAACCTCATATCAGTCTGACATTGAAGAGCTATTGATATGTTTCAATCTTCTTTTTATACACTGTTAAAAAAAACAACCATGTATTTTGTTTTATGT
This sequence comes from Alligator sinensis, assembly GCF_000455745.1. NCBI lineage: Eukaryota > Metazoa > Chordata > Crocodylia > Alligatoridae > Alligator > Alligator sinensis. The sequence goes on along the minus strand of NW_005842068.1, from coordinate 1,873,276 downwards.
GAAGTTCAAACTTTTCTATAATAAAGCATCATAGTTGATCTCTTGTGCCTGAATTAGCTGAAAACTGCTGAAAATATGAAGTGCTTGAGAACCAGCAGTCAGAGATAAGACTACCTTTTGATGCTCTTTCTTCTGCTTACATTCATTGCTTGCAGAGTGAAGGGCTAGTTAAACTTTCTCCAGTTCTCCTCCATGTCTCTAGATAGTTTCAGTTTTGCAGGGGCTTTGAACAGCTCTTTTTTTACTCGGGGTATTTGCTGAGTTTGTTTTACTCTTGTCACTAGGTGTTGATCAGCCAAGGAGTCTAACAAAGGTCTGCTTCAATCAGTGTCTGGATTCTAACTGATCAGTTCTGTGTAATCAGAGGCTCTGCACAACATAAGCAGTTTGAAGTATCTCATATCACACTCTGTCATAAAGGTAAGTTACCCCAAAGACATTTCTTTAGACGCTTATATTTCTATCATTCTCAACCCTTTCTCCCAGATCCTGGCTTATATGGAGGCAGAGATGACTCAGGGCCTCTCCAAACCTGGCATTCATGTAGGAGAGGAGAATGTGTGGCTGACAGTTCAAGAGACTTCTAATCTCTCTCACCTGCCCTGATGCCCAGCCTCACATCTCTCTTCAAATACTCCACTCCTCCCCTTAAATCCCTCTCACCTATCATTTTGCCATAACTCCCCTCCTCTCACCACATCCTTCTCTTCAGGTCTCCCCCATTTCTTATATTCTAGTTCAGTGGTCAACACGATTTTGGAGCCCTGAGCTGAATCAACTCTGCTCAAGTCTCAGGCAGGCCAGAGTTCCTGATCTGTCTCGCTGACACCACTCCTCCCCACCACCCAGCAGCCACATGAAATACAGTGCTCCCTCCCCTCTCCTCCACCTCTTCCTAGCAGGGGAGCAGAGTAGCATGCACAGGGCCCCCTCAGCAGGCTGTAGTGCAAGCAAAAACCCCAACTCCATGAGCCAGATCCAATGGGTCTGTAGGCTGGATCCAATCTGTCAGCCATATGTTGCTGACCACTTGTCCTAGTTTCTCATCACCTCCTACTAAGCATTCACATATGTAATTTATTTTATTTTTGGTGGTAGCTTGAGCACCTTCTGCTGTCTTTCAGATTACATTTCCTCCAATTAATGCATACACCATTTTGACAGAGGGTAATTGGAGAAACATGGCTACATTGTTTCAGGTTTCTACCAAGGATCTGATTTAAATTGATATAGTCTGGGCATAGGTCAGGTTGAATGGCTTATTCCATTGGTTAAGTGTACTTTTAAGAGATTGCAATGAGCCAGTTTGAATACAACTGGCTAATTTAATGCCCCCTTTGAATGCTAACTAGCTAGCAACCCTCTTAGGTAAATTGTTTGTACATGCACATGAGCATCAGGCAGAAGCCTCTACAGAGAGCCAAGCTGTTACAAATATCAGTTTCAATTTTGGTTTGCCAAAGGGTAACACATAGCTACATGCTAGATGATAGTGACATCAAATGAGCAAAACTGATTGACTTATGGTTTGATCCCCAAAAGGAGAGGGAACATGTTGGTAGGATCTGTTACTTTAAAAGATGTAGCTTTCTGGGGGGTTTACTTGCACAAATGACCTAAATTTGAGTCACTAATAATACCCAACTACTCCATGAGATGCACTTAATTTCAAGATAATCTGAGCAAGCTTTTAGATTTGGTTAATATGTAAAGAATAAACTTTAAACAGAAAGGAGCAATTCCCAAAGGAAAGTGCATGCAGCAAGGTGCACGTGCCACCTGTTTCCCAGAAACCTCTATTAGAACAAACAGAGCGAACAGCATCTTGAAAAACGGAGTCAATGTAGGTAAGAGAGAAAATCTGATGAATCCCCCTCATCATATTCTACGCCACACAGGTTGCTTGGATTTGTCTGTTACAAACTGCTGTAGCTTCTCTGCCTCATGATTACTACTCGTCAAATGGACTCATGTGCACAGATATCTGGGTTTCCAAGCCAACTGGATTTGTGCACTGTTTACTCCAGTGATTCTCAACTAGGTTGTTGTGTTGTGAGATCTTTTTAAGGGTGGGGTGCTGTCCAGTATTAGCAAACACCAATGACATAAACACCATATGCAAATGTAGAGGAAATGTTC
>NW_005842068.1:1830331-1871106 GCF_000455745.1 Alligator sinensis | reverse complement strand
AGGGAAACAAGGCACCAATGACGACGTCACTAAGACTACAGATCAAGCAAGAGGATGTGTCTTTTTCTGGACCCAAATTTGAGCAAGGTGACAGGACAAAAGACAATGAAGACCAAAACATGATTCACAAGATAAACCTAGAAATTTCAAAGAGGAATCCATAGTATCAAAAACGTTTCCTTTACATTGTGATCTTTGAGTTCTTTACAATAGAATTGCTCTATTATTTTTCCATGGTCAAAAAATGAGTGAAAGTTAAAAGCTGGCATTTTGAGGGGTGCCCTCAGTCTAAAATGGTTGAGAACCACTGGTTTAGGGACTGTTTTGATCTTCAGGGGCATTCATACACATACATTTGGCTGCTTTGATGCGCCGGAGATCTGGCGTGCCGGAGCTGATTCAATCAAGTCTGATCCGCATGTGAACTGATGTGCCTGGCGCTGCAGTGCATGCATTTGTATAAATGGTAAAACGTGCATCAGCGCTGAGAAAATGGCACTGGTGTGTTTTTTAAATAAAACACCGTTGATGTGTTTTAGTTCAAAAGTGCATCACCACCATTTTCTTAGCACTGACATGCATTTCACCATTTATACAAATGTGCCAAAGCGCCTGGCACTGCAGTGCAAGCATATATACAAATGCCCCATGACTCCAGAGCACATGATGAGATTCACACATTTTGTTACCTGGTGGTGTCTCAAGGAACTGCAGTAAGCAGCCCCAGACCCTGAAATCAATGTCTGAGACACATAAACATACTCACTTATTCCTATTTCCTCAGATCTCCATGTAGGCTGGGCTACACACCTATACACAGGGACAATACCCATTGAGCTGCACTTACACTTTAGCACTTACAGCTTATTTTGTTAAACTGATTCAGAAACTGAGAGACAGAAAAGGAAGGAACACATGCTTAGCATTCTTAACTGCATTGCCTTTACTTTCAAGTCACTCCGAAGTTACTGATTACTGAAAATAACAAATGTCCTGATACACACCCTCCCATGACTCTATGGTTTATCAGCAAGCAGTCATGCCAAATTTTCCTGGATAACCCCAAATTTTGAAGTTATCTTTCAGTGTTTTTGAAACAAAATGTTTGCTCTAAATTTGAAAAATTGTGGGAAAATGCCAGCAGATCTGGGACTTCTGCCCCTCCTCCCCAAAACGTGCACATACATGAAACAGCAGAATGTTTCCTGGTGCCACATGACCCCGATGACACTACTGGTTTGGGTGGAATGAATTTGCATGGTCACCATGCTTCATGTACATACTATACTGAACTAAAACCATAGGAAAGTAGAACTGGAAGGGACTTCTGGAGATTATCTAGTCCAGCTCCTTGTTCAAGGTTCAATCAATCCTGTCCAAATCATCCTAGACAAATGTTTGTCTAGCATGCTTATAAAAATTTCCAAGGATGGAGATTCTACCAGCTGTCTAGGTAGCTTATTCCAAAAGAGGCAAAGCTACCTAGTCTCGGCTCAGTGTGATCTTATTAACCTCCCCATAGCCCCATGCCGAGGTGGCTACATGTATAAGAAACAGTTTATAGCACTTTCACTTCCAATTACAGAGGTGTGTGGAACATATGGATGTATGTCCCAGAAGTTCCTGCTGACAACTTTTCATTTCATGGAAGACATTAATTCATGGCCATTGAAAGCTGTTGCACCCAGACTGAAATCTTGTGGCTCTGGATGTCAAATATCCTCTCAGACACAGCAGTTGTCTGGAATACAGCCCAATAGGATGCTTCAGGGCAAGTCCACACTAGCACAGTCTGAAGTTCCAGTGTTCAACACAGGAGCAAAACAGATTTCACAATTTGATGTCATGAACAAGTGATGTAGTATCAAGCCCAGGCCTTGACAGTATTTTAGTAAAGAAGCTGGCTCCTTGCCTAGCACCACATTAGTTGTAGAATATGAAGAGGTCAGAGCAAGAGTGGATTCTCTACAACCAGAACAATTAAGTCTTGAAAATGTACATACAGAAAAGGGCAAAATCAGGTCATTAGCTGTGTTGATGTGCAGCACTTATTGACTTAAATTGGATTTTCTCCAGACACTCTGGAGCTCTTATGGACACTTTAAATATTTTACAGACATTTCCTTTGTACTAGTTCTCCTTTGCTGGTAACTGGAGAAGTAGCATAACTTGGGCGGAGCGTGAGGCACCAGCTCCCAGTGCCAGCTATAAGGAGGTGCCATAATCCACACCAACTCCTGCCAGAAGCCTTTGTCATGGCAGGTGCATCCCTGCAGCCAATATGTATTTACCTGGGGAGAGAGAAAGGGGAGTGAGTGGGGCCCCAGGATCAGCTCCCAGGGAGCCTGGCCAAGGGGCTGCTGCCACTAGAGCTGATCTGATGCTGCTACAACAGCAGCAGCAACACCTGTCGCCCAGGCAGGTAAGATTTCCCTTTCCCTCATACACACACCCCACAGGTCTACGGTGGTCAGCATACCCTTGAACTCCCACCCTGTCCTGGGTGCTCAATGAGCTCACTACGCCTCTGCACTGGAGGATAATGATGGACACTTCATCTGAGAAGTCTAGACTTTAATGAAATTAGATTCAAGGGCCACATCCAGATGAGCATGGATGCGCAATATGTGGCACCGCAGACCCATCTATTGCACCACACATGCATGCATTCCCCATGCTGCTATCTTGCAGCATGGCGGGGGGGAGGGCAGGGGATTGGACCCAAGGTGATCCCAGGTCAAAAAACCCCACAACAAATAAAAGCAAGGTGGTGCACGTGGTGGTAGTGCACTCCCCAAAACCAGAGCCTAGCAAGCTGAAACCATACTCTAGCTGCTGGCCAGGCTCCCAGATGCAGCACTACAGCTGCAGCACCGCAGCTCCCAGCACCACCGCTGCAGCTCCCTAAGGCCCTCAGGACCCCAGGTAAGGCTTCTGGGGACATCACACATGCTGGCCTCAGCCTCCTCTATCCCACTTGTGGTAACCAGCTGCATGCCAGAGGATGTATGGCACAGGTGTTCTCTGAAAGACAACTAGCAGCTGCACAAGGTGCTGCTACTTGTCCCCAGGGAAACAAAAGTCCACGCTCATGTGGCTGCAGCCATGCAGTCCTTAAGCTTCTTAGTAGTACTGTAGCAGTTCCCTGCTGTGACTGGCACAAGATGGTAATGAGAAAAGGCCTTTTGGTGTTCTTCCTCCCTGCCTCTCCATATACTTTCACAATTTGCTCTTATACATTCATGGCTTGTCCGTGCTCTAAGCTTTCTATTTCAGAGTTATTGATCTGTAAGGTACACAGCTGTAAAAGAGGTTTAGGCTACAGTGAATTTTAAATCCGATTGAAATGGTGATAGGAAAAGTATCTACTTTTCATGTTAACTAAGGATTAAAGCTGTACAACATTTGAGGCAGCCACATTCAGCTCCCCAAAGATTGCACCACTCCATCAAACTGTTGCAAAGCCTAAACAGGACCTTATCAAACTTGATTTGAAACAGCCATTTTTCACTGAAGGAGTTTCATATTGTCAGGGAGAACCTGCTGCAAAATGTTTGCACTGTTACTTTTTGTACAGTACTCTGTATCTCGTGATAGGAACAAACTGTAGTGTTGTTGCTTTGGTGATATTTGTTAATGATATGGAAAAATTATCTGGTCAAATTAAAGATGTGCTTGTAATATCTGTTGTACTGTGGGTCTGGGTCCTGAGAGTCTGAATGTTCCAATAAACAGCAATTGGAGATGCCAGAGATTCCAAGAATCAAGTCTATGTTTGTCAGTATCATTATATTTGTTACCAATATCAAGCTTCATACAGCAGATGGCTTGTTTTATTGGGTCTACTCTGTTGCTAGTAATTAGGCAATTTAATTCAGGCAACATCCTGCCCTTCTTTCCCTTTAGTACATATTTTAATAACTGGTACTGATAAATTGTGCCCAACATAACTGGAGAAACAAAGGCTATGGGAGAGTACTAAAACAGGGCTCACTGAGCATTTAGCAGAATTTTTTTAATGGTATCAGAATAATGTTGTTGTGCAGGTTAAACTATGAGAGAATTGGATTCATCCTTCACAGGCGAAGACGACTGCATCCAGCAGGGCAGGGCAAGGGGGGCGGGGGGGAGGAGAGAGAGGGGTGGAAGAAGGGAAAGAAAAAGGGAAGAAGAAAATAGAAAAAGGAGAAAAAAGGAAAAGGGAAGAGAATGAAGGGGGTGGAGGCTAGGTCAAGTGAGTACGTAGATGACTTGTAAGTCCGATCTTTGCTTTGAACAATCTGCTGCAGCAGGGGCAGGAGAGTGATGAGGACTGGATATGGGACGTTTTCGCTTTCTGGCCAAATATGAGAGAATTACAGGTATGAAATAAGCATTAATGATAGGGTGAACATATTAAATCAAATTGTCAAGGTCTTTTGTAACCTGAGAACTTTGTCTTAATGATCCTTTTCAAGAAATGAATACATGTAATTTCGGTTTTGGAAATCAACACTGCCTCTGTTTATGGGCTTTATCCAGATCAGTAATTTCATCCACAACCTCCCTGCCTGTATAATCACAGAGGCTACTACCCAGTGAGACAACAGTTCTTTTCTCCTGGGAAATAGCTGAGAGAAACTGATTCTGACATTTTGAAAACATGATTGCAGTCCAGGAAAACACTCAGCATCTCTCCTTTCAATGAAGCCTATGATATCCTTCCTGTGTTCACTGACACACAAGAAGCCCTCACAGGCCTGTATGAATAACTGAATTTTTGGTTCAACAGCCAAACAAAACAAAAAGCAGTTTGTGTTGAACTTAAATGCTCTTTTGTTTGCTAGGTATTTTTTGATTTGAAAAGCAAAAGAATATTTAGAATACATATGAATGAATATATATATTCATTTAATGACAAAACATTCTGTTCAACCCAAGACAGGTATTTATAGGAAAGGCAAAGGAAAGGTTAGAGAAGTGGTTCTCAACCTTTTGTGGACTCCAGGTATCTATTATTAGATTCAAAGCACCTCTTGGAAAATGGCAGTTCTTAGCTTTCACTCATTTTTTTTATGAGTGAAAAATAATAGAGCAATTCTTCTATTGCAAAGATCTCAAAGGCCAGATACAGATGTCCAGATACGTGTGGTCTGTGGCATCACAAACTTTGCAGCACCACAACCTGCATGCCTAGCCTGTTAAAATGTGCCCTGAGATGCAAATTTGCAGTGCAGGGGCTAAATTTGCTACCGGGAAATCCCGGTAGCAAAAATGCAATGACACAGAAAAAAGCATCACAGTGCATGCAAGAGGGCCGTTGTGGGAAATGCTCTGGCTGCTGGCCAAAGCCTCTCCACTACTTTAGTTGTCCCTCATCTCAGCACAGCAGCAGTCGGGAAGAGCAGGAAAACAGCAGCTTCCCTGAACCAGGGCAATTGCCCCACACCAAACAGTATATGTGCAGGGGCGTATACTGAGGCAAAAAGTAGTGGCAACATTTTTTTGCCACAGCAAGGACATGACCCTGCACGTGGGGATGCACCCAGAAAGACCACAACAGGTCAGGTATATTTATGACACTATAGATTCCTATATGAAATCTTTGGATTTATTTTGTGAATCTTGTAACAATGCCAATATTGTACATTCCCCTGGTTGAGATTCATTAGGTTAAAGTAAAAAAAAAGAACAGGAGATTTTTTTTTGCCCACGTTCCCCACCCTGTTATCCAGCGGCTTTGGAGTCTGCATACTAAACATCCAGACTACCATGCTAGAGAGTCAGTCAGTCTCACTCGCTCACTCACTCAATATTGTTTCACTTTCTGTGGGGTGCTTAAGTTTCAACAAGCTTTTTCCTAAGGCTGGAAAGGTTTAAGACAGGGAAGAGCTGGCAGTTGTAAAAGATAAACTCTTGAGGTACCTTCCAGACCCATTTCTTTTTGAGTCTAAGAGAGATTAAGTAAGAACTATCTAAATCCTGGCAATTAGGATGCTGTCCTGGTTGATGGGAGGCCAAAGTTCAAATCCACTCTGCCCAGTGCAGAGCAGCATCAGTTATGCATTTAACTAACCCCCTCCTTCAAGAGTCTACACTAATTCGTGTGACTGAGAAGGTAGGCAGAGCAGAAGTGATGAGACAAGCCCCAAAATAGGAATTAACAAGGTAGGGGATGTAAAACCTTAGCCTGAAAATCGAGCTTGAATTCCATACCCTTATGTTAAAGAAGACTCACATTTAAATATTGTATGATTTGCTGCTTTTAACCATTTGTCAACTATATTAGTTAGTGTTGAGAATACTACAAAATAGTCTAAATTTTCAAATTTAAAATATCCAAAGTGAGGCAGCAAAATGAAACGGTTCTGATTTTAAGAGGTATTGACTTATATGGAGCTACACCTACTCTTTGTTCAGAGCTGTACTTATGGAGCCTTAGTCCACAGACTAAATCCATAGGCAAGCTGTTAGGTAATACAGTAACACAAATAATAATATAATATAACTGGTTTTGCTGGAATACTTGCCTGATGTATCGTTTATGGATTATGAGTAAATGCTGATTTCACTTAAACTAACTGTGTTTCATATGGATAGACTGAGAAAGGAAGGGGGAAAATGCAATCCATTAAATGGATAGAACCCGCATTTAAGCTCAGTGAACCCTCCGGAAGCAGTATTTATTTCACATCCTATTTCAGTAACGGGAATGAATTTGTAAAGCCATTACCCAGTGACTAGCATGTATTCTGAAGTAGCAAATTACATTTGCCCTATTGACAGTTTTAAATCCATTGAGCTCATTCGTGTTTATCTTACTTCCAATTGCCCACAGAGAGACAAGATCTTTGAGAGAACGCCTATTGTCACAAAAACCAAACACACTTCTCTGATTAGTATTACTAATCAGAAAACCCCCTGACCAAAATTTCTTGCACAAAGATAAGCAGTAACTTTTTATTATTTTGTTACCTATAAAAGGTCATGGCAATTATATACCTATAAAAGGAACACACTGCATATTATGCTGCAAATTGCTTTAAAGACATGCACAGTTTTCAGGCAGTAAAAAAAAAAAAAAAAAGGTCCAATCCTGTAATGGTAGTCTCAACTCACTTCCATGAGAGAAAGTGATGTCCAGCAACTTACATGGTAGAGAAGAAGTGCCAGAGAGAGTACGCATTTCTGTTACATATAATAGATTTAGAAAAAAAAGTGGTAGTAGACTATGGTCCATGGCCTCAGGTTTTACAATGACTAATGATGGATGGAACTTGCCTTGCTATGAATATGTTACTATGTGAACGAAAAGAGAAAGAGAGACAGCATAACAAAGACAATTAATGGACTGTAGACTATTCTGCCGAGAATGGTGCAAAAGTGTGGGAAGCTAATGATAAAGAGTGGAGAGGCAGGAGAAATGTTATTACTGCCAAATCCCTTTCTCATAAATTTCTCATTGTTATATTTAGACCACTGGGCAACAGAGCATCCCAGTTCCCACACAGGAGACCTGACAGGGAATTTCTCCAAGAGCACCTATTCTCTTTCAGACATAAGGGGCCCTAGCCTGCTTTTATTCAGGTCAATGGGATTTTTGCCACCAACTTCAAGGAAGCAGGATTTTACATAATATTTGTCTACAAAAGTTTCCTGGACATTATATTTGGTGGTATCACTTCATCTACTCACTTCCACTCTGAAATAAAACTGAATTTGCTTCTTTGTTTTAAGGTAGATTTTCCTTTTTAATACAGTTCACTACATGAAGCTAATGCAAAAACAACAGTATTATGGGTCTGATTTTCCTGTTTCTTACACCAGTTACACACCTGTGTAACTCCATCAATTCTAGAAAAGTCACTTCTAATGTACACTAGCTAAAGTTGAGTAAAAAGCTTCACCTGTGCAAAAGGTCTAGACTGACTGGCTTAGGTCTTTGGCTGCTGCCAATAATCTTGCAGCACTATGATCCTTGATGACAGTGTGCCCTGGTGCTATTCTCATGTTACAACAAAACAGAAGCTGTTCTATCTACGTTCAGGTGTTTCTGCTAAAATGACCCTGGGGACCAACAGTGAGACCCTGGGGCACGGAGAAAACCAGGCTGTGGATCCTTTCACTTAGCACTGGGGGAGGGGGTCAAACGCATTTGGTCCTCCTGAGCCATATTTAGGGCTCCTTACTAGCCAGATACAGATGCACCTTCAGCATCAGGGCAAATGGAAGAGGCACTTAATTCCTGTAGGTGTTTGAACCATGGGGCTTAATGCTGCCTTTGCTGATCCTGCCACCACCAAAATGAGTCCCCATCTGGGCTTCATACTGTGGAATTCAGTGACAAGGTAAGCCACGGCAGCTTTTACCTCTGTACATGCCTGAGTCTTTGGGTTGGCTCATGGAACTGCAGGACTTAACATTATAGCCGCTTACCTTGCCCCTGAATTCCTGGCCCCTCCAGGAGCTTTTGGGCCTTATGACACAGCATGTTTGACACTCTTGGATCAGCCATATTTCTTACGCAGCCTAGCCTGGCTCCATGCAACCAGAGAATGCACCTACACTATACTTCCATGGCACATTCTACTGGCTTTGGGCCAGTTTACACAAAAGAAATTAGGTCAACATAGTGGAGAATCTGGGGCATAATTTACACTTTCCAACTTCTGTGTCCAAGAATTCTATCCACAATTAATTTTTGTGTGGAATCTAAAGTTCTAAATTTCTGTGGTAGCGCTGGGGTAAGAGACCCAAGAAAGGGTATTGTACTACCTGAAAGCTTGTCTATGTCCCTCCCAATTATACAGTTGGTTCAATAAAAGATATCTTCCACAAAAATCCTCGCCTCTTGTAAATTTCCATGAACATGCAAATTTGAGCCAGGGTTTTTGCCTCAGCACACGTGCTCGGACATGCACTTTGTTGTGGAGCAAATTGTGCCACTTGGCCACGCAAATTGTGCCTGGCTTCTCCCAGATCTGCAGCCAGAAGGAGCGAGAGCCTGGGACTAGTACCTGTCTTGGCCTCATCAGTACAAAAAGCTGCCCTGTCAAGCTCAGGGCTACTTGCTCTCAGGAGCTTCTGGGGCCTAGCCAATTGGTACCTGGGGCCACTACCCCTTGTGCCAGCTGGATTGCTGAAGCTGTGACCTGCTGCACACCTGCCAGACCCAGATGAGGCATCTGCCCCTCTGAGCCAGCTGTCAGGGGGCTGTGGCTGCAGAGTTGGCCTTTGTGTGGCACTACTGCCATGTGTGTACCCTGCCCGGCCATTTGGACAGCTATCACCCGGAAGATGTTCTGGGTGTGGTGGCCTGCTTTGAACTGTCAAAGCATGTCCTCCTGGCCCCAGTTGGCCAGGAGGTCAGCCACAGGCAACTGGGGTCAAGGTGCCAGCTCTGAGGAAGGAGGGTCCTGCCAATGGCCTCCCTAGCAGGAATTCTGGTGTTCCGTATTTGAAAACTGAAAAATCCCTGATAAAAAAATCCCAAAGTCACTCTGTAAAATACCCCCAAATCCATGTTCCTCCACAATTAAAACAAAAGACCACTAGAGAGAGAGAGAGTGAGACAGAGATCAGTTGGGCAATGTTTTATTAATATATCTACAGTGTTAAAGCAATATGGAAGACTTCCAGTGTCTCTATAATCATAATAAAGTGAATTTTAAATATATGTTTCATGAATATATGTTTTGCTGCCCCCCCACGGGGGCTACTACCCCCAAAAAGGGGCCACAGCCCCCTGACAGGGGCCACAGGCCCTGCCCCACCCCTGCTGGCTCCCCCAGCCAACTGGATTGCACCCCACATGGCCCCATCCCCTGTTGGGTCCTGCAGCCCCCCAGATGGCTGCCCCCCCAGCCCGCCCTACTTCCTCAGACCCCCCAATGGCAGCAAAACCCAGCCCCATTCCCCACTTGCATCCCCAGCCCCCCATGGCTGCCTCCCCAACCCCAACCTCCAGCACTTAAAAAAAAAAAAAAAGCCTCTACTTGCTGATAAGGGGCTTGGGGGGCTCCAGGGCTCCTGGCAGAGCCCCCCAGGGCAGCAGGGGGCAGCAGGGCCCAGGCTGGGGCCACTGGGGCTGTCACCCAGCCCTACACTGTGCGGGCAGGGCCCCAGTGACCCAGGTGGCAGCTCAAACTGCCCGTAAGTGGGGGGGTGGGGCAGGGCGGGGCAGAGTTGGGGGGCTGGGGGAGTGGGCGAGGCCAGCAGAGGTCCCTCCCATGGTCCCCTCCCCCCTCCTCCAGCCTCTCCGACCCCTTACTTACCGGCAGTGGAGCCTGGGTCCAGCTCCCTGCTGCTCACATGCTGCCTGCCCTGCACAGACAGGCAGCATGCTTCAGCACGAGGGCAAGGGCTAACCACAGAGACACTCTGGCAGCCAGAGCATCTCTGTGGAGGACCCAGCCTCCGGTTGACTCAGGGCACTGTCTGGGACAGTGTCCTGCCCCGCTTTTTTTTTCTGCGGGGTTTTTTGACCCTTGGATATCCAGGGGTCTAATTTTGCCCCTGCGCTGCAAATCTGCAGCAAGGGGAACATTTTCCCGTTCTTGCATGTGCCTCTTGCAGCATTTCAAAGGGGTCTGAGATGCTGCAGAGGCACATGGGGGCTCGGCTGAATGCACCTCGAAAGCCCAGCTATGCCATGAGATGTCTGACATCAACACTGGTACACCTGTATGACATACAGGAGAAAGAAGCTCAAGTTGTTCCTGACTCTATTAGATTATATTTAATGGGGGGGGGGGAGATATACAAATATGGATTATCATTAAAGATGGCCCAAATTCTCACAATACAGAGACTGCACTTCTAGGTCTATTCTACACTGCACCAGTTGTCCATGCATTTAGAGAGCAGTTTCCCCTCTGAAAACTGTGATACTGTACATATGAGCAATGCAAATAGCGTTACAGTATTTTTCATTTTCACAGCTACATCTAGAGTTAATCATGTGCAACATAATTCATTAAGAAAAATGTTCCTTGTTAAAATGCCTAGATTTATCTTCAAAGAATGTTTTGTGTTTCTGGTTTCGTTTGTTCAGGGTTTTTGGGAAGGGAGAAACAAATCTTCACAGAAGATGATAACTGAATAAAAATATACTGGATTTGAAGTCAAAAGTACTGAACACTCCCAATTCAAATTAAAGTCATTGTTTGCTGTGGGAACTTGGCACATGGAAAAAAAACTCAGACCTTCTTATTTATCCTTTGGATACGTCTGTTGAAAGACAGGGATTAAGGTAGAGCTACCGGATACTGGAAGATGACATAGTGGATAAGCAAACCACAAGTGGGAGAGGTAAAGTAACTATCATTTCCAGAAAAATGTAAAAATCTATCTGAAATGTTTAAGAAATTTCTCACAGTTGAGATATTCACTTTGATTTGAGAGAAGCTGTGACAGAATACCTACAACAGACAAGTACTACCAACGACAAACTTTTTTAATACTGAATGTAAAGCATCTTGCTTATGCCCAAAGTGTAGCTGATTTTTTGGGGCTTCTTAGTAATATTTCTGGTAATAATATGCAGTGTTAATATTTTTCCAACTCTCTTTCAAAACTAGACTTTGGGTGTGGTTACAATGCCAACTGAAATCTTCAAGTGGAAAGCTTCCCATTATCTTAAAGACTCTAGGGGGAAGATTGTTAAGCTGTGGTACTCATTGATGCAACATTTTAGAAAGAAGGAACTTGAGCCCTAGAACTCTCACCTCAGAAGAGACTGAATTGGGGATGGAGGTAATGTACTTCAGCCTCTTGATCACAATATTAGACATGTTCCAAGGCAATGGCATCATCTGTTCCCAAACCAATGCAGCCACTGTGCCAACTGATGTACTCAGGGATGTTAGGCAAATTATAGGTGCCCAATCTGTCTAGAAGTGACTCTCTCTAGATTGCAGAGAACTGTAGCTCTTCCACAGCATGCTTTAAGAAACAGAAGTGAGATCCTGGAAAGAAAACAACTAATTGCACAGATCTGCTTTGGAATATCACCACCAAGAGCTGTAGGGGGTCTAGTTCATTCTATCAGGGATTAACAACTGATTGGAAGAGTTTACTTGTTAAATGAAATGTAGGAATGTAATAAAGGTAATTATTTTCTTACTCTAAAGTCTCAACCTTAAAATCATGAAAAAGACCCAAAGGAACATCAACTGCTGTATGAGGCAGATGCCCTAAAATAGAAGTTTCAAAATTGTTTGCCCCTACAGGCTGGATCTAGACCATGGAGCTTTTTCTAGGCTGGATCCAAAATTCAGGGCTTCCCACTAGCTAGACAATCCACAAGTGGAGCTGGCAACATTAATTCCCAGAGCTGCTGGAACCTAGGGAGTTAACATCATGGTTGCTTACCCCCTCCTTCTTTTCCCCTGCACTGCCAGTTTTAGTCACCAGGGGTGACTAAAAACCCTGATTTTGGTGGCAGTTAATGGTTGGATGGAGACAAGTGACATTAATGTCCTGGATTCCGGAGCCACCCAAAACAGCAGAGGCCGTAGCAGCTGTAGCAATGAGCGTCAGAGCCTGTATGTTTGATACCCGTGCCCTAGTGAATCTCTAGCATAACAATCACTATGCCAACATATAGAAGTAAGCAAAAAGGGACTAGCTATTTCAAGTTAAACAGCTTTGTCTTTTCTGAATGGAGAACTAAATCCTCAGTGCTGTACTTTATATTACAGCTGTTGTGTTACACTTCAGTGCTTCTTGACTATATCAGTAACATAATTTCAAAGGTCTGATGCAGGTCCTAGTAAAAATCAATGGAAAAGCTTTTATTGACTTCACTGGGAACAGGATCAGGTTGTAATCGTGTTCACGGCAGGGGAAGAGATTGGGCTGGTAATCCTTTACAGTCCTGCCAGGAATGTCATGTGATTCATCATTTGCCCTGTTTGGTTTGCAGTCATACTACTATCTGGCTGCTGGAATGCTAAAACTTATCTAATGCTCAACCTTTTAGGTAATCTTGATCTTTGTTAGGACGTTTCCTTCTAATTACTGAAGAATATTTCAATATTTGTCTTTTTTCTACTGGCAATCATGCCTGCTCCACAAGAGCAAGGACAGACTAGGCCCCTTGTTGGTAATGCCCAACACCTTGCCACACCATGACAAAAATAGGCCACAGTGGGCATCTGCTACATTCCACCAGCCTGGGAAAGTCAGCCTACAAACTAAGACAGTTATTATACAGACAGCTTGAGTAACAAACTGTGCTGTATGTGATATGTTGTGAGTTCAGCAACAACATTCTGGACACTGCTGTGTTGAACTAACAGTTATTTTTATTACAATTCTCTGGAATCATATCCAGGGTGGATTTTAACAGTTGCATCAGTATGCAGATCTTATACCTGCTCTGCCTCTGACTTGATCCAGTCCAGTCCTGTGGAGAGAGAGAAACCAAGCAAGCCTCTGGCTCCTCATGACAGAGAAAATGGTGTCCCCAGTGCTGCAAAACTGCCACAAAGCAAACTGAACCCCGCTGTGCTTAACAAGAGGGCTTTGGCCTTAAAGGGACACAATACCATGCGTGATGCCCTTCTACGAAGGGAAAGAAATGTATATACTTAATTGTTTGCTGCTCCACCACCCCCTGCAACTAAAAAAAAAAGTATAGGAATCAGTTCTACCATCAACACTGACAAGGGATTCTTAGGGTAATTCATCTTTCACTATGCTGGCTGTTCATGGGTGGCTCCAAAGAACTGAAAGAACAGATCAGTCATTTCAGCACAAAAGTTCTGCCTTAAGAACTGGCACTTCTCAGGATAATCAGTTCTGGTGGATTAGCATGACCTCCTGACACCTGTCTTATAAACAGCTCCTATTTTTTCCCCAGTTCTATATTTTAATAACTGTGGAAAAAGCTATACTACTCCAGCTTTAGATATTGGGCAATTCAGAGGTGACTGCATTGAATGGTGAAACTCAATCTTCTGAATTTCCTGAACTGGCCAAAGACTTTTTCCATAGTTATATTATATGGGCAGTGGTCATGGAACTGAAGCAGGGGCTATACTTGGCTATTGTACACCAGTTCCTATAAACTTTTGTTGTGTGTCCCAATTTGTATCTAGACTGTTAGTTCTTTGAGGCCAGTACATTCTCACTTTCATTCTCTGTGTGTGTGTGCACAGCAGAATAGAAACCCTTTACACAATAGTTAATAATAGTTTTCTTATATTTATTTTGACAAAAGTATTTCCCCCAATGTTGTTGATTGCTTGAGCCATATTCTTTCTGTTCTGGAAGCTGCATATTGCTTTGTATTTAAAAATTAAAGGCACCTGAGAACAGCCACTTCTGCTAGCCATTGGGTATTTCTTGGATGTTATAGCAAAGAACAGAAGTCACAAGTATCCTCCACAGTGGTTCTGCTGTGTACAAAATGTCAAAGGAAAATAGCTGGACTTCTCACCAAATAGTTCAGAATATGAACTATAAATGTTTTTTTGCAAAGATCTATCAAGAGCTTAATTCAGCTCCAAACTCAAGTACTTTATACAATTCACAAATTAGTCCCTTTGCTTCTTACTGTTATGTTCCATTTCTACTAAATCAAGTACATTTGTGTAGTGGGCAGGAAAAAAAAAAGTGCTTGGAAACTTCACTCTCTACCTCACCCTCTACAAGCATGGAAAAATCAAGCTTCTGCTGTGAATGTTTTCTGCTGATTTATGTCTACAATGAGCACTTTGTCATTATTGTGCATGTTATCCGTTCCCAAGTACAGTGTTTTCCCATTCAGAAAATCTTGCGACATGTACAGTTGCCCCTGTGGGATTCTTGGGTGTGCAGGAAAGGAAGGACTGGGTATACAATATTCATTTAGACCTCTGGAGAATATACATATGAACTTCTGGGGCATATTTCATTTAAGAATATCTGGATTATGCATGCAAAAGAAAATGATGTAAAGGTTACAGCTCATAAAAGTTAATTTCTCTACAAACAAGTCTTCCATTCTAACCCCATCTCTAGACTGTAACTGCCCTCACAAACAATGACTAGTAACCTTGCCAAATCAGTGCAGTCTTAGTGATTTAAAAAAAAAAAACTTTTATTATTCCTTATTCTTTTTATTACAGCAATGTTTATAAACCCCAAAGGACATTCAGTGAGACAAGATATGGAAACACAGAAAGAGTCTCTATACTGAACAGCTTGCATTTAAAATATACAAGACAGATGGAGGATGCATAGGCAGAGAAGAACAAAATGATTTGCCCTAGGTTGCACGAGAGGTCAATAATAGATCTTTGAACAGAAATACAAAGTCCTGATCCTGTGCCCTACTCATTACCTCCAACAGTTGGGAAACAAGTTGATACCAGAAAAATAATTTTCACTTTTGACCTTGGTTCAAGACATATGAAGCTTGTGCATGAATACAGTCTTCTAAGAGAAAGTTGTAATCTGGTGTTCAGGGAAAAATAGTATAGTGTATGTAATACTAGATTTTTTATAAATACAGAAAATGTAATGTAGGGCTACAGAAACATATGGTAGTACAATCTCACAGATTTAGCCTTTGCAGAATTTTATATATGCATTGTTTTCTACCAAACCAAACATCTTCAGCAATGGTAATCAATATATTGGTTTGCTTAAACTTTTGAAGGAATTGTATCCTGAAAACTAAGTGTAAAAATAACCATACAGGCATTTTATACTTATTAGTTTCACTGCCTTGTTTAGCCAATACAATCCATTTACAAGTCAAAAGAGCTTTTTTCAGTGCTGGCATTGAATATTCAACTAGAGATCTAACATTTAGTTGAAATATTTATTCCTCTTGTTATCATTAGTGGTAAAGGGTTGAATTTTGCCAAATGTGTGAAGCTGAACAGAATCTATTTAATTTACTTCTACTTGCATTGATTCAGCAGTGCTAAATAGCAGGAACAGGACAGTTAAGCAGGGAGATAAGACTCAATGATGCACCAGGAACAGAGAGTTGCTGAGTAAGAAGCAGCCATTTCTAGCCCTTTTCTTCTCTTTCTGGCATTGCCATAAAATCACTTCACTAGGGTCAGTAATGGGCAAATAGTAATTAATTCTTAAAACAAAGTTCCCAACTCTTAAGTTTCTGGAGATAAGGCAGTACAAAATCAAAGTCACGGGCCTTGTTTTAAGAAAGTGGATCAGTAAACACTCAAGTTTAAGTACAAGTATTCAATAGCCTTCAGTGGGATTACTGATGCACTTTACATTAAACTTATGCCTTAATATTTTGATTAATTGGAGCTGAAATCCCACCCACCATTCACTCTTCAGGCTTTGAAAGGTTTTATTTTATTTCTGAGGTAGTTTATTGAATAGGCAAGTGTCAACATAAAGAGGAGAAAAAATCATATTGAGCATTGTTTTTTTCTATTTTCATCATTAGTAGCTTCTAAAATGGTATTAGAAATATAGTAGAAAAACAATATTTTGGGTTTACACATGCATTATCTGTCCATTCTACAGAATATTCTGTATGTTGAGATGCACTGTTTTTTTCCCCCAGTATAATCAATTTGTTAGGTTCCCCTGTTGTTCATTCCCAAAGCAACAGGGGGAAGAAGAGTTTCTTTCAAATAGTAGAAAGTGACTTATGGAAAACCACAAAAATTAGTTCTCAGCATACTAGTACTTTGGGGGTCTGTACCTACAGGAAACTTCTTTTAATTGACTGTAGGCAGACAAGGTTCCTTGGGTGAATCTAATATCTACAACCTACACCACTTTAATTGACTGTATACTTCAAGATATTTTAAAATAATGTGCCTGAGTCATTCATAAATTAGTCATGACATTACAACAGACAATCCAAAGAACAATTCTCATTTTACTTTCTATTTTACTACAGCATTTTTGTTATTTGCATGTTATTTTTCATACTGTGTATTATTAAAAACAATTCTAGAAGCCTAAAACTACTAAACATTTTACAGTTTAACTGAATACTGTGATGGAGAACAAGATGATCAAGAAATAATTGTATCCTGTCATGTGATCATTGTCTTCAAAAGTTTTGGTTGGACACTCCCCCCTCCCCCCAACTACATTGACTTCAACAGACTGAGACTAGTTTATGTCAGTTAAGGAGTTACTGTATTTGTACTTTTTTTTTTAAGGTAGAAAATCATTTTAGATCACCTGTCTAATCTTTTCCCTCAATGACATATGTTATCTTTTTCATTCACGAGAGGTAGAAAGTCTAGGCTTGGCTATAACACTCTTGCTTGCTACATAACAAATAGTGTTATATTTAAAGAAAAAATTGAATCACTAGCTCAAACCACTTCACAGAGATGAGCATTGTTCCCCTGTTCTAGAGTTGGGATAAGAAGGGACAAGAGGAGCTAAATGCCTTGCACAAGGTCACATTGGGCAGCTTGTAGCAAGGTCAGGCAACAAATCATTCCTAATTCTCAGTGCTCAGTTCTGCCACCTAAGCTACAAGTTTTAGAACACAAAAAGCTTTCACAGATGTGGTGCTAGGACCTTGGCACTCCTGAACAAACAACACAGCAGGGGTCAAACCTAGATTTTGAAAGTGTCCACATAACTAAGAAACATTAAGCAACAACATTCACCTACATTTTAAACATGTGGACCTAAGAAATATTAAAAACCAATATTAAATAGTAAACTCCTAACATATCCTGTTTTCAGCCAACAACAAATAAACATGAAGACACCATGCAAAAGCCCAGTACTAAAGAAACCTGTACAGTTGATACACTTCTAGCCAGCCCCAAGGTTTGCCAGCAATGAAGCAGAACAGCTGGCTTTCCTCTTTCAGTCTCCCCTCTCTCCCAATGGGGAAAACAGCCAGACTGATTTCCAAAGGGAAGCAGAATGATACCAAAAAGACATGAAACTGAACAAAATAGATATAGATATAGATATCCTTGAAGAATCCTAGGGGTCTGGTCGTCATGGAAACAAGTCCCCACTAATGAGCTTTCCTAGATAAGGGTGATGAATGTCCCAGTCCCATAAATTAGTAGGATCCAGGCACGATTAAGAGTCAAGGGAGGGCCAAGCCTGGATGCAGAGCCTGGCTCTCAGTTTGCCCTTTCCATCAGTGTACTGGGCTGGGCACTTCACATCCCCTGTGGGCTGCCTTCCTGTCCGAGGAGGCACAGAAAGTTTCCCAAATCCGAGCTGACAAAGGGGCCGGGTAGAAAAGGGGGTGGGGGGCGCGCCCAAGACCCTCCCCCCCACCGTGTCCTTCTTACCTACCTGCGAAGCGGCGGCTGCCAGGCAGCAGGACCCGGTGCCTGCAGGTTTCTCGCCAGCAGGGAGTCTCCTGCCTTTCACATCACCCCCTCCCTTGCCCCCAGCCCCCCCGAGACGGGGCCGCTGGGGTCTGCCCCCGCCCGGGCGGAGACCAGGCTCTCTGGACCCCTCCCGAGATGCCACTCACCTGGGGGAGCCCCAGCCCGCCCCTGCTCCTGCCCTGCGGGCTCTGCCTGCCGGGTCATCGGCCCCTGCCTGCGGGGCTGGCGCACGCCGGGGAGGGACAGCGCCGCCCGGAGCCTCCTTCCTCCTCCCAGCCGGGGCGGGCGCTGCTTAGCCGGTGCCGGGCTGCAGCATCCCTCCCCGGGGCGGGGGCTGCTCCGCGGCCGAGCTGACAGGGAGCGAGCGCCGCCGCCTCCTCCTGCAAGCCGCGGCGAGGCGGGGGCGCTCTCGGCTCCGTGCCTTCGCCACAAAAGTTGCGCCCCTGCGATGCCAAGTCGGGCTGTGGGGGCACCGCTGCGCTTCGGGCACAGCCCCGCCTGGTCCCCCCGCTGGAGAGGGTCTGGGGGGCAAGCGGCCTCCCAGGGCGGCTGCTGGCTGGCCCTGGCGCTGGGGCCCCCTCATTGCAGCTTCCCCTCAGGGGGGTCTTGGGTCTTTGGAAGAAAGGCTTCACCCCTCGCCCGGAGAATCATCTCAGACAAGGGTGGGAAGGGGGCGCAGGAGGGTCACCTGGTGCCAGGGGTAAAGCAACACCTGCTCTTTGTGTGGGGATTAAATGGGCTGTAAATAACTTTAAAAACAAAGCAGCGTTGTGGGCAACCACTCATTCATGCTGTCTTTTCTCCTTGTCACCGGAAGTGAGGGTTGGAAGGGACCCCGGGAGGTCACTCGTCCAACTCCTGATGGATCAGCCCCACCTAGATCATCCCGGCTGGGCTTTGTCTCTCTGGGGCTTAAAAACCTCCAAGGGTGGAGATCCCGCCATCTCTCCGCGTAGCCTGGTCCAGTGCTTCACCACCCTCGTGAGAGAGTTTTTCCTCATGTCTAACCTCAACTTCCCTTGCTGCAACTTGAGCCCATTGGTCCTTGTTCTGTCATCTGCCGCCACTGGGAACAGTCCAGCTCCTCTTTGTAATCAGCTGAAGGCTGGTTTTAAATCCCCTCTCGGGCTCCTCTTCTCTAGAGAAAATAAGTCCAGTTCCTTCAGCCTGTCCTCATAAATCATGTCCCCCCCAAGCGCCCCGACATTTTCAGTGCCCTCCACCGGACTCCTTCCAACTTGTCCACATATTTTCCACTTCTCCCCATGCATTTATTTACTACCAGGATTAAGGATGGGCTCTAACACATCTATTAGCACCTCACCCCCTTTGCTTCAGATTCTTACTTTCTTTCTTTTTTTGCTGCCCAGAGAGGTGGGGAAGCACTTCATTAAAGCTCCAGCCCTGCCCAGCTGCGAGTGTCAATAGAGCCTCAGGGACTGGCTCATTAAGTGCAATGACAGGATTAATGGTTAATACCCTGTATGCAGGGGTGTACAGAGTGAGATCTGCCCGGGTCGGAACAAAGCCCTGTCTAATACAGACATGGTTACTATGGCAAAGGAGGCGTGTGTTTATGGCTGGTACACCCAGGCATCAATTAGTACAGAAACCAAACCAAGCAAGTGCAAATGCAATTTGCTACGGGGATATGGTAAAATACTTGAATAGAATCTCCTAGAAACAGTGACGCAAGTGATAGCCTGGTACCACTGCTGGCAATCAGTAGCCTTTGCTTAGTAACCGGATAATAGTTGGATTCCCACATTTTACTACAAAGGAAAAGAGCTAAGGTTAGATGGAGGCTGCAGGGGGGAAACACTCTTGACTTCAATTAGCGGGAGTTTAAATGGGCTCTGGGGCAGAAGGGTAAAAGTCCAATTTTGAATGCGATTCCACACAACACACACACAGAGCCACTTATGGTTTCATAGCTCCATATTTAAAGGTGTAGTTAAGCAGTTCTACAAATGTAACATATTTACTCAGCTGGGGAAAGGTATTTCTATTTCTCTGAGGCAAAGAAAAGCAGAGGAGCTGCAAAAAACCCAAACAAAAACAAAAAACACAAAACCAAACAAACAGAAATATCCTCAGGTGCTCATACGGAAGAAACCAGGCAGTTTTAATAGGGAAGCTGTACAGTGATTTATGAGATCAGTGCTTGGGCTTCCTTGTCCAAACACTCCCACCCAACGCACACTGAAACCTGGCAGGCATTCAGAAGACTGGGATCTGACTTCCCTATAGGGTTGCCTTAAATTGACAAATTTACCAATGGTCTCTTGTATGTAAATTATATTCCAAATAAGGCATATGTTTCTTCTACAGTGTATTGCATAAATTATGCAAAACAGGGAGCACTGTAGAAATTGTCACAAGAGTG
Organism: Alligator sinensis; assembly: GCF_000455745.1. Classification (NCBI taxonomy): domain Eukaryota; kingdom Metazoa; phylum Chordata; order Crocodylia; family Alligatoridae; genus Alligator; species Alligator sinensis. The sequence goes on along the minus strand of NW_005842068.1, from coordinate 1,850,445 downwards.
ATGATGACTCATACTAGCCAAATGTGTATTATTTACTGTTTGTGGCTACAGCCACATTTAAAGTAGGCTGCTTAATAATATAATCTGCACGTTCAGAACTGCTGAGGTTTAATTATGATATAGAGGAAGTGAAGTATCATTTCTTATCCAATCTCTCTCTTTCTCTCTACACTAGCTTAACAAACTGTCCTGTATGATAGCTTCATATCCATTAACTTAACTATATTACTTAAATATAGAACCTCAAGCTGCTGAGATGCACTTTAGATATATAGATATTGTATAGGCAAAGCAGTGTGATTACAAAATCTGTTTATGAAATAAGGGAAATACAAAGAGTGATATGTATACCTTTTATGCTAGGCAATCCAGTCAGCCATCTGAAAGCTACAAAAGGTGGTTTTTTTTATTTTAGAATTTTAAACAGAGATCAAATTCCACCATCCTGCCCCTATGCCTTACAATAGGCTCTTTCAGTATGCAATTGTAATAAAACTGCACAGCTCTATACCACAGGGCATAGATAGCTCTTTTACAAATAGGAATGTAGGTGGGGGAATGTTAATATTTCATATACTAATTGTGGTAGCTTTTCCAATTATGCAGAGAAATTAGTAGATTAGTTTATCCACTTCGTACTATGTAAGTGCTCCATACTTTCACTGAGTCCCCAAACTTCTAAACCGAAAGGACAAGATGCTGAATGAAAATGTAGAGTTGAAGGGAAAGTAACAACCAGCTATTCCAATTCCATATTTTTTTTCTATTTTGTTTTGTCAGTAAGCATACACGGACAACCTTGATGTCAATGATGTGGGCTCTCCCATGACAATCCTTCTCTGGTTAAGCACTATGCATCAAGGAAATTCTCACCATCCTGTGGCAAAGATTCAAAAGTAGGTATCGCCTGGTGAGCATCACAAACATCCTTTCCTTTCTCCTGTCCTTGTGACAAGGTATTTAGCAGAATTCACAGATTTGTTGGACTCTAACATGGCTGTGCTGTGAGGGCTTCTGCTATGGTCTCAAACTCAAAAGACATGTTTTAAATAGCTATGAAACTTCCCTCCAATTTTCAAGACAATAAAGTAATAACTCCCTGAAGAGTGGTTTTTTAAATGGTGAAATTGTAATACAGACAGGTTACACACTTTCCCTAAGGTCACACAATAAAATCAGTCAGAGCTGCCATTAGAATCCAGGTGCGCAGTCTTAGTCCAATGCTTTAACCCAGTGGTGCTCAACCTTTTTTCCCTGATGGGCTGGATGGGTGGTGCCTGGTCTGTTTGTGGGCTGGATCCAGCTGGTGGTCCCAATTTGGTGCCCATGGGTGGGTATGGCAGGGCACCATCCAGCTGAGTGGCAGGGGGCAGCCCATGCTGATCTAGCTGTGTGGGAGAAAGGGAGTATTGCCCGGCCATGATTCAGTTGCACAGGCAGAGGGGGCATGGCTTAGCTCTAATTTGGCTTTGTGGGGGTGGTCCAGCTCTGACCCACAGTATGGGTCTTGGGAATTTGGGAGCAGGTGAGGGTGGCAATATTAATTGCCGCTGCCAAATATCCTGACACATGGGAAGCCCTGAGGGCTGGATGCCATGGCTCCATGTACTGGATTTGGCCCATGGGCTGGAGGTTGATCACCCCTGGCTTAGTACAAAAGTCCTGATACTGACTGGGGTCTTTGGTTGCTACTGCCATTATCATGTGAAAAATAATAATACCATATTTTCTCACACACTTTCTTCCAAGATCAGCCCCCAAAATTGGGTTGTATGTATTTAGCAAGGAAGCTGCATTTTTGTTGGTGATAGAAGCACCCTGGTTTGATCTCTGCTCCACAGGCTCCTCAGGGTGTCAATGGCCCATTAATGGCCCATTATTCTTCGCAATTATTAAAGATCATCTCTTCTTTGTAATGGTCTTCCACTAATGAAGCTAACCTTAGGGGATTTTACTATTTACTAGGGCTTCCAGTCTCTTCTCCTATTTCACAGCTTTTTAGCCTTTGTCAAAATCAGAGGTCCACCCATGCAGACCAGCCTTCAGAAACAGGTAGGTTAGTAGGCTAAAAAAACAGGGTATAGATGTCACCCCACTATTTTGTTTCCTAACAAATTAGCCGAGGCAGAACTTTTGGTGCCCAGGGTGGTATTGGGGGAGACAGATAAAGGAGGTGGAGTATCCTTCTTGCACAGTGGTTGTAGCATGGGCTACTTCTACCTCTGCACAAACTCCCTCAACATGGGCTGTGACAGCTTGGGAGGCTGCCATTATGGTGCCCTATTTGAACTGATGCTAGGAACTGATGCTCTGGTCTTCTCCCCTCCACAAGTTATGCTACTGGCAGTTACAGTCCAATCCTGCAAACATGCATGGATAACTTTAGGCACATGAGTACTCCCACTTACTTCAACAGGAGGACAACTGAACCGTAGGCTTTTAGAACAACTGGTTTATTTCTGACATGCCAAAGGCCAGATCCTGCAAAGATATATATACACAAGTTATACCTGCAAGTCCTTGTAGAGCAGTCCCTACATCTCTAAGATATCATTAATAGCGTGTTTAGCTTCACAGAGCCGTCAATTCTATGAAGTTTTTTCTTTGAAATTTTAAGCAGCTTTATACACTATGTAATTGTCATCTTACAGTTAGTTAATTTGTTCCTTATTTTACAGTATAGCAAATATTAAATTATTCATTATTATTTTGTTCCTATGATTGTGACAACAGAGAATGTCTTGTTATATGATTCTTTTTTGATTTGGCTGAATTACCTCCACTAATGTCTTAATTGTTTTTGTTGGACTACTACCATATCTTTTGTTGTGTTCAAATGTATGTTGTTTTTACACAGTACAAGGGAAAGAGGTAGTGTATTAACCATCTGTCATAACTCATTTTTAATTATCATCAAGAGGAACTTCTTTCATGGGCATTTTTGTAGAGAAGCCACCAGATCATACCAGATGAAAAGTATTGACATCTGCAGTGAATAAGTGTCAAACTGCTGACTGTGTGTTGGAGAGGTCCAAGCTCAGGTGATTTGGAACTAGCCCTAGTCACCACATGGCCTTGGAAGATTGCCAGAGGTTTCCAAAATCAAATGTCAAGGAAATGACACGGGGACAGACCTTAGAGTTGCTGGCCAGGCTACATATAGTATTTGCAAGATGAAACTGTGATATCCCCTGGAGCAATATCTAAAAGGTGGCCCAGAACCAGCAATGCTGGTGCACACTACTTTAGACATTTCTGGTGCCATGACTTTGGAAAGGATCAGCTACAGTGGAAATGTTTCATTGCTGATTGATTTAATGTGTGTTGTAACAACAGAGAAACAATAACACAGAGAAACATAACATTTAAGTGGAAATTTGAAAATGATGTTCATGCAAGCACATACAGCTATACACACACAAATACACATTTGCACCCCATCTGTATAAAGATCTGTACCCATTCCTTTTTCATACATGTTTGAGCTAATTAGTCATTAAGGGCCAAACCCTTAAACTGATCGTACATTAGCCCCTTACTAGAGAGCAAAACTGATAGAGTAGCAATCCAACCTCTTGGGATCATAGACTCAACACTGGTACTGGAATGAAGGGCTCAGCTATTGAGAAGGGAGCTCATTCACACTTCCACCCCCTGAGCAGTCTATTGTGGAAGCTCTCTTCCTTTACTATGCCTATCCAAGTCAGACTTCAGCATCCCCATCCCACTAAGCTGTCAGAAGAAGGGAGAGACAGAAGGGTAACTATATTTAAGCAAGCAAATAAAAAGTATCAGTTACCTCTTTGTAAAGGATGTGAACTGGGGGACATTTGCCATTTATGAACTGTTAAAATTTGTCATGTAAATATCACACAAAAAGATTTCATAGGTTTCATAGACATTAGAGCTGGAAGGGACCTCGGAAGATCTTGGAGTAAAGCCTGAAAGGCAGGAAGTCAGCTGGGGTCATAGGATCCCAGCAAGATAAGCATCCACTTTTCTCTTGAAGGTGTTCAATGTAGGTGCTTGAACCACCTCCGATGGCAGGCTATTCCAGACCTTGGGGGCTCGGACAGTAAAGAAATTCTTCCTTATGTCCAGCCTGAAACGGTCTTGCAGTAGTTTATAACCGTTTGACCTCGTCATCCCTTGGGGCACTCCGGTGAACAAACATTCCCCCAGATACTGATGGCCACCCCTGATAAACTTATAGGTGGCCATCAGATCACCCCTGAGCCTGCACTTTTCCAGGCTAAAGAGCCTCATAGATCTCAGCCTGTCGTTGTAAGGTCTGTTTTCCTGACCTCTGATCATGCGCGTGGCTCTTCTCTGGACTCTCTGAAGCTTCTCCACATCCTTTTTGAATTGTAGAGCCCAAAACTGGATGCAGTACTCCAGCTGCGGCCTCACCAAGGCCGAGTACAAGGGGAGAATGACGTCCCGGGATTTGCTTGAGAAGCATCTATGGATGCAAGCCAGCGTTTTGGTCGCTTTACTAACCGCAGCATCGCATTGAAGGCTCATGTTCATCTTGCGGTCAATGATGACCCCCAAGTCTCTTTCTTCCATAGTGCAAATAGGTTGTTTATCCCTCATTAGCAAAAGATCACGAATAAACATCTTTAGTTTGGGTATGATTCTTAACCAGGGTGCTGGGGCACTGTGGGATGCTGCCAGATGCTTTGAAAGGGTGCATTAGGTGTGAAGAGATAAATGAGGTATAAGGAGATAAACAGATAAGTACATAAATGCAGGCCTGCATGAATGAGCCTCCGCCCCCACTACCCAATCCCTCTACATGGGTGTAACCATTAATGTATAAATTATTTTTTTCTCAATTCACAAAAGTTATAGACTCAAGTCCAGTCAGGGGTGCTTTGATTCCAGTGGGTGCCTCAAGTCCAACAAGGTTAAAAACTGCTGCTCTAACCCTTCAGGTTCCTCTCTCTTTCAAATGGCCAGGGAAAAATATGACTCTTCCACTGTTGAAAAAATGTTAATAAAGGTAGGCTCTGATGAACCATAATGAGGGATATGAACTTGAGTCAAGGGGCTTTCATAGGCCTCAGTTCCATGGCAGGTACAATGGAACTATGAATAAAAGCTTGGTGCAGAATTCATTGGTCCAAGATGATGCTATGTTATAACAACAGAGAAACAATAACACAGAAAAACATAACATTTAAGTGCAAATTTGAAAATGATGTTCATGCAAGCACATACAGCTATACACACACAGATACACATTTGTATCCCATCTGTATAAAGATCTGCAGCCATTCCTTTTTCATAAATGTTTGAGCTAATTCATAGTCGTTAAGGGCCAAACCCCTAAACTGAGCAAATCTACCCTGCTAAACCCTTAAACTGAGCAAATCTACTCTGCAGAGCTCCTGATCCGAGCCTGGCCTGTGGAGAACCCACATCAATCACATGCTGTTTCCCCTCAACTTGACCCAAGCAGCTCTCTCCTCTACGAGAAGGTGTCAGAACCAGGTGGCTTCATCTAACGGGAGGATGGCTCTACAAACCCTAAATCAGCCTCTGGGGTCATGGATCCCAGTCAGATCAGATAGCAATGTAAAACAGAGGTAGCAAGAGCTCAAATTTGGCCCTTGATATGAAATCCCTAACACCACAAAAATAATTAAAAAGAGATGCACAATACAAAAAGTGGCAGAAAGAATTTTAACACAATTTCAAGTGAAGGAGAGACTTATGCAATGGGTGCACCCACACGTGCACATGTGTGGGTGCACCCACACATGCAGGCGCATGAGCTTGCAGCGGCTCAAATAGCAGTGGCGCAAATTTGTGCCAGAGATTTGTGCCTCAGCATGTGTATGAACATACACTTTGTTGTGGGGCAAATTTTGCCACTTGGGACAAACTGACCCTGCCCAGGTCCTCCCAGATTTTCAGCCAAGGGGAGCTAGAAGCTGGGGCTAGCACCATCACACCCCCAAGTGGTTTCTGGGACTAGGAACCCCCACAGGCAAGGGTCTCATGTCCCAGCACCAGTGTGGGCATGGGGTAGGGCTTCAGTGTGGCAGATGACCCTGAAGCTGTGGCTCCCACCAGAAGGTCCTGTCTCATCTGGCAGCTGGGCATACAGGGTGTGAGATGTGTTGGGGGATGTGGGGTTTTGGGGAGGAAAGGGTGTGGGAGGTGGGTGTGGGGTTTGTGGGAGGCTTGGGGGCATTGTGAGTGGGTGTAGGGTTGGGTGTAGGGTGAGGTGAGGTTTGTGGGGCAGTGTGAGGCTTGTATGGGGTTTGAGGGTGGGTATGTGGGTAGGGGTGTTGTGGGGGTTGTTTACAGGTGTGTGGGTGGATTGTGAGGGAGTTTGTGGGTGTGCGGGAGACTGTGTGGGTTGGGGAGGACTGCTTGGGATGGGTAGATTCTCCACCCACACCAAGCTCTCCCACAGCAGCAGTAGAAGCAGTGGCCATTAGGGTGCTGATGCCCACTCCTGGCAGAGACCCCTGGCAGCACAGGGGCACCACAGACTGGCAGCTGAACATGGGGCCAGCCCGGCCAGGACTGCACACTTATGGACAGAACCGGGCCAGCTTCTGCTGTCATGTGGGGCTTCCCGCACTGCAGGCAGAAGCTGCATGCCCTTGGACTGGGCCAGGTCCTGCCTGAATGTAGCCGACCAGGCCCAAGGGTGTACAGGGTACATGGAGGAAGGACCCAGCCTGGCCTGAGGGTGTGCAGCTTCTGCCTGTGGTGCGGGAAGCCCCAGGTGACAGCAGGAGGCAGCCTGGTTCTGTCTGAGGGCACATGGTCTGGGCCAAGCTGGCCCCATGTGCAGCTGGTCTAAGGCAGCCCCATGCCACCAGGGGTCTCTTCCAGGAGCAGGCATCAGTGCCCTGATGGCCACTGCTGCTGCTGCAGGGGGGCTGTGTGTGTGGGGGGGAGGGGCGCTATGGGCCACGTGGGAGGGCTGCGGGCCGTACCCACACACAGTCCCCCCCACCCATATAGGCCCCTCCCCTCACATTCCTACTTACGTGGGACAGCACCTGGATCAATCCGTCGCTGCAGCCTTGCCCTGCTCCTATTTGCCACAACACACTGAGGCAGCATGCTGGAGCAGTGGGGCATGGGGCAGCCATAGAGATGCTCTGGCCATGAGCTCGAGCAAATATGCAGCACGGGAAACATTTTATTTATTCTTAGCATGCCTCTTGTGGCATCTCAAACTGCTTTGAAGTGCTGCAACAGTCACATGCACACTCATTTGGATGCACCCAAGGGGTCTATAGAAGCATTACTGTATGTATATATCTTGCTTGATTTACAACTAAGAAAGCTAGACAATGCATCTCAACTAAAATTCCCATACATTTTTAATTAGTTATGATATCATTCACTTCTTGTCCTAAATTATTGCATAAACTATTAAACTGTTGCTACACCTCACCTCAGGTGGCTGCACTTTCAGGGTGAGTGAAATAATTATTTGTCACATACATTTTGTAGAGGTATGAGAACCATATCAATAAAAGTTTACTATATTTTACTAGGAGATATCATATTTAGTCAAATACAATATGAGCTTTTCCCCCTAGTCAGCATGGGGAAGAAAGTCCCTTGTCATACAGTTGCATACAAGGAAACCTCATTAAATACATTGTCTATCATTAAATTGCAGCCAAAAGCAGCTTGTTTTCTGTAATGGAAACCAAATATGAAGTTGATTAAATGCAGCCAATACAGTGCATGGCCTGTATTGGGCAAACATGTTGATGGGAACCTACCAAAAGGATAGGTTAGTACAACTCACCTGAATAAGATACATGGTAGTGTCTATTGAGTGCAGTCCTCATTAGCACTAGGTCTTTTTCTAAAGTCATGGTGAGTTACTATATGGCATATATTTTGACTTCTTTTTCATTTCCACAGTTGAGTTGTCCCTTTCTTTCCCATTTCAAATGATTCCTGTTGTGTTATCAGCCTTAAATGTCTGGCAAACATCACAAAATGGGCCCACAAACAGTTCACCCAGAATCCTTCTGCTGCCCCCTTTCTCAGCCCAGCACATATGATTAGTGTGGCCCTGGCCTCCATGGGCGCCTGCGCTTGCAGCAGCTCAAATAGAAGGAGTGCAAATTTGAGCTGGGGCTTTTTGCTTCAGCGCACATGCTCGGACATGCACTTTGTTGTGAAGCAAATTGTGCCACATGGGGCAAAATAACCCTGCCTGGCTCCGCCCAGATCTTCAGCCAGGGGGAGCTAGAGCCCGGGGCCAGCACCTGTGCAGCAGTATAAAATTGCCAGCAGTATAAAAAGCTGCCCTGTCCTGGCCCCAGCAGTATAAAAAGCTGCCCTGGCAACTAGCTCAGGGCTACTAGCTCTCAGGAACTTCTGGGTCCCAGCCAATTGGTACCTGGAGACACTAACCCTTGTGCCAGCTGGACTGCTGAAGCAGCAGTGCCTGGCACCCTCTACCCACTGCAGCAGTCTGGCAGTGGGGACTGCTGCCTGGCTGTGACCTGCTGCACATCTGCCAGATTCAGATGGGGACTGCAGAGCCAGTAGAGGCATCTGCCCCTCCGGGCCAGCTGCCTGTGGACTGCGGTTGCAGAGTTGGCCTTTGTGTGGCAGTACTGCCATATGTGCCCCTGCCCGGCCATCTGAGCAGCTATCACCTGGAAGATGTTCTGGGTGTGGTGGCCTGTTTTGAACTGTCAAAACATGTCCTCCTGTCCCGATTTGGCCAGGAGGGCAGCCACAGCCAGACGGGTCCAAGGTACCAGCTCTGAGCAGGCAGGGTCCTGCTACTGGCCTTCCTAGCAGGAATTCTGGTGTTCCCTATTGGAAAACTGAAAAATCCCTGATAAAAAAAAAAATCCCAAAGTCACTCTGTAAAATCCCACAAATCCATGTTCCTCCACAAGTAAAACAAAAGACCACTATAAAGAGAGGGTGAGACAGAGACGGCGATCAGTTGGACAATGTTTTATTGATATATCTTACAGTGTTAAAGCAAGTCTCTTACCATAATAATAAAGTGAACTCTAAATACAGGTTTCATGAATACATATTTTGCTGCCTCCCACAGGGCAATGGCCCCCACACAAGGGCTACAGCCCCCCAACAGGGGGTTCAGCACCCCAACAGGGCATTTGTCCCCCACACAAAGGGGTCAGCCCTCCAAAAGTGTTTGGCCCCTACACAAGGGGTTCAGCCCCCCAAAAGTGGGTTCATCGCCCAAACAAAGGGTTCAGCCCCCCAACAGGGGCCAAATGGCCCCCACAGGGGCTACCACCCCCCCCTGCAAGGCCCACATGCCCCACCCCAGCCCCCAACCCCAGGCACCATAACTTTGAAAAAAAACCCAGAAAAAGAACAGAAAAGAATGGAAAAAAAAAGCCTCTGCTTACCTGAGAAGGGGTGGGGCTCCAGAGCCTCCTGGCAGAGTTACCCCTGGGCAGCACAGGGCAGCAGAGGGGCAGGAGGGTGCTGGCTGGGGCCACTGGGGCTGTCAGCCTGCCCCACACTGTGCAGGTGGGGCCCCAGTCAGCCACGCGGTAGTTGGAAGTGCTGGTAAGTGCCAGGTTTTGGGTTTTTTTTTAAAGTATGGGGTGCAGGGGCAGGGGTGGTGGGCGGGGCTTGAGGGGATGCGGCCAGCCAGGGCAGGGGTCAAGGGCCTCGGGTGGTTTGGTCGGGGGAGGGGCCCACCCCGGCAGGGGGAGGGGCCAGCCCCGGTAGGGGTAGGGGGCCTCAGGGGGTCTGGTGGGAGGGCCAGCTGAGTAGGGGGCCGGGGGGCCTGGAGGAGGGGGGTAGGGGACCATGGGGAGGACCTCCAATGGCTCTGCCCACTCCCCCAGCCCCCCTGACCCCTGCCATGGCTGGCCCCTCCCCCTGCCAGAGTGTCTGCATGGAGGACCCAGCCTCTGGTTGCCTGAAGGCATGGTCTGTGACCCTGCCTTGCCCCACTTTTTTAAGCTTCAATTTTTTTAGACCCCTGGATATCCTGGAACATTTTTTCGTTCCTTCACATGCTTGTTGCCCCACATCAAAGGGGTTTGAGGCAGGGCAAGAGGCACGTGCGTACTTGTGTGGACGTGCCCCATGAGGTACAGCCAGGTTGCCCTGTACCTTACCTGCATATACATTTTTGGAGCATCCCAGGACTTGTGACAAGTACATCTGGTTCCAGTCATGAGTGGGCATGCTAATTAGCATTTGGATTGTTTAGAGGAGGGGGGGCATGATATCTGGAGTATATACATATGCTGAGCAGTGCTGAGCTGTGGGGTCACCATGGCTTGAAAAGCTGTTGACTGGTGGGGCCCAGCTCACTGAACTATATGGTAAGTCATGAACCTTTTGATTTTGAACTAATATCATGCATAGTTTGTAGTATATATAAGTGCTGCTTAAAAATGTGTTTATGGAGTACCTGTGCTAAAACTTGCAGCAGTGTCAAAAAATATAAATGCAGTATTTCTGGATTAGCTAAATCTATAGGCACTATATGCAAATTATTACAGCTGTGTTTCAAGGTCAGTGTTTTCAAATTTGCTTCTCACTTCTATGTACTCCAGACATGCATGAACATTTGACTCCCTGGGGACAAGTAGCAGCAGCGCACCTTGTTCCACCATTTCTTGTCCCCAGGGAATGCTCATGCCACGCATGCTTTGGTGCGTGGCAAGTTACCCTGGGTGGGGTAGGGGAAGCTGAGGCCAACACTGTGCCAGCCCCAGCAGCTTTATCTTGGGTCCTGGGGACCTCCCAGGGCTGCAGCCACAGTGATTCTGGCATGCAGAGCCTGGCTGGCAGTGGAGCATGCCTCTGGGTGGGCTGGTTCCACTTTCCAGCAGTACACACTGGCTGAGTGTGTGTTGTTCAGGGATTTTTTTTCCACTTTTGCCCTCCATGAGCACACGCTCAGACAGCATGCCCTTGCAGTGCAGAGAACACCACATACTGCACGACCACACTTGTCTGGGTGCACCCAGGGAGTGCAAGGCCTGACAGTAAGGAGTGGGGGGGGAAGTGGTTGCAGAGGGCAAAACTGTGTTGGGGGTGTGGGGATAGAGGACAAGGGGGTTACCTGGCCCCCCCAGATTTATTTCCTCTGCTGTAGCAGTAAGAGGGGGACAAATTCAAGGCAAACTTCCAATAATGAGATGCTCTACCCAGAAATTATAACAAATTTACACATTTTTCATATACAGAATCTAATTATTGGGGGGTCATCTTATATCTGAGTAAATACAGCACTAACCCAGACTGGGGAGGAGGGTAAGTGGGGGATCTGGTGGCCATCTATAATATCTGTGTTCTTGGAGCTAGAACACAAATCCTAGATTTCATTTTCTTCTAGGCCTTGCCTCTGGCTGTCTTTGTGACCTTGGGAACCTACTTAACTTGCGTAGGTTTCAGTTCATCTGTCTATAACATGGCTATAGTCATGCCTGTATCTTGGAAACGCTGAGACACAATTTTTCTTCTGCAGAGTATTTTAAGACAACAAAATGAAAGTTCTTATGCAATGTGCATTAGTTACAGTATAGTATTACTACAGGTTGTGTTGGATCTTGACTCATGCTCCATTCCCTTTGAGTTGTTTCAGAGGATAAGAGGGACCAGAGGATTTCCCTAAAACCATTTCTGACTTTTGAGAGTCAGCTATGCTGAGTCTACAACACCACCTTTTTTACCCACCACCAATGCACAGGAGAATACTAGAGGGGTTGTATATTATGAGTGCATGCTAGGAACAGGAGGCAGGGCATGGGTGCATGGAGTTACAGTCTGGTGATTCCCATCTGGTGGGAATCCCTTAGCGGGTTATTATGAGCCAGAGAAATTTAGAGAAATACATGCTAGGTTATGATCCACGTGCCAGTTTTGGGTTCCACTAAACTGTGCTGAACCAAGCTCTGTCACAGCTAAGGACCTAGACCAATATTCTCTTATAAGGGAGGTGAGAGGAGTGTTTTTCTTTTCACCAGTAAAGGTTTTATTTTGATGGGTGTTCCAAATGAGATTTTCCCTAATCTGCTGTGTAATCCATTCAGACAATCTCTATGTAGACACATTACATTAATCCCTGTTATTATAGAGGATCCATGGAAAAGGCCAAGTGTATATTGCTTATTTTTCAGCATTTCATTGGAAATATTCCCTGCAGTTTCTGCCTAATAAAATATATATATTAGAATAAGAAACATAGAACAAAACCAAGTGGTATGTCAGCTAAGGGATTTCTCTGTTGTATGGTAATAAATGGCACAAAGCTATGTCAAGAGGTTTTTAAATGTCAGCTGAATCCAGAGTTTGGAGTGTATTCTCTAAAATAGCTTATGTTTTCCTTTATATTCAATCTCTGTGGAATTTATCAGTGCATAGCACACACAAAATTAATTGTAAAATCATCATGTAACTAGGTTTCTTTTCTACAACATTTTATGTTCAATGGTTTTATCCTTGGCCTAGGGATTTTCATACAATAAATAACTCCCATTACTATTAATGGGAGTGACTTGTATAAATCCCTTGTGCATTAATGAGAGATTAGACCCAGCTCGATGTGCCATCCTTTTTTGCTTAGAATGTTGTTGATGAACTGAAGGAGACTACTGGGGGCTCCTTTAGTCCCTTGTTGAAATTCTGCCACCAGAAAGGGATATTGGGATTATTACCTCTCTCTGAGGAAACTGACCCTTCTCTAGATACTATTAATTTATCTCTTCCAAAGACATTTTTATGATCCCTTGGGATCAGTTATGCTTCTAGGACAAACGGAACAAACTGCACCAAGTATCAGATAGTCTTGAAGCATCCCCTAGGCCAGGGCTGTCCAAATGGAGGCCCATGGGCCATGTGGCCCACAAGTGGTTGATTTGCATCCCAAGCTCCTGCTAGGGCACCACTCTCCCGAATGCTACAACTGCAACAGCAGCTGGTGGCTTCAGATTCCCCCTCCCTCCTGTAGCTGTTGTTTACTGCCCTCACCCTAGGGAGCAGGGCAGTTCCATACAGTGTGGGGAACAGAGGAAGAGCTAGAGGTCATGCTAGGTCTGCACAGTCCATGGCCCAGGGACCTGTGATTCACCTTGGTGCAACCTGCACAGCATGCAGCCCCCACTGGTTCAGCCGGAGGGGTGTACAGCCCCCTAGCTAGTTGGAAACTGGGCAGCCCTAGGAACTCTCAGATTATGGGCACACATTTCAAAAGGGGAACCTTTCCTAAAGGCAGCAGCTGATACGTTTTAATTGTTATACGTGGACAAGCCAGGAATGATACAATGCAGTAAAACTGCTTCGAATTCAACCCTGAATGAAGCAGTCAAAGTTGAAGCAGAGTTAAAGTTATTTGTATTTCTTGCTTGTCCACATGTAATAGTTAGAATGTGACAGCTGCTGCCCTTCCAAAATGTTCCCCTTCTGAAACATGAGGATGTACGTGTCCAGCTCCAGATGCATGTATCCATACCCTCATATAGCATCTTCACTGTTCAGTTCTGTGCTATGCTACCTTCAAATCTACTCAAGATAACATTTCAATTCATACTACAACCTAAGAACCAAATGTTGTGTCCCTGGCACTCTCTAGGCTTCCACCAAAGATCAAAGTCGCACTATGCTGACCTTTCAACCTCTATTTTTGGCATGCTTAAAAGCAGTGGTGCAGCAGGGACAACGGGTTCTTGGATCGTTTTAAGTGTTATGGGTGGTTGGAGTTTTGCTCTTTGGTGGCAGACTCAAGAGTACCAGGGACACATGCAGACTTACCCCTTATGACTTAGAAACCTAAGGATTTACAGTCTCTCTGCTGCTATAGCTCTGCTAGCATATCTTTTTTTGACAGAGTTCAATGGGGGAGAGATGGTGTAGGCCAGCAAGAGAGGGGAGTTGTCCACCACTTTTTCTATGCCATCTCCCTGAGTAGCACAACCTATGCCAACATAAGTTCTCTTCTGACAGTAAAGCTGTCAAACCTGGGGTTTTGATGACATGGCTGTCAGCTATGAGGCATAACCTCTTCAAAACCCTTTCCAATATAGTTCTTCCAGCAAAACTTTGCAGGCTGAATCATAGAAGTAGGGTCGGAAGGGACCTTGTAGATCTTCAAGTCCGACCCCCTGCCTGGGCAGGAGGGAAACTGGGCTCAAGTGACCCCATATTCCTTGTTATCCAAGGGGGTGCTAGGGGAAACAAGGTCTCCCCCAAACCCTTCTGGTCCCCCCTAGTGAGTTTATAGACAGTCACAAGGTCCCCCCTCAGACCTCTCTTGTGAAGGCTGAACAGGTTCAGGTCCCGTAGCCTCTCGTTGTAGGGTCTGCCCTGCTGTCCCCGGAACATACGCGTGGCCCTCCTATGGACCCTTTCAATGTTGTCCACATCCCTCTTGAAGTGGGGCGCCGAGAACTGGACACAGTACTCCAGCTGTGGCCTGACCAGTGTCACGTAGAGGGGGAGGATCACCTCCTTGGCCCTACTTGAGATGCACCTGTGGATGCACGATAGGGTCCAGTTAGCCCTGACAACCTTGACCTCGCATTGTCAGCCCATGTTCATCTTGGAGTCAATGATGACTCCAAGATCCCTTTCTGCCTCCGTGCTCTCAAGAAGGGAGTTTCCCATCTTATAAGTGTGTTGCCGGTTACTACTGCCCAAGTGCAGCACCCTGCACTTGTCCGTATTGAAGCGCATCCTGTTTTTGTTAGCCCACCCTTGCAACCTATCCAGGTCTTTCTGCAGTCTTTCCCTCCCTACTAGCGTGCTCACCTCACCCCAAATTTTGGTATAATCAGGAAATTTGAACAGGTTGCTTTTCACCCCATTGTCCAAATCGCTGATAAAGAAGTTGAACAGCGTGGGCCCAAGGACCGAGCCCTGGGGGTCTCCACTGCCCACTTCCCCCCAGGTCGAATATGACCCATCCACCACCACCCTCTGAGTACGACCCTTCAGGCAATTAGCAATCCATGTGACCATGGATTGAAGCCACAGTCACCTAGTTTTTTAATGAGGATGGGGTGGGAGACAGTGTCAAAGGCCTTGCTGAAGTCCAGAAAGACTACATCCACCGTGACACCTGCATCCAATGCTTTTGTGACCTGATCGTAAAAGACAATCAGGTTGGTCTGACATGACCTGCCCCTTGCTCCTTGATGATCTTCACAAAGAGTTTCCCCAGGATTGAGGTAAGACTGACGGGCCTATATTTGCCTGGGTCCTCCCTCCTCCCTTTCTTAAAGATGGGGACCACATTGGCTATCCTCCAATCATCTGGCACCTGGCCTGAGCACCACGAGCGCTCGTAAAGCCGTAACAAGGGCCCAGCAATAACCCCTGCTAGCTCCCTCAACACCCTGGGGTGGAGAGCATCTGGACCTGCTGACTTGAACACGTCCAGCCCCTTCAGAAGCCCTCTAACCCGGTCCTCCTCAACCTTAGGTCTTGAGGCGTTCCCCTCGAGTCCGTCTTGAAGACCTAGGTCACAAGACTCCTCATTCACTTAAACTCAGATCCTCAAAGTTATTTAGGCACTGGAATTAAATATCTTTGAGGATTTAAATGAACACCTTACCCTCACTCTATCATGTGAGCTGAGTATAAATTCACCTGCCTATGCCACCGCTTCCTGACTTGTTTTTATGGGAAAACAAGAATGTCCAGATAAGAGTTGGGAGTGAAATAGGGAAATGAGAAGGGCTTAATATCAGGGATCGAAAAAAATTACATAAGGTATGGAAAAATGTATGGTAGGGATTTGCTGTTAATTCAGCCTATGGGTTTTTTAAAAGGTACTCATGGTAAGTACTACAATAAGCATTGGCAGCAGAAAGCAGGGCTAACGGGACTTAGCCCACCCCAAACACGGGGAAGCAGTAGGGTCGCAAGGCAACCAGGCCAGGGGCTTCTGGTGGCTGCAGCAGGGGTAGGGAAGAAGTGGGAATGAGGCTGGGGCATGGGATGGAGTCACAAGCTGCTTGTCCAGGGGGGCACCCAGCGTGGGGAAAGGGTGGCGGTTCCCGCCACTGCTGTTGCAACAGAATTTTGTGTCTGGGGCTGTATGGAAGGAGACCATGGTATGGCTCTCTAAGTAGGTCAACCAACTGAACTTTGAACAACCTTGTCACATTTAGATGACATCAGACACCTGAGATCAGTACCATGAGCACAGTTTGGTGATGAGTGCAGAGCCCAGGGAGGTGCTGTGCATAACACCTTTATAAAGGGTGTGTGGGGCTTGCCTGTGGTGTGTGCATGACTGGTGTATGCATGTGGTGTGGTGATGTTCTGTGAGTGCGATAGCACATGACAGAGAGTGACTGAATACTTGGTGATTTAATAGTGAGATAGAGAGTGTACAGGTACAATTGGACCTGTTGAAGGTGAAGAGCAAGGACGAGTGAGGTGCTCTGTGGGGGTGTACCGCCGAATAGTATGGAGGCTTGAGGGTCTCCTGCATTTGCTCCCCTTCAACGGACTCCACAGCGGAGGCAATAAAGGTTAGCTCTCCACAACTTCCCCCCTCCAGGTGCACCTAACGCTTGTGGCAGTGGCCTTTTGCCCCATAGCTGTAAGTATACCCAAACCTACTTCCTTTCTCTGCTCCTGTCCTTTATTAGTGACAAGTTTGCTAGTATAGTCAGTGGTGTGCGGGCCGGGAGCGACCCGAGCCCTTTTCCGTGCTGCACGCAGGCTGTGGCCAGCAGCCCGGGCACGCCGGGTCGGAGAGGGAAGGCCGTCGAGCTGGAATTAGGCACAAACGCTTAGTGGTAGTTTAAAAGATTGTTTACTTACACCGAGATGGCAGTGGTGTAGGCTGGAAAATTTGCTTGAGTTGTGGTTACAGACAGACAACAAAACAAAACTCGAACCAGCAGGGCACGAGGGTACGTCGCAAGGGGTTTTCGGCGACGGGAAGATGCAAAACACGAGGGTATGTCGCAATGGGTTTTCGGCGATGGGAAGACAAACCTTCAGGACTCGAACCCGGGTAGAAGAGCTCTGAGGTCGGTTGTCTGGCAAGGACTCACACGAAGTTTGCTGGGCTCCGTGGGTCTGGTTCTTTTGCGCGCAGGAAGGGATACGTCTAGGCTGCGATCGACGATGGGGAGAGACTAGAGGTTGATCAGACCTCTGTTGCCTGCTTGAAATGCGCTGGGTCCGTAAGGATCCGCAGCGCTTAGAGATCTTCACACAGCGTGAAGTCTCCTCCTCCCGGTGTTCGTGGAGTCCTCCAACTTGGGCGGAAACCACTCAAGCCTTTTATACGGCTAGCAAGCCAATCACTAGCCGCCACGTGTGAATAATTTAGAACTGGCCAATAACGGGTCTCGAATTAGCATACAAATGGCGGGAACTCTTTGCAACGAGCATTTCTGTGCTGCAACAAAGAAATGCACCCTGCAAAGAAAGCTTCAAATTGGCGGGAAATTCTCCCTTGCACCGGGGTTCTCTTTTGCAGCAGAAAACTCCACCGTGCAAAGAAGCTGCAATTTAGCGGGAACAATTTAGCAGTGCTGAAGCACACAAAAACAAAAAATCACACCCTTTGGGTTGTGACAAGTGGAAGGTAAGCAATGCCTGTCTGTCATGGACCTGAGAGGCAGCTCGCCCTCAGGAACCCGGTGACCATAGCAGCCAGAGTCTAATAAAGATTCGCTTCCCCTTCTTTAATAAAGTTGATATTGTTTTGGATTTGATAGCCTAAGGAATATAGATAGAAATAGATAGATAGTTAAATTGTATAAAGAGCGTGTCATTATTGTGTGCGTGTTGTGAATTCCACTTGCTTACGTGTTACTTGTTATTTGTAGTTAATAAACTGCTGTTAATCATTTAATTTAATTAACTTTGTTGGCATGCTAATTAATCAAATTTCAGCATTAATAACCAGGAGGATCAGGCAGTGATTAGATACCAATGGTGCCAAAGTTAGCTATCTCCAGGGCTAAAGACCACCCTCCTCCTTAGCAACCAGACCCAGAAGTCAGCCGCTCTTCAGGCAATCCTAATTAACTGATTGGATGCTAATTAAGGTTCCCCACTAGCGCTGCACACACCCTGGGAGGGCAGGCTGGGGCTAAGCCGGGTTCTTCCCAGCAGGCGGGTGGTGGCGCTGGGAGGGAGGTTACGGGGAGGGGGGTCAACCACTCCAAAATTCGCCATAGCCTCCCCATCCCCTCTTCCAGTGCTGCCACTTCCTACCCCAAGTGCAGCGTGGCCCAACCTTTCTGTTGGGAAGAGCCCAGCTTAGCTCCGGCCCACCTCCCCCATGTGTAGATCCAGGGGCACATGCTCCCTGTGCCCTACCAGGGTGTGTGCAGCAGCAGGAGCTGCTACCTCCTCCTTGCACCAGGTGCACCCTGGACAAACTGCTCAACCCCCCAACTAATTTTTTCTCCCTCTGCCTATGACTATGAGTGTTTATTATTTATACAGCGGTCTATGAGATGGAGGAAATAGGGATAGAATCAGACCAGGCCCTAAAGCTTAGAGAAATCCCCAAATCATTCGTAATAAACCTTAATATATCATGGGTGCATCTACATGTGTGCCCCACTGTGCTATTGGTACTGCACAATACCTGCTGGTACTGCACAGTCCTGGTGGCGCACAAGTAATTTCTAACCCTACTGTTGCTTGTTGCTACTGCGCATTAGTGGTAGCATCACAGTTAGTGCCCGCCAATGCTATGTCATTATAGTGACAAGCTACATCACTGTAGCTTATTGCTACAGCAACGTAGGATGTCATGTAGATGTGCCCAATGAGTAAAGTAATATTTTCAAGTATCATGGGTGTAAAAAAAGAAGTGATTGCTACAAATGCATTAAAAATATTAATTCAGAGAACAATTCTATTTGAATTCTCAGATTTCCTTTTTACAAAATG
Organism: Alligator sinensis; assembly: GCF_000455745.1. Taxonomy (NCBI): domain Eukaryota; kingdom Metazoa; phylum Chordata; order Crocodylia; family Alligatoridae; genus Alligator; species Alligator sinensis. The sequence goes on along the minus strand of NW_005842068.1, from coordinate 1,831,572 downwards.
GTACTTGAGGGGGTTACCAGGATATTTGAAGCCACCAAATTTCTCACAGGCTCTGATGACAGAGGACTAGAATAATAGGCTCATCAGTGCTACCCTCGCTAGCACCATAACCGAAAGAGACCTGGGGGTCTTGATTGATCACAAGATGAACATGAGCCACCAATGCAATGCCATGGCTGACAAAGCTAACCAAACTCTGTCATGCATCCATCGATGCATCTCTAGCAAAACCAGGGATGTCATCCTCCCACTTTACTTGGCCTTGGTGAGGCTGCAAATGGAGTACTGCGTTCAGTTTTGGACCCCCCAATTCAGGAAGGATGTGAATAAGCTTGAGAGAGTCCAGAGGAGAGCCACCTGTATGATCCAAGAGAGCAAACCCTACAAGGAAAGACTGAGGGATATGGGGACTCTTCAGCCTGGAGAAGAGAAGGCTCAGGGGGACTTGGTGGCAGCCTATAAGTACAAAAGAGGTGTACATCAGGGTCTGGGTGAACAGTTGTTCACTAGAGCTCTCCAAGGAATAACAAGGTCCAAGGGCCACAAACTCCTAGAAGGCCAACTTAGATTGAACATAAGGAAAACCTTTTTCACAGTCTGAGTGGCCAGGATCTGGAACAGACTCCTCCCGGAGGTGGTGCAAGCACCTACTCTGGACTCATTCAAAAGGTGTTTGGATATTTATCTTGCTGGGATCATTTGACCCCTGCAGCCTTCCTGCCTATGGCAGGGGGGCTGGACTCGATGATCTCGTGAGGTCTCTTCTAGCCCCTAATGTCTATGAAGTCTACGAAATCTATTAAATCTAGAAATGTGATGGCAAAGCACACTATCATGAACTTAGGGACTAATAGCAGAAACTTCTATTATAATCTACTGGAAATGACTGAGGAGGAGAAAGATAAATAAACAAAAACAAGCCCAATTTCTGCCTTTTGAAGAACATGTTTTCTAATACTGCTGCGTGTATTTATATAATAATGCAAATTCAGTTTTTGTCTCTTTAATGATAAAAGTAATATTCCCTTAAACCAGATACTACTACTATCAACTACAATCTGAGTCCCCTTACTAAGATTTCTACCTTCAATTTGTTTGTAATACTCTTAAGAATCTTGGCAATATGAATTCCTACAGATTCTGTTTTCCTCTGCTTGTATTTTTGCTTTGTGGCTACTGCAGGTGAAGCCAGCATGGCCTCAGTCTGTGCATTTCTTTGTTTGTTCACATTACAGTTAGAA
>NW_005842068.1:1824935-1830321 GCF_000455745.1 Alligator sinensis | reverse complement strand
TGCAGGGGTCTAGGGAATAGTGTTCATTTGTTAGCTTTTACTGCTAACGTAGGAGAAACATACAAAGAAAAAAGATCAGACACCATTCTATGGTCCTTCTAAAACACGACCAGTGCCTGAGCAGATTTGGTAGAGGTAAAAAGCGAATATTGAGTTAATACATGTAGCCTATCATGATTTGTATCAGCCAATGAGGATTCTTTATGAGCCTGTTCAAGTAGGAGCATCAGATTTGAAAAACCGTTTTAGTATCCGAAACTATATTCACTATCACAGGGGCATAAGCATATTCATTTAGAGAGGGGGGGGGGAATTATTTCAGGTAGAGGGCCACTTAATGAGTTTTGATGAGCTATCAAGGGCCACATGGGTAGTCCTGCCCCTTGACAGTTGCTGCACCCCCTTGTCACCATCTTGGGACTGGAAATCCCATCCCCCACTGCCTGACCTTTGCCACTGGAAGTCCTTCCCACTGCCCACTGGAAATAGTCCTTTTGGGTGGGGGGTTGCCATCTTAGAACCAGAAAAAACTCAAATCATACATTAAAAGTCAAATACCCACTATAACATTTTAATTTTATTACAAAAAAATATTTGTGTTATGTTTGTGTTTGCATAATGTATATAGCTGAGGGGACCCCTCCACATTCCTCCCATGGTGCAGCAGCAGGCAGGGTGCTAAGGGCACAGGCGTCTGGTGAGGCACGGCTCTGGCCAGCACTGTACATTGCAGCAAGGGTTGCAGCCTCTACCCGACTGCCTGTATTGCTCCCCATCACTCATGCGCTCATGCACTCACACAACAGGGAAGGAAGCCACACATGCTGGAGCCAGCTGTCTTCCCTGCCTCTGCTGCACTGCAGGGGTGGGAAGCCCCAGGTATCTTTCCTGGGGGAGCAGGGCATCCAGCTCCAGCACTTGAAGTTTCTCTGCTGTGCTGTGCAGCCCTGGGAAGAGAGGCAGCTGGCTCCAGTATGTGGGGCTTACCTCCCTGCTGTGCAATACAGGTAGTCCTGCTGCACCCCTTGCTGTGATGTGCAGCACTGGCTGCAGCTGCACCCTGCCGGGCACCTGTGTCCTGGACACCCTGCTTGCTTCTGTTGCCACCCCCTACTCCAACTCTCCCTCATGCTCACACACTGCCCACCCCAGGTCCATGATGCTGCCGCCCCCTACCCCCCTGGAAGCAGGCTCTGTGTTGCCACCAGCCCCATCTCCACACTCTGTGCCCCCTCAGTTGCAGTCCCACCTCTGATGCTTCCCTACCTGCTGCCTGGAGCAAGCAGGGAAGTGGAGCACACTGACTGGTTGGGCCCTTTTACCTATGAGGGTGGAAGCCAGGCAATAGGGAATGTTTTTGGAGCGGCGTGTACATATGGGCACCTCATTCCCACCCTTGTGGGTAGAAGGGCTGGGTAGAGCACAATTTGTTGGGGCTGGGGGCTGCGTGGGCCAGATGAAAGTGCTTGGCAGGCTGGATTTGGCTACTGGCCATATTTTGAGCAGCCCTGACTTAGTGAAGTCTTGCAGTCTTGATTTTATTCAGCTCATCCCTTCAACACTGAAGCCAAAATAAAATTTACCTGAGAATGGCTTATGCAATTGGATTGCATATTAGATTGAAGCCCAGTTCTGCAAACCTTTGCACATGTGCATAGCCCATTACAGTTCATAAAGAGACTTATACAAGATCATATAGGAAACCCACGGCAGAGTCAAGAAATCAACCCAGATTTCAGGAGCTGCAGTCTAATTTCTTCATTAAAAGACCATCTCCTTTTCCTCTTGGTTGTTATAAAGCACAGAGCTACATAGAAAACAACTAGTAATAAGAAAACGATAGATAGCCAATGGATAAAATGGCTCCCAAGAAATCTGTTGTGGAGGAATTTCTGTACAGCTGTAATAAGCGATAATGTTCCACTTTCTGGCAATAATTCTTACTTGTCTCATGAGACTTGTAAGATATTGCTAGAGGGAGACTGTCATAGTTAAAAAGCATGGGCTAGTATGGATGAGTCCCTTTGTATATGGACAGACCAGCACTGCACACCGCTAAGGAGGTACACTACCTCCTAGGGGCACTCACCTACCACTACTTCACAGTAATAATTGAAGAATTCTCTCCTCAAGAAGGGATATCAGCTCTACCATCAGGGCTGTGTCTGATAATCCAAAATAATCAGTTATAGCCTGTAACAGAGCCTCACAGGGGGCTTCTCCAACCCCAGTACCCCCACCACAGTCCTCTGCATTTAAGTCTAGGCTCCTGCTGTTAAGGTATCAAAGCTAGGAACAACTCTCAGTACCTTCTTGGATGACTCCCAGGAAGCCTCTGAAATCCATTAGAAACAAAAAAAGACCTAAGTATTCCTCACTCCAGGCCTCCGTTACTCTTCCAGCACAGAACTTCCCCTCCCCCTACTGCTTGTGTTCTTTTTGGGCTCTCCACCCTGGACTCCCAGCCTATCAATGCTGGTTTCTGGTCCCCAGCTGTAGCTCATCTGTGCGGTATTGAAGACACCTGGTCTGAGTTAACATCAAGTGACTCCTCCCCTAAGGTTATAAACAGCCTGGGTTATTCTAGCCCCTTTTAGTGTTTTCAGATATGGCTTTTCTCTGCAAGAGATTCTGTTTCCCAGTGGGAACCTTAAGGGGATGGACTGTCTCTGCGTTCTCCTGGGGCTCTCTACAGCACAGACTTTCCCTGCTGAGATACTTCTCCCCTCTGCTTGAGAGTACTCTGCAGTTCTCTCTATGTTCCCAGACTTGTCTAGGGGTTTCTTCTGTTTGCTGCCTCTGAGCAGGCTCTGCAGTTGCCCTGTTTCAACCGCTCCTGTGGCCTGCCTCTTTACTGTTGGGGCTGCTTGACTTCCAGACAGTAAGGGGAAGAGAGCGAGCATTGTTTTTTTTTCCTCTCACTCCCCTTACTCTTCTACAGCTAGATTGTCAACTATGCTAGGTCCCTGCTTGCTGTACCTCAGAAGATGGGGTATTGTGCACTGCCTGTTCACCAGTTCTAAAACCACCAAAGGCATAATTCCTAGAAGCCTAGGGACTGCTCTAAACCCTTGAAAGCTATTCCATAACAGTGCCCCAAGAGGCGCTCTATCAGCCAGGAATAGCACACTATACTCTGGAAATGCTCAACCCCACTTTTGCCTTAAACATCCTCTAATATTGGTGCAGTCAGCACAGGGTGATAACCCTTCGCAATGTAGCTTGGATGGTTGCTATTTAAACCAGCTTTCTATCTCTTTTTATGACACAAAGGGAAGTGGGCTGGGTGATTAGACTTGGCCTGTTATAAAATAAACAATTTCCTTTACCTATCTAAAAAATGTCACTGGAGTCATAAAATTAGAAAGAATTTTAGAAATCTAATTTACTGTGCATTGTATATGCAGTTTGATTACCCTGTTTCTCTCTCTGCTTGGAATGAAAATACTTAGTTTCTAGTTGCTTTCAATTTGAGGCTCCTCTGCACTTGCCTGTAATACAATATTTGAGTTGCAAATACCGGAACATTTTGGGTTTTTTTAATGACTGTTGGTTTTAGATAATGCAAAAGCTTATTTTTACAAAACCATAACGTAAAGCTAGATTTGATGGAACATTGTACCTTTAATATTTGTAAAAGGCTTTTGAGATCCTCAGATGAAATTTACCATGTAAATGCAAAAGATTATTAATTAATGATATCCCTCACTTTATTTTTAAGAACATGATAAATATTTGATGTAGTTACTGTAGAAAAAGTATCTCTGGAATGGGATGTGATAACATTACTCTATATACTTTTGCATCCTATAAAAAGCTTTTTTTAATGTAAATACTATATTCCATTTTTAATGCTAATACTTAGATTTACCTTCTCTCCTAATTGTCTGTCTTATCTACTCAGCTAAGAGAAAGGAAAAGTGTTCATTAAGGGAAGATGGTTTACAGTAAAATTACTTAGTAATTCCTAATGTTTGAATTGCTGGATATTAGAGGCCAACAATTTAATTTCTTTACAATATACTTTTAGAAGATTTTTTTCTCCAAATATCTCAGAATGGTTTAGTTTTATAATTGAGTTTCTAAACTATCTTTTTGAGATTGTTAAATATTAATTGACCAGTTTTACATATGAATATTTTTATTTTCTATAGTATGTATGGTAGCATTTGTAAACTTCAGTAAGGTTCACAGCTTTCAAAAGTATGACAGACCACCTCCAATCCTGAGAATTGACAAAGTAATTTCAGAGGCAGGGATATATGGCCAAAATTCAGAAAGTACAGGCAAAGAGGAAGGAAATTGTTAGGGTGGCAGTATTTGGATCTTGGGGAACATTGAATTTGTAGCTGAATACAAGGCTATAGCCTGCGGCCCAACAAAGCTGCTAACCACAAAGCAGAATAATATATTAAAAGTAACATTGCAAGATGTTTAGGTAAGCATTTTCTTAACAATATAGTAGTGTTGTAAGATATATATCTCATTATGTATCATTAGGAGGTAAAGTGGATTTTGCTGATGAATACATATGCTAAGCCAGCCATTTGCTTATGCTGAGTAACCAATTTAACTGTGTCAACCATTTTCAAGTGAGTCTGTGTGACTCTTTGTGCTGTGAATGAGGTGAAGTCTTAGGAATGTGGAGATGATATAACCTGCAACTGAAAAACAGACTGGAATGTGAAAGATAACATGTAACTGGTAACAGAATTCAAGATAAACATATGCAAAAAGGTGAATGCTGATTTGTAAACAAGCCTCCAGAAGCTTCCATGTTTTGGTTGAAATCCGCCCAGTGACCGAAAGAAGTGGGGCCAAGGTCTTAGACATGCACTTATAGCAAAAAGACATGCAAATAAGTGAAATATATAGATAATTCCATGCTAATGAAACAAAAATTAAACACAGGTGGAGCTTAAAATGGGAAGAACTAAGGGTGGAACAAAGGAGGGACAAAGGTGGAGTAAATGTTAATGAGTATGAACCAAGGTGTATAAATGTACAAAGAACTAATGTTCGAGGCAGGTCCCCGGTTTGTTGGAGCTGGCTTGAAGCTGTTGCTAGCAATGTGTGCTGGTGTTTGCTCTCTGAGCCAATGGATCATCATCTCCGTAGTCATTGGGTGCCGCATAGAGTTGGGGTCTAACAGAAATGAAGGAGAATGAGTTTACACAGGCCAGTTATGGGTTCAAATAGATGGTTTCTGGATAGATAAATTGGAAAAATAAATTCTAAGCTGTAATCAAACAAAAAAATGCCCCACTCAACCAATGGGTAAACTTAAGCAAAGCAAAGTGAAATACCTTGACAATTCATAGATTCATAGATGTTAGGGTCGGAAGGGACCTCAATAGATCATCGAGTCCGACCCCCTGCATAGGCA